>NW_026781882.1:600000-1006996 GCF_031769215.1 Ylistrum balloti | reverse complement strand
TTGTAATTCAACTGTTGTTCATAATTTTGTTCATCCAAATTAAGGTTTTAATAAGGAGTGTTTTCTAAGTTTATGCCCTGTTTTCTTTTCTTTTATCAATATGCCAGTGCACAGGCAGTGCGCTTGTTGTAAAGCACAATATAAAGTAAGGCTCTGTTGTCTGAATAAAACAGACATTCTGTCTTACTTGAAAGCAAATATTAATAATGCCTTAAGGCTTGGTGACCCCGTATGTAAAAAATGCAGGGGAAGATACTACAATCACCATTCATCTACTGAACATCCTAGTAGCGATGTAGAGCACCAGCTTGAGTCACCTGAAAACAAAAAAAATCAAACTTGACATTCCACGGGCTACATTAGGTGAATCTCGATGTTTCATTTGTAAAATGTTAAGAGAGGAATGTAAAAGTAAAATGGTAATGCTCTCAACAGAAATGCGAGTAAAGATTTTTATTAAGACAGGTATCCTTGTCCCAAACACCTGCAGATGTTGTTCTTCCCACATAGTGAATGGTGATTTCCCATCTGATAGTCTATCTTCACTCGCATATTCCAGCAAAGACACTGAACTGGATTCTTCTGAAATATCAGAGATCCTTTTGACACTTAGGGCAGCTGCTTCAAAGAAAAGTTGTTTAGACTTTGATTCCTCAGATGGATTAACTGATCAAGATTACTACCGTCTCACAGGTCTGTATAAAAATCAATTTTCTGACCTTTTACGTTCAGTTAATCCCTCTCTTTACTCTACACTGAACAGAAGCGCAAGGACTGCATTAGCCATCCTGCTTGTAAAGTTGAGGACTGGCATGTCTTTATCAATATTAGCTTCTCTGTTCAACATGACAAAGAGAATATGTGGAAAATGTGTTCATTCAGCTCGCCAAGCATTGATGACCCACTTCGTTCCTTCACACCTTGGCCTGCAACACATCACTAGAGAACAAGTAATTCAAAACCATACAACGGTATTTGCAAGGAAGATGTTTGCCTCTGGTGAAGATGTCGCTATAGCTGTTGCTGATGGCACATATATTTATGTTGAAAAGTCCAGCAACTATACTTTCCAACGACGCTCTTTTTCGATGCACAAAGGACGCCCTCTCCTGAAACCAATGCTTCTTGTGGCCTCAGATGGCTATATACTGTCTGTCCTAGGCCCATATTTAGCAGACGGTCGAAATAATGACGCCAACATTACAAAACACATGTTGAAAACTAACACTGAGAATATCAAGGATTGGTTTCAAGATGATGATGTTCTTGTCGTTGACAGAGGCTTCAGAGATGTGACAGAACTGTTGAATGATGCTGGCATCAAAACAGAAATGCCATTTTTCTTGCCAAAGGGGCAGAAACAACACACACATACTGAGGCAAACGAATCTCGTCTTGTAACAAAGGTAAGGTGGGTTGTGGAGTCGGCAAATGGGCGGATTAAGCAGTGGAAGACCTTGGGACATGTTTTGCCCAACACTCTCATTCCTGTTGTAGGTGATTTTGTGAGAATTGTGTGTGCAATTTGTAATGCACTTGCCTCTGATTCTCCCAATGACCTCATCATTGCTGAGCGAATGTTGGCTCTGTCAAAATGTCCCAATAAATTGCAAATTCAAGTTGAAAAAGAAGGTTTGGCTAGGAAAAGAGCCATATGGGTCAAGCTTGATGAGGCCAGTTTGCCTGACTTTCCTCAGCTGACAGAACCGGAGTTGAGAGATCTTACCATGGGAGTATATCAGTTGAAGCAGGCAAAGTCATATACCATGGAGCACTTGTCTGAAGATGGCCAGTATGAATTAATGGAATGCAGGGAAAAGCCTGGCTTAATTAAAGTTCAGATTCGTTCCAGACATGTTGCTTCGAAACTGTACAACATGTGGATTGAGTATTCCCCTGGTTTGACTCCTATATCTGGTTGGTATTGCCAGTGTAAGGTTGGTGCCAGGGTAGTGGGCTGCTGTGCCCATATTGCATCTGTTCTCTGGTACCTTTCTTATGAGCGACACCAGCCTAGGATAGCACACCCAACTGCCTCATCAAGCTACCTCAGCTGTGCTGATGACGCAATGATGATTGAGGACTGATCTGAGTCTGACAGTGACAATGAGTAACTAACTATGTGTACGACCATTGTATGTATAGTGGAGTGAAATGCAACACTAGAGGTTAAGATTGATATCTTTCATTAGCCATTTCTGTGTTAATACTTCGGTAAAACCACTAGATACAGACATATGGTCAAACTTGTCGAACTAAAATTCAAAGCACCGCCTCTTCTTTGTTTTCTTTAAAGTATGCAAAAATATTTCTTATTAAAACATGGTACATGATAAAGGTATTGTTTTTATGTACATTAAGGCAGAAAATTAAGTTCATCTTTAATATAATTAGCAATTAATGAGCTTAATTACCATGACCTACTTTTCAACAATGGAATATTTTTTTCAATCAATTTTACTAATGAATGTTTTGATATGGATTATTACATGAAAATTAAGAAGAAAAAATCCAAAAATATAATGTAGGTTTGTCATAATGGAGCTGTTTATGAATTTTACCCCCCACTTTACCCCCCCCCCCCCCCCCCCCCCCATAACTAATGAATGGCTCAGATCTGACCTTAATTTTATGTCATATCATGACCGCCTAACCCCAAGGAATTCCTACACAAGAAATAAAAAATATCGGTCATGGCCGCCAGAAGGCCCAAATTGGCACTCCTCCTTTTATGATTTATGGTGAAATGGGGAGAGTCCCTTTACTGATCGAAGCTAAAAGCAGAGTTATTATGTTTTGGTATAAATTAATTACCTGTAATAACTTGTCAAGTATCATGTATAACTTAATGTACAATCTACAAATTAGTGGCAATATGGATTTCAAATGGTTGAAAATTGTTCAAAATATATTTATAGAAACTGGTTTTATCTTTATCTGTGACTACCAGAAAATATGTACATTTAATAGAAATTATTTGAAACTTGTCGTTAAGGAAAGATTACAAGACCAGGCCCCACTTGTATAAAACATCTCAACTTGAGATTTCCTCAAGCCCAGATTTTCCGCAGCTAATATCTCCTTGAAAATATCTTGTATGAAAATTCCTCAAGGAATTTCAGGAAATCCTAGCCGAGGACTTCCTCCTGTTTCTTGAGAAAATTTTATACAAGCCATTTTTGAGGAGATATCAGCAGAGGAAAATCTCGACTTGAGGAAATCTCAAGTTGAGATGTTTTATACAATTGGGGCCAGTTCATATAAAAATGGTTCAGTGATGTAATTGATTCCTTTCGAGGAAATACCTATTGTATAATGAAAAGTAATTTTGAAATAGAAAAATATCTGTTGAAACTTAAACCTAGAGAAAGACAAATTATCGTTAAATTTAGAACTTCAAATATGCATTTACCTGTAGAAACAGGAAGATTGATTGGAATACCAAGGGAGAACAGAATTTGTAATCTTTGCTCAAATGAAATTGGCGATGAATACCACTATCTTTTTAGATGCGATCATGAATCAGTTCGTAGAATTAGAGATCAATTTATCCCACGTTACTATACTACTTATCCTAGTATTACAAAGAAGCATGGACTTTTTTCTGTATGTAATGTTAAAGTTTTATCAAATCTCAGTAAATTTCTTGAAAAGCTTGAATGTACGTAGCTAAAATAATATTATGTATGTAATTGTTTACCGCCATGCCAAGAATGTTTTTTTTATTGTAATCTGACCTCTTGTAACATACTTTGTATGTCTGAGAGTACCAATAAAATCTGAATTCTGAAATCTATAGTGAATTAAGTCTGAAATTCCAGATGTTTGTCCCAGAACAATGTTTACCGGTCAACATCTCTCACCCCGATGTGTGTACCTGTCGTCTGCCATCATCCTGGACTGATCTATAATGTTTCGTTTTCCTAGATATCAACGGGTCTAACAAAACATTTGTATGTTGTTATTTTTGGTCGTCCTGTTATATTGAACCCCCGGGGCAAACTGTTGCAACAGTTAATTATTCCGGCTGAACATAACACATGATGACGTCACACTCAAACAAAGGTATATTGTTACAGGTTGATATCCTCACACCTAGTAGAATTTTGCAAAATTGAAAATGTCTTTTTTCTCAATCGACTACTTTGTCACTTCCACAAACTTCATAGACATGAAAAACTTCCAACGTAAGTATATAAAACATTGCACATCGTATTAATATCAAGATCCATAACACCGAATTTTATTGTTAAATTGTAACAAGCAAAACTAGCAAAACTGATCAACGATTGAAATAACTTCCCTATTATAAATACATTTTTCATTTTATCATATTTTGCCCCTATTTCAGAAAACAACAATTCTAATTTTTCTCTGTATTAACTGTCAAGTTCCATTTCTGTAAATAAACAGGTAACTATTTTTTGTAGACCTTCAACTGATCCAGAAAACAATATAAATACCGAGATGTGTTAAAATGTTATGACTGCTACAAACATGTAACAATCTCGTTTTTAGAAGAGACGTGAATATTTTACATAAACAACAGATTACATTAACAACTCGAACCTTGTTGTGATATGAGTAATCACTTTTTTTGTAAACAGGAACCATAACAACAGTGGACCAATCGGACGAAAAACGTACAGCATTTAATGTAATAAGGATAATAACGCCATTTTAACGTCTATATATTCAGTGAAAAACAACCATGACAAGTGATTCACCACGTTTAAGGTTCTTGATCACAGAAAGTATCTCTCCAATTGAAAAATACGAATCTTTCAAATATTACTTCATTATCAGCCTCGTTTTCGTACTCGGGTGTAGAGTCAGTTCTAACTTCATTGTTTGCTAGAACATTAAAATGGTCAAACAACTGATACATACACAGCTGGGGATGTACTGATTGTCCTGTTCTTTCTAAACTTTGTGTAGAAATACTTCGGAACGTTTTTACGTAGATATTCCATCATGTCTCCCCCGAACATCAGATAGTATCTATTTAACTTTCTATCTAAAATTCTGTGACATCTTTTCTTAACAGTCAACTCAGCATCCACAGGAAAAATTATTATTTCTGCTGAACTAAGAACACTTACATATAGTTTACGGAAACAATTAAATTTACTATTAACCCATTGTTTATATTCATTTGTTTACACTGAATACACCATTGAAATCAGATTTGTTATAACAATCATCAGATATAGTAGTCTTTTCAAAAGACTCTATAATACTTTGTAGCTGATTGGCAAAACGTCTGACACTGTTGTCAAGGTAATTTTGATTAAATTAGTCATTGCTTCGAACATGCTCTTTGAGACTATTTGAGTATAAGTATTTAAAAATCGATGATTGAAATTGTCATCCCACATAAAAAATTGACAGAACAGTTCCGGTAGACCCGTCGTGATTAAATGATGTTGTTTTGCATGAATTTTAAATGGCCATTTACTATGTGCCCAGTTGACCCTCAGTTATAGATAGGGGTAGAACCAGAAAAAGCTGACTGAGAACTAATTTTAAGGTCATCTACAGCCTAATGTTAATGACGGTACTATTAATACTTTTGGTCGTAAACTGCTACAGTTGTGTAAAAGTACTGGTCTTTGTACATGTAACGGTAGATCTCCTGGTAATAACACAGGTAAATAAACCTTTCATAATCATTTAGGGCCCAGTATTATCATATTCTCGTATAAACAGATTATTTTGATATGGTCACGGAATTTAATGATCGCGATGTTAATGAATGGTCTGACCATGCGCCAATCGATTTAAAATCTAGTGTAACGTTTAGTTCGACTGAAATATATGCAAGAGGTGATAACCATGTAAATTGTGGTAAAAGTAATTTGACATCAAATGGAAAGCTGACGAAGAAGTTCAAATGAATAGTTATTTAGTTGATATTATTAATGTATTACATGATATTGTTGATGGTTTGCAGTCCTCGGTGATCTCTATATATAGCGGTATTGGTTTTATTTCACCTGTAATGTTTTTAAAGAATATTTAGCCCATTTGGTAATTCATTTTCTACTCGTCCATCTTACAATAAAATAAGCCATCATGTCCATTAACCTTGGTTGATAAATGTAGATGTCTTTAAAATTTGTATCGACGCAATTTATTTCCTTTTAATCTCGAAATAATGCCAGCCAATAGGATATATCTTGATTTTTCATTGCAATTTCACGTTTACTTTATGTCAAAAAATCTTTTAATATGCTACACATTATACACATGGTATTCCCTTAAATTGGTTTATTTAGAATATCTTACTATCAGTTTTCGGAACACCTCTAAATTTATCCGCTTCGATGTTTATTGCTGATAAAACAACAATGGATGCTTCTTCAAGGTTTCCTTACTTTCGTATGGAATTAAGAAACTGACGGATGGAGTTGAGAGAGGAAACTGCCACGACAGTCGTAAAGCAGATTAGACATATGGAATGTCAACAAGGATATAGTTTAGATGAGGAGCTACCAAGTTTCTACTTGGAATGATGAACTACTTTTCCTAGGAAATCATTGCCTCCTCATTAAGTCTCACAAACAAGAGTGTGTTTTTCCTCATAAGAATTTTACTGTAGTTGTTGACAGCGTTTGGAATATCAAGACAAATGAATAGTTTTGCTTCAATTCGGCAGTTTTCGCTTGTTTAGGCAAAGTGATAAAGTAGTTACAGCATGGTAATTTGGTCAATCAATGATTTTATCGCATTAACTAAGAAAATTATCCAATGAAAACTGCGAATTGGTCCCTTCAACATGGTATACCATCATCACCGTTGATTAGTGATGATATAACATTCGTAGTTTTGACCAATCGGAGCAGTGCTTTCAAAAACCACAAGAAAATACCAATATGCCAACACAAGCATAATCCAAATTCAGATTCAATATAACAGGGAAAATATGAACAAAAGAAAAAATATTTACACGGTTTTTCCTGAAAAGTACAAATCAATGCATTGAAATTCGCCGATTTTGCGGTTTCTGACGCTAAAGAGACAAAGTTTGAATTAATTGGTTTTTCATCAAATTATTTCCCTTTTGCTTTTCCCGTTTTCTCTAATTATATATACACACATACATATATAGTTTTGGTTGCGAGTCTTACCGAATAACGACATACAATGTAAAGTATTCTATTCATAATGGCGTCGCGGTACGTGAACGTGTCTGACATCAGACACAACGCTAATGTTTCTAAATGTCTATTATGTGTTTTGATAGGATTTTTGTGATTTGTTTTCCGTTTGAGTTGCAATGAAGATAATATTTGATGGTTTCTCGTCAAACAATATACATATCTCACCTAAATGATAGAGTGTTTCAATCATGCAATATAGATATCCCGTCGTATTTTATTCATGAAATATATATTCTATTTAACATGAAACTTTTAATGATAAACATTTACATTACTTAATATAACATCCATGTATTTCACAGCTACATTATGTGATTACACATCAATCAAATAATGTCTATATCAAACACTACATCAATTTTAACATATCTACATCAAACACTACATCAATTTTAACATATCTACATCAAACACTACATCAAACACTTCATCAATTTAAACATATCTACATCAAACACTACATCAATTTAAACATATCTACATCAAACACTTCATCAATTTAAATCAAACCTGCGTCGACTCATATAACAACAATATCAATTATATCTGAATCATCTAATACTTTATGATCATAAATGATATCAACACTTACTTTTACATCAATGATTGTACAAAACGACACAGGTGAATATCATTTTAATACAAATTTATAATTAGATATTGTAGTGCCAAACAATGAAATATACTGCATCATATAAATCATCTACACTTAATACTTCACCTGTTTTAATCCTGTCTACATCCTCTCACATTACATCAATCAATTTGAATCACCTGACATCACATCAAAGTAAATATCTACACCGGATTGAACAGTTTTGACTATCTGAATAGATTGGAGAAAATTACAACGGAAACATCAATGAAACATTTTGTCAATTGTTAATTGTGACTTATTCATTGCCAGTATTTCCCAATATGTAAAAAAATATGATATTGACATTTTTTTAGTTGTTTATAACACCAGAGCCAAATTCGGTTAGATAACTAGCTGCTGCTAGTCCTTCAATTTCGAGGCAATCATCAGTTTTGAAATCCAATGCCAGGATTTCAATATCGATGCCATAAACTCATGGAACTACAAGGCATTCGGTTCTGAGTTGAAATGATATTTGTAACATTGAATGAAAATGTAGACCAATCCCCTTTGTACTTTATACTTTCAATCATTGTATTGTAAGACGATTGCAAGATTGTTATTAGTATTGTTATTATTACAATATTAACTCCCCGTCAACACATTAAAGGTCATTGGAGCCATCAACTGGTGAAACATGCAGCGATACAAATAGGAAAAAAATCAAACAAACTAAAAGGTAAAAGACAAATGTTAAAACTTTTAAATGGTTATATTATCACAATAGATTAAAATCGTCAGTTATATAATTTTGACCAATATCTTTCGGATAACCTCGAATGTTATAAATCTTAAGTTTAAAAAAGGTTCGCGAGTAGACAGAAGGTCAATGCAGTCCAATAAAAAATGTTTAATGGTGAATGACTCATCACATCCTATGTACCGATGATTACCTTTGCCTCTTAACACATATGAATGTCTAAGGTAAGTATGGCCCATCATTTGAGTACATCTTTATTGATAACAGTAAATAATGATAAAAAATAAATATGACAAATTACAGAAACATATCAAAATCTTTTTAAGGGTTAAAAATCTGAAAGTTTACTATGACTTGGTAAACCGATAACTGTGGTATGTACATTGTTTAAAGATACTCAGAAATCAAGTCCAACTATTTGATTTTTCTACATTTTGAACATCGTAGAAGATTTAAACATGCGATCCTAAATTCTTGACAAAATACAATGCATACAAATAAATTGCCGAGGGATGAGATCCAAGTGAGAGTGTTCAATCCTGCAAGTATGGAATCAAGTGATTCTGTTTGTTGAATGCTTTGTGATAAAATGGTAGAAAATATTGCGTAGTAAAGCATCATCACCGTATTAGGTAGTTCTGCCGCAAGAAACATACATACATTTACCAGTGACATATGTACTACCTGGAGTACATTTTTAGATGATGACGATATGTGCGTCGCATGTAACTGTTTTCTGTACTTAATATATCGTAAATATCTCCGAATTCCGTCAATCTCGATGAGAAACAATATAATGCAAGGCAAACATTGAGCAATTGTCGATCTTACAACAAAGCCATATTCTTGGATCTGATACATCCAATGAGTGCTGTCAACCGTTAAAAACATAAACATAGTTGAGATAGAAACACTGTTGTCATACTTAGATTGAAGTTCAATTGATTGCATGCTAAAGTAAGTTATAACAACCGGGGTGAATATTGCCAAGACGAAGCAGAAGCAGACAACGGTATATATCTGAGCGTTTTTCAATTTCAAGTATGTATTGACTTTTAAAGGGTAAGAAACGATTATATACTTCTGAATGGCGATTCCTATTGTGATAAATATGGAGATATTATGAAATAGAGATGGCAGGATTTCCGTCGATATCATAATCACAATACAAAGATTGTAGGATATAAAGTCATCATTTTTCTCGAAAAACAACAAATACAGTGACACTGGCAAATGAAGCATGATTGCAAGTCCATCACACAATGATTTCATGCGTAAGAAGAAAATGTTACAATTTGTTGACATGTGTACGGAAAGCATAAAAAGAATAAGCCCATTCATTAAGACAGTAACGGTTCCAGTGGTAAGTACAATATACCAGTAATAATAGGATTCCCATTCTGTTTGCAAATATCTTGTTCTCAAGTTGAATGCGTGCTCTCGAGTGAAGTGATATTCGTCACAAAAGTTAGAGTTTACATCCTCAACGCAAAGCAGCTCCAGAAATTTCCATTTCGTTAGAAGAGTATCCGAGTTTTCCGCTTGAAATTGTTTAATCATATGGAAACAGTCCCAGAAATCTGTTCCGTTAATATCGCTGAAAGCAGCCTCACAATAACCATAAGGCGATCCGTGTTCTTGCAGACACTTATGGTAATAAGGAAGTGTATTGTTCCAAGACATTATTTCACAAAATGCTGCTATTTTTGATGCCCATTTTAACATGTATTCTATTAACGACATCGGTACCTGACTGTAAGTTAGAAACAATTCAGTGAAAAAGTAAACACAAAGTTTATACCATTCTTGTCCTGGGTTTTCTTGATTCCAATCGGTGCAAATGGAAGCAACGGTGAGGTTTTCCGTTTCTTCAAAATCCAGAGGCGTCAAAACCTGCACTTTCCTGAAAGACCTGTCTGAGTGAGTTCTACAAGTACGCGCACGTTTGACAATACTAAAATGATTACCTGCTTTTATATCAGCTCCTTGGTGTTACAGCCGGTGTTCAGCGCCTCATATCATTACAGCGTTCTCTGACATATCTCAGGATCAGTATTTATTCTAGATGAAAATGGTTTTAGCACTGATGCCTATCAAATATCATATCACTAACGTTACTTTTATATTAAGTAGATAAGCCCATTTTTTAAAAAAATATTTTGCACCCAAGATTAAATTTCGGTGATGATTTGAGGTATGAATTTCCAAAATGAAAAATGATTATAAAACGGAAATAAATAGTTTCATATGCTTACCAATTTTCGGTAATAACGTTATTTAAAGGCACGTAGTTGTTGCTGCTCGCATACATAGAGTTGATAAAAGGCTTCTTCACACAATAGGGGTGTTCCTACCTTTTCCAGAATGGTCGGATACACTGTTGTAAATTATAGATATATTTACCTGCATTTAAAACGAACTCTTGCAAAAAGTGACGAATATTCTCGGTAATGACTACGCCAGTTAGTCTCCCTGCTTGTATCGTCTATGACAAACAGGTTTAGTGAAGGTAGCATGAATTCATAAAGATCGGAGACCATGTGACGGAAAACAACATTCTGTACCGAGGTACATTCTTCCCAAATAATCCATTTAAAACATGCATACACGTAAAATTTACGACAAAGAAATAATACCCAAATCATATCTCTGGGAACAGTTGAAACGAGTGAAGTGTGTAACCTATCAGTTTGTAATGTTCACTAGCCAAATCAGATTTTCAAAAAGAACAAGTCAAATGACCGAAATAGCATGCAAATCACTTGAACGTTTGACTTTTAACCTAAATGCCACATTTGATTCGATATTCAAGGGCCGTTATCACGCTTTTCTTTCAAGAAGTCAACTGACAGAATAACTCGTAACACAACGGTTCAAAAGATGCAGGTTGATGAAATTATAGGAAGTCTTCTGGTCGCCATAGTGATCTTATTTAGAAAATCCTATTTCTTTGTGCAACATACAGCTCGACGGACGTATTTGATGCTCTTTAGTTTGCCTATTATTATTATTATTATTATTATTATTACATGATGATGATATGATTAATGTTCTCCCTTCTCAGTAACTTGTGAAACAAACAACTTCAAGTGTATTTAAGTCTTTTCCAAATCTGCGTATTATATTAGACTGTACTGAAATATCTATTCAGGGCTCTTCCAGTTTAATTCCAGCTTAAATAGGTACATGTCTAAGCGCTTTTGGTGCTATATTCTGTGTCAAAAGCTCGGGATGGTAGAATTTCTGATTGGCAGATTCTCATTTAAAGTGGGCGTCACTCGTTAAACGCTCGATAAGCTATGCGGTGAGTTTTCATGGATTTTGATGTTAATAACGCAATATTCTTTCCCTGTCTAGACTTCTCTGATCTATAGAGCGTTAATGGTATTGATCATGCATGTAATGTTGAGATTTTAATTACCATTGTTATCATTATTACAATTTTAACGGCCCATCAACACAGGAAAGGTCATTAGGGCCATCGACCGGTTAAATACACAGCGATCCCTAAAGGAAATAACATCAAATCAACCTGAACAAGTATGCCAGTATATCAAGCCTTGTTAGCAATATTCTGAATACCAAATTTTAACCTCAAACAATTGGAAAAAGTATATTTTTGCCAAGGGAGGTAATTCAGGAAAAAGGTAGATCATTAATGCATCATTTTAAACAGATGGGGTTTATCAGTAATACATGTATATGCTATTGTTGAGTATAAAAAGTTAGTCAGTAGAAATATGATCAATTTGCTTTTGAAATATAACAAGTGATTTTATGTTTACTTTGTTGATTGTGATATATAGAGAAACGTGCTAATCTGTTTGGACCTCTAGATTCTCCTCCTTAAATTACGAATAACGTTTAAAAAAAAATAAAAAACGATGAGTGAAATCTGGCTTTCAAAAGAGGAGATCCTTAAATCCTGACCGTTTATCCGGTAGATTATTATTGTAATACTTAGTCAGGAAATGTTCAGCAAGTGTTGTAACCAAATGATTCAGTTTTGTATTTTCTTTTGTGTTTCATTAAAGAGTGGTACTATTCTGACATTTGGTTTTCTTGATTCAATTATGTTCAAGTAGAAGTGATCGTAACGTTTTTCTTTGTGATTTTATTTTGTTCAATCCAGTTGCATATTTACCATAGCACCACGCCTACCTGCTTCTAAAAGCGTTGTCTGTTTCAGTAAAACACTTCACTACTGTTGACGATAGATAAATCATTGCCGGAATTTTCACTTTCATGGCGATGGTGTTATAGTCGGAGATAAACGCCACATCATGGCGGTCTCTGTGAGGACATGTATTTGGTATTAAACAGATTAGTGTATTTTACAAGTTATATTATACATTCCAGATTAACTGTCATACGTTTGCTTATTTCAGTTTCTCGAATATCATTCACAAGCATTAGAATTAAAACAACATAAAGCTTTTAAGCTGAAAGTGACGAATACTCTTGGTGATGACTACGTCAATCCGCCCGCTGTTTGTACCGTCTATAATAAACATAGCTAGCGGAGGCAACGAACGATTTGAGCACAAACCATGTACCGAGTCACACCTTTTCCAATACCAACCAAGAAAACATATTCATTCCTAAACAAGTTTAGCAAAATAATATACAAAAATATCTCAAACGAGCGCGAACTATTGTATGGATAAGCATGCGCTTCATTAATACTGTTCAATAACAAAATCGAGATTTAAAACGAACAGGTTAGCTTAAGTTGTTCCACCTCATTTCAAAGAATGCTGGACAAAATAAACATCTGTATATGTCATTGCTATTGCAAGTTTACCTGTTACACGTTCATAGGCCGGGGCTCGCGTCAGATACCAGCCAGTGACATTCCCATGCACTCGTTTACATTACAATCATACCTTTATTGGCATTTAGCTGTTAGAGTCATGGGAGTCTTGCCGATAGACCTTTCCGACTTAAATGCAGGAAAGTAACTGGCGCATTCGTATGAACACAGAGAAGCGAGACAAATATTTACGTTGACAATGTAGATAAAGTTGTAGCGCGAACGGATGTACGAATCGGGCAAGCGATTAGTAGGTACAGGGGTAGGTTGGACGAGATCTGTCAACAGAAAAGTTGCATCTCGCTGTTATAAATTCATAACGTTTGTTCAGCGCACTTCGTTTCTGGGTGGCATACAGACAACAGATGTGATATCGACTATTCCCTTGCAGTGTTCAGCTTTGTAGAATAAATGATCGACGAAAGACAAATATTTTACAAAATTTCACAAGGACATAGCCTACATACGTCTTTTCCTGGGATCCAGTTACAATGTAAAATTTAATGAAACTTGACAACATAAACAATGAAAACATCAATTGAGCTAATTGCCAACAACATATCTGCTGCCATTATAATATTTCCAATTCTATAATGTATTACACGTTTGTATATACACAGCATCCATGGCATATTAACTATCATCAGTTCCATTGCTGGATGCAGATGTGTTTTACATTGTATCACAGCTAACATTAGAACATAGGCCTATTTTTCTAAGCGTATGTTATATGTGTTCCAGACTTCCAAAGAAATTGTCCCCATTCAGCTGGAAATGGAGAACCGCATGCAGAGATCGTACAAAAGAATAACACATTTTCATAACTAAGACTGAGACACAGTAAAGCCAAACAATGTAAATATTGGTCAATTCAAGTAAGTAATGCCACGTTCTCAAAAAACGAGCACTGATGTTTTTCCTTGTACCTCTAGATTCTCCTCGTTGAATTAGGAATAACGTTTTTTTAAGAAGAAATGATGTGAGAATTATGGCTTTCCAATGAGCAGCTCCTCAAATCCTGACCGTGTATCCGGTAGATCATTATCTTGTGATTAGTATTATTTAAATTACCATTAAGATATGATCCTTTGCACTGTCCAGCCTTTTATTGTGATAAAGCTACTTGCCGATTGGAAGCGAGAATGTACCAATTTCGAAAAAGTACCATTTGAAGTTCATTCTTAGCAAGGACAGACCCACCAGCCATCCTTTGGCGCATAACTTATATTTGATTCTTGAAGTCGCCAGGCAGACTGTAGACTCATTTGCATACAATGTGCTTGTAGTGAAAACGGTTAGAGTTATGGCCCTTAGTTTGAGCTGACGTGACACGACTCTTGACTCTTGATTTTTAAAGTAAACGGACTTGTCTCCAAAAGCGCGGTATCACTTATTAGTTAAGAGCTGGGAGCAACTCTAGAGGGTCCTGTATGTAAACCGAACATCGCCAGTCTTTACATTTGGTGTCAGATTTTGGCGAAACTTTGTTGTATTTCTATATTTCCCTTCTTTTTTATTTTTCCGTCACTGGTGTGTTGTGCTCGTGTACGTGGTCGCCATTTGGCAGCTCGTGGGAACACGTGTAGAACACAACGTGCTATTTTAGGTTTTATATTATTTATTTTTTATTAGATTTTTTTAATATACAAAAGCTATACTTGGCTGAACTACCCGAAAGTCTAGGTAGAGTGCTACGATTAGTAATGATGTTTTGTTTCGTCTTGGAGAATATTCAATAGTACTGAAATGGTATTTGACAAAATATTGAAGTTCATCTTACCAATGAATGAATCAAATTGATCCCGTCAATTGTATGTCTCGTCTTTTCGACAAGGTTATTTTTAGATTTTGTTTCCTAAGAAGATGTGATGAGCCATTCACTTTTTTTATTGAACTGCATTGACCTTCTATCTGATTCGATATTTTTTCTGTCGAAATATTAAATTAAAGTTAAAGACATTTTGAAACTGTTGAGATCGATAAAATTCTAGGTTATCTGAAAGATGTTGTCTGAAAGAATTGGTCTATATTATAAACTATGACTTACCATTTTAATCTTTTGTGATAATGTAACCATTTTAGATTTTTAGCATTTGTCTTTTACCTTTTAGTTTGTTTGATGTGATTTCCTTATTTGGATCGCTGTGTATTACATCGATTGATGGTGCTAATGACCTTTTATGTGTTGACGGGCCGTTAAGTCTGTAATGATAACAATAATAATGAGACAAAAGACCCGCTAAATGCCAAAGTTCTCATGAGAAAATATTAATTAATCATGATTCGTTGTTCATATCATTGCCATTCGTAAAACGGAATTCGAGAAGCTTCGAAAACAGCAACGCTTCAATAACATCTGATAGTTATTTTAGGATTTATAATATAAACATGTAAGATACTTATCTATTTAATACCAATGTGAGATTGTTGATATTAGATAGTCACTAATACTAATCTCTATCTAATCTAGAATTAATACGGGTTCCGGCTTGGTCAGACGACACCGTCATGAAATGTTATGTTGAACACCGGCCGTTATACAAAGAAGCTGGTATTAAAGCAGCAGACAATGGTTTAGGCATCGTTAAACGTGACTGTATTCGAAGAACTGACGCAGACACATTTTTCAGGTGTGCAGTCTTTGTTGCTAACCGGTTTGGAAGAAAATGGAAAACACTACCATTGTTTCTACTTGCACAGAATGGAACCAAGACAATCCAGGACAAGCGCGGTATAAGCTTTGTGTCTTCTTCCTCGTGCAAATATTTCAAACCTTTAGTCAAGTACCGCAGTCGTTAATAGAATACATGTTAAAATGGACATCAAAAACAGCAACCCTTTGTGATATAGTTTATTTGAACAATACACTTCCTAATTACGATCAATGTCTGCAAGAACACGGAATGATTTTTGCTTATTGTGATGCTGCTTTCAGCGATATTAATGGAACAGATTTCTGGGACTGTTTTCATATGTGTAAACAATTTCATGCGGAAAACCCGGACACTGTTCTAACGAAATGGAAATTTCTGGAGCTGCTTTGCGTTGAGGATGTAGCCTCTGACTTTTGTGACGAATATCACATCACTCTAAAATACGCATTCAACTTGAGAACAAGATATTTGCAAACAGAATGGGAATCCTATTATTACTGGTATATTGTACCTACCGCTGGAACCGTTACTGTCTTAATGAATGGGCTTATTCTTTTTATACTTTCCGTACACATGTCAACAAATTGTAACATTTTCTTCTTACGCATGAAATCTTTGTGTGATGGACTTGCAATTATGCTTCATTTTCCGGTGTCACTGTATTTGTTTTTCGAGAAAAACGATGACTTCTTACCCTACAATATTTGTATTGTGATTATGATATCAACAGAAATCCTGCCATCTCTATTTCATAGTTTCTCCATATTTATCACAATAGGAATCGCCATTCAGAAGTATATAATCGTTGCTTACCCTTTAAAAGTCAATACATACTTGAAATTGAAAAACGCTCAGATATATACCGTTGTCTGCTTCTGCTTCGTCTTGGCAATATACATTCCGTTTGTCCTACCTTTTTTTAGCATGCAATCTATTGAACTTCAATCTAAGTATGACAACAATGTTTCCATCTCAACGATGTTTATTTTTTTTGGTGTTGACAGCACTCATTTGATGTATCAGATTAAAGAATATGGCTTTGTTGTAAGATCGATAATTGCTCAATGTTTGCCTTGCATTATATTGTTTCTCATCGAGATTGACGGAATTCGGAGATATTTACGATATATTAAGTACAGAAAACAGTTACATGCGACACACAGAACGTCTTCATCTGAAAATTTATTCCAGGTAGTACATATGTCACTGGTAAATGTATGTATGTTTCTTGCGGCAGAACTACCTAATACGGTGATGATGCTTTACTACGCAATATTTTATACCATTTTATCACAAATCATTCAACAAATGGAAGGAATTAAATCCATGAGTGCAGTATTGAACACTCTCACATGGATCTCATCCTTCGCCAATTTATTTGTTTGCATTGTGTTTTGTCAAAAATTTAGGATCGCATGTTTAAATCATCTACGATGTTCAAAATGTAGAAAAATCAAATAGTTGGACTTCTGTGTAATTTTCAATAGTGTACATACCATTTTGTTTACTTTTTTCTTCAATTTCTCACATTTATTTTTATCGCTATCATTATTTGCTGTCATTATTTTAATATGTAGTAAGACGTATCCTACAATCGTCTTGGTGTAGATATGATAATGCAGTTTATTTCCATGCATGGCTCAACATTATTCACTTATTTGTCTTTTGTAGAAGCATTGATGTAAAACTAAATGTATATATGATTTATGTCCATGTAACATTAGGACTCGCAGGCTTGGTTATATAAGAATGAGTTTGTTTGTAGGTCCATCACAAATAGGGCAGTCTTGTAGAAGAATATTTATATCTATATGTTTATGATTTCCATACCTAGTAAGGGAATGAGATATAAAACTCTGGTTATAATATAAAGGACATTCCAGAAAGTAATGCCGAACAGGTACAAGATGGACTGTTGGTAAGGCGATTCAAGTATAACTCGAAGTTCATTACTACAATAGTTTCTAAGCGGACATAGAATGGTATTAGCTCAACAATTACCTTCTGTTATGAAATAACTATCTGAGGGAGCGTCTTTATTCAAATATTTTTGTCAAAGACGCTGGAGACGTAGAATAAAGAAGATCAGGCCTAGCAGTTTTACTTGGGCGACACATATAAGGAAAAAAATCCAAAAGTAGTTGTTAGTTCTATGTAGTGGTGGAGTAAAAAGCCTGGTTTGCCATAGAGGATAAGAATTGTCAGTTTAATTGTTTAAAATGGGGTTTAAGGCATCTTGTAAGTATTTTAACAAGTGACTTTTTTATTGACTGTTTAAGAATGTTGACACTATTAAAGGCTTTTGTATATATGTTTTGTATGTGATTTTTCCATGTTACACATATTTGCAGTGTAAGACCTAAGTGTTGTTGTGATGTTGTATTTATAATCTGCATATTTTGGAATCCCTCTTCCGGAACATTCTCACACTTTGATTTTAACTTGATGTCACTCATCGTTGTTACTCAAATCCGAAATTGAAGTGCTTGAGAATCTCTATGAAAGCGACCACTTTCCAATTATGAAATAGTGGATCCACAGAGAGAGATCATGAATCCCACTGGAATAAAAACTGAACATCGCAGTACCAAAATTTTCAACACCATTGATTTCCTGAATTTAGAAGACCCGATAGAATACTTTACTACCGAACTTTTTGAGATAGGCAAATAATGTATTCCATAGTCCAAACGAAAACACAGCAAAAAATCGTAGATTGATAAAGATTGTGATAAAACTATTAGAAATAGGAAAACCGCTTTGAAGCAATTCAAAAACAATCCCATAAAGCGATAGTTGAAACAACTATAAAATCATTAGGACAAACGTCTTGAAGATGCCATGTGTCCAAAGTAATTACTAATACATCCTCCAAAAAGGTAGTGGATATGATAAAACTAATCAACGAAACATCGTTCAAAACCATGGGACATCTGAAAACAAATTGAAAGTTAGCAACATCGAAATTTTATATTGCAAATGCGTTCAGATCTGCTTTTAAAAAAATCGTCTGCACATTATCATTCCAAAATATTAAAAAACAAAAATTAAGACCACGCGAAAAAAAAACTAAATTGAAATTATCTACCGAAAACAATGAAACTTACAATCAACCTATCTCAATGTTAGAACTTTTCTAATGTCCCAAAGTCATAGATAGAAAATGGCAACTGTGATTCCTGTCCCTAAACAGGGTAAAGATACGATAGATTACTCCAGTAACTGCCCAATATCACTCACGAGTTGCGTTTGTAAAACTAGAACGGATGATGGATTCGAGATTAATTTGGTATCTGGAATCCTATCATATAATATCACCCCTACATAGCGGTTTTAGATCTAAACGTGGTACCAAAGATCATTTGAGACTTGAAACCTTTGTGCGTGAGGCATTTCTTAAAAAGCACTTGGTTACTGTTTTCTTCGATTTGGAAAAGGCTTACGCCATAACGTGGAAATACGGCATAAAGAAAGATATGCACAATATAGGTATTACAGGTAATCAAATACATTTTATTTCAAATTTTCTATCAGATATGATATTTCAGGTTAAGAATGGAACGACCCATTCCGATGTTCATCAGCAGGAAATGGGTGCACCACAAGGCAGTATTCTCGCGGTTACACTATTTGGACATAAAATTAATAGTATTATCTCCTTCAATGGACAGCGCTCTTTCTGTCTCTATGCTATCGATCTAAGCATCAAAAGACAACTACAACAATGTCTGAATCGACAACAAATTTGAGCAGATGAAAATGGATTTAAATTCTCACAATCAAAAACAGTTTGAATGCATCTTTGTCAAATTCGGAAACAACACGACTATCCCAATCTACCTCATTGTGGTGTACCCCAATGAGACACTGTTTCATATATTTGTTAAGCAATTCTAAAGGTGGTGTCCCACACTGATTGGGGAGCTGATAGGAATGTTTTGCTAAGCCTTCATAGAGTTCGTGGTATATCAAATTTAGACTACGGTTCCATTGTGCATGGATCTACTAGACCTTCATATCTCAAATTATTAGACACCGTTCATCATCAGTGTCTTAGGCTCACTCTCGGAGCTTTTAAGACTACACCTACAGCATGCTTCTATGTAGAAGCTAACGAACCATCACTATATGACCGTCGAAATAAATTGGCTTTGCAATACACCATTCAGCTAAAGTTAAATCCTTCGAATCCAAATGTTCCACTCATATTTGATCCAAAATATAAAACATTGTTTCAAAACAAACGAAAGACCATTCTACCATTCGGTATTCAGATTTTCGCTCTTCACAAAAAAATATTGACATTGAGCAAATTCAGTCATTTGGAACGATGTAAATTCCATCCTGACTTTTGGATTCACCTGAGTATTACTTTTCACTTCATGGAATGCTTAAATCACACACTGACAATTGCACCTTTCTTTCATCCTTCTCTTATAAAACATTTCTTTCTACATTTATGTACTGATGGTTTAAAAGATAACGATGAGGTAACCGCGGCCATGGTTTCAAAAAAAGGAAGTCTATGGATGGCGGCTATCGAATTCGGTTTGCTCAACAACCGGAATGGACTCACATGATTTTGAAAAAAAAATAGTTTAATCGCTACCATCTGTTGTTTTGAAGATTCATTTTACTGAATTTTAACCTTTTATTAAACATTTTAACCGCTCAGTTGCAGTAGGAATGGAGTCAATGTACCGATAGTAAATTGCACTCCGTAAACCTATCATCGGTGAATGGTCTCAACGCTAGAGACAATTACCGAGACGACGTTGTTCTTGACGTCCTCGGATGGGCCCTACATACCTTACGCATTCATATATGTTGAAAGGCGAAAATAACCCTCGGTATATTGGACGTGATGAGCCATCCACCGTCAAACTTTTTTGAACTGCATTGCCCTTCTGCTTACTGTTTCCTAGTAACGTTACAAGTCTAAAGACCCTTTTTGAAACTTAATTAATCAAAATTTTAGGTTATCTGAGAGATGTTGGTCTGTACCATGGACTATGACTTACAATTTTACTTCTTTGTGATAATGTAACCATTTAAGATATTTAGCATTTTTCGTTTACCTTTCCGTTTGTTTGATGTTATTTCGTTTTTAGGTCGCTGTGTGTTTTACCGTTTGATGGCTGTAATAACCTTTTATGTGTTGACGGCCGTTAAGATCGTAATAATAATGATTAGAAATCTTTTTACAATATAGGTTTTGTTTTTAAGAGTATATGTATTCAGATATTTTTCAGTAATGATGTAAAAATGTAATAGATAAACCTGAGTTCTAATGAATGTGCATAAACAGAATCAGTAGAATATTATAGATGCAACGTAAAAATACCAAATGCAATTGTCTCTTACCTGCATAGAAAATCACTTTAAAACCATTAAAGATATTTCGAAAAAAAAAGTTGCTGTGCACATTTATTATGCAAATGTGCATTACATGAGGTTTCTGCCATAATTTCTCTCTTTCCAAACCTATTTTTAATTCAGATGAGGTTTTTGGATAATCAGGTCATCCAAACGTTTAGTGACGATGCTCGAGGCCCAGTGAGCAGACGAGAAAAACATTTTTTAATCATTCATAAGTTATTTGATTTTAAAATGCTGACACACTGCAGAAAACACAGATTATTAGATGTGAATAAAGTCAACTAGTTTATCTTTTAAAAAATAGCATGAAATGATTTCAACGAACAATGTTTTTTTGCACTTCTTACTATTTTCAAAGTCTATACTAAGCTGATTTCTGGAAAAGCTATCTCGAATCATGGCATGAGTCAGGCCAACGGGTGATACAACTATTATAAAGTTGCTGTCCCATACCAACTGTGAAATTATATGGAATAAAATCAGTGTTTACTTCTAATGATGGATATATAATGTGAGGTTTTACTTTTAAACGTTTTCAGGTCACATGGTTGCATATACTTTCATATCTGCATGTTGTTCTGGTTCACGATATTAATATGAAATTTCAAAATGTTGTATTTTCTGCCTTTCTGCAATACATTTAAATCATTGATGCAAATGCAAACTATAATAAGTTACACGATGATGTGGCATATTTAAAATAATAAATCCTTTAGAGTTACTAATTAATTTCTATCCCAATGACGAAGTTGGGAAATGGAGAATGAAAAATGTGATCAGCGTATCAGTCTGTTTGTATACAGAATATGGTACTGACTACCACTAACCTTTGTCGCCGTTAACAGTACCTGTGCTCAAGATTTGGAAACGACTAGTATTTTTTATACATATGTTCATTAGAGTATTGTAAGCATCGATGTAAGCTACATTTCTAACAAACTTTAGAGGTCAAAAGTCAATTGATGAACAAGGTATTGTTGGGAAGCACTAAGGATAATAGCTCATTTTTTCGCTGATATATCTGTTTGTCATTAGCTCCCCTTCATTTGATATTTTGTGAGCAGTACTCTGTAGTAAGGAGCTGTTATACTGTGATAGCTGATATATATATAGACTGTTTTATGACCATGCATCTTTAAGCGTATGGATGATCAGCGAAAACATTGGCTTGAATAGCATGTACGGAGATTGCGGGGATACTGCTTAATTGATATCAATGAAGATTGGATACTTACAACACAATCAACTTATTCAAAACTGACATCTTATAGCAATGTACAGAATTTTAAAAACATTATCTTTAAGGAAATGCTGACCCCTGTCGAACCCAACAAAATTGGCTGAAATTGAAATACTAATATTTTGGCTTTTAAATGCCACCTTTACCGGTTTTTGATTTCCCTGAAGTTTTCACCAAAAATTCTTGACATAGAGGGTCAGATAATATATAAAGATGTTTAGTACGCTCAAACTGAAAGTCCAAGCTTCAGTTCTTTGAAAAATTGTCTTAACAGAAGAAATGTCAGAAAAACACATTTTTTTTTTTTAATTTGAATTTTTTTTTTATTTTGCAATATTTTGATACATATGTAGCAGGGATGAAATTGGTTGCTTTTATTTATTTGTTTAATTAATAAGTTGTTTTTTTAACGCGCCGACTGTCATTGTCTGTACCGTGTTTTCGTGTATTGTTATAACCGCGTCCGTGTATCGTATCCCATGTCATGATTGGTTATAGTGTTGTGTTACTCGTCAGGTATGTCGTTCTGTTCGTATCCTATGGTGTGGTTTGTAATTGGTCATTGAGTTAGTTTTTTTTATTGGTTCGTTCCTTCTGGTCAGTTTGGTACCTTTGTTGTTTTGTGTCCGTGCTTTGTTCTTAGTTGGGCCAGTACCCTTAGTGGACGTTGTAAAGGACGTACGTGACAACAGTATCGGCGTTCATCTGAAAGGCTCTGTGCTATACATAGGTATCTGCAAATGGTATACTTTTGTATATTTTTGTAATGTTATAAAATCTAAGATATGTTTATTATCAATTAATTACTTTACAAATTACAAGTCACATCTTGTAACTATATATTGTAATTTATTGTAACCGTATGTGTAGTCTCTGTGAGTTGAAAATGTATAAGAGTTATTTCCCTTATATTAACTTAATTATTACGTTTATGTGTACGTGTGAATGTGATTTGTGGTACGTGATGTGTACGTGTGAATGTGATTTGTGATACGTGATGTGTACGTGTGAATGTGATTTGTGGTACGTGATGTGTACGTGTGAATGTGATTTGTGGTACGTGATGTGTACGTGTGAATGTGATTTGTGATACGTGATGTGTACGTGATGTGTACGTGTGTGTAAATGTGATTTGTGATACGTGATGTGTACGTGTGAATGTGATTTGTGATACGTGATGTGTACGTGTGAATGTGATTTGTGATACGTGATGTGTACGTGTGAATGTGATTTGTGATACGTGATGTGTACGTGTGAATGTGATTTGTGATACGTGATGTGTACGTGTGAATGTGATTTGTGATACGTGATGTGTACGTGTGAATGTGATTTGTGGTACGTGATGTGTACGCGTGAATGTGATTTGTGGTACGTGATGTGTAAGTGTGAATGTGATTTGTGGTACGTGATGTGTACGTGTGAATGTGATTTGTGATACGTGATGTGTACGTGTGAATGTGATTTGTGATACGTGATGTGTACGTGTGAATGTGATTTGTGATACGTGATGTGTACGTGTGAATGTGATTTGTGATACGTGATGTGCACGTGTGAATGTGATTTGTGGTACGTGATGTGTACGTGTGAATGTGATTTGTGGTACGTGATGTGTACGTATGAATGTGATTTGTGGTACGTGATGTGTACATGTGAATGTGATTTGTGATACATGTATATTATGTTTTAAATGTTGTTATTTGTGTGAATGTACGTTGTGTACGTGTGTGTGATTTGTGGTACGTGATGTTGTTGTGTACGTGATGTGTATGTGAAATTTGTGGTACCGTCAAGTGTGAATGTGATTTGTGATACATGTATATTATGTTTTAAATGTTGTTATTTGTGCTTATTGTAGGGTTTGTTGTGTACATATTAAAACCGTCAATAAAGGACACGAAACCTAAATAAGTGGAGTGTTTTATTTCAAACGCCAAGCCACCTCTGTTACACATATGTACCATCATATTGTCAAAGTGCTTGTGGTATGGACAACACGAGGCGGCCATCTCAACAGAAGGCAATCACTTTATTGATGACGTAGCACACAGTACACAACAACAATACAAGGGGACTAACTCAAGCGACTTTGCACACACATGGTAAGACTACACATATATTATCTATACAGCAGTGATCCTTGTTAATTAATCTGTATATGATTTGGTTTTATACACCATGAATTAACACTTTTTTCGTTGTAAAATACCACTTTTATTTAATTTGGTGCATGGCAACACTCCACTGTGTATGAAAGAGGTCCTTTGTCCGCTAACACTACACCGTCTCTGTCTTAAATTGTACAAAAGTTCAGAACAGTATTTGTAATACATCATAGAAATAAATAAACGGGTATTACAATTTCGTATATTTTTCTATACATGTTGCTACTGGAGTAAAGTAAATAAAATATAGATACCACAATTTGAATGTCTTAATTAATCATACGTAATTGCTAGTATAAAAAAGGTAATATCTTTGTCAATCAAAGAAGACGAACTAACAGCAAATCACGGAAAACTAACATCAAAGCCATGCGGCGCGGGGGATGTTTAGTTGCGTAAAGCCATGGGGCGCGGGGGATGTTTAGTTGCGTAAAGCCATGCGGCGCGGGGGATGTTTAGTTGCGTAAAGCCATGGGGCGCGGAGGATGTTTAGTTGCGTAAAGCCATGATGTTTAGTTGCGTAAAGCCATGCGGCGCGGGGGATGTTTAGTTGCGTAAAGCCATGCGGCGCGGGGGATGTTTAGTTGCGTAAAGCCATGGGGCGCGGGGGATGTTTAGTTGCGTAAAGCCATGGGGCGCGGGGGATGTTTAGTTGCGTAAAGCCATGCGGCGCGGGGGATGTTTAGTTGCGTAAAGCCATTGGGCGCGGGGGATGTTTAGTTGCGTAAAGCCATGCGGCGCGGGGGATGTTTAGTTGCGTAAAGCCATGCGGCGCGGGGGATGTTTAGTTGCGTAAAGCCATGCGGCGCGGGGGATGTTTAGTTGCGTAAAGCCATGGGGCGCGGGGGATGTTTAGTTGCGTAAAGCCATGCGGCGCGGGGGATGTTTAGTTGCGTAAAACATTGCTTTAAAAACTTGTATAACCTACATATAAGTACAACGACAATATCCAAATAAACACGTTCCAAAGTCCACGATACTTTATAAACCAACTTTCATGTCATGTTATCGTCTAGATCATTCAGTCTAATACCAATACATCCATTGCTTCAGCTTTGTCTTCGTCAATTTTCTGTAATGCAGAATGTACATCTATGTCATAAATTCATCACGTAGTGACATGTTTCGCTTATACATGCAGATTTAAACTAAGATGGCGTCGTGCATATATCGACTCGAATAATCAGCATACAACGTACAAATCTCGCAGCACTACCATACTGTTTTATCAATGCATTCGCGAACCAGTTCTGTTCCTATCCATGCTTTTTTGGAAACATTCTGTGAATATCGTCTTCATATAACTTTGATTGTTGTTTCCATGTTACTTTAACTGTTGTAGGACACATTACATAAACAAACAAGAACGATTTTTTAAAAAAGAGTTTCACATGGTTGTTAGCACCTACCTCGTCTGTTTTAGGATACTTTACTCCGCCCCGTAGTTTTCTTCGAAATCTTTCCGGAATGCAGAAACATAAATGGTCACACACTGGTACCACTAATCCCGGATCGATTGGCTTTCGAGCTTGCAAGCAAACATAATCAAAGTCATTATGATATGATAATGGCATTTCATCAATGCTATAAACCGTAAAAACAAGAACGGATATAATGTTGTTTTTAACCTTAAATTGTTGTGATCTTTTTCATTACTTATAGTTACTTACACGTCAACCTACATTCTTTTATTGGCATATCAAGTGTCTATAATTTCTTGTAAAACTTTTTTTTTTGGGGGGGGGGATTTAAATTTTCTGTTATTTTATTTAAATGTATATTCAGTTTACAGGAACCACATTCTCTTTGCTATTATTTAAATGATGGCCTAACACTTCTAGAAGAAATCTTTTCTTGTCTTTGACATCGCTGGCAATTAATATCAAAACGTTATCTGCGTAGAAATAAATCTGATATGTAAACACGAGATTCTCGTGCAATCATTTCTTTATGTTTTCTTAAAACCAAACCATCTGTGTTGACATTATATTTGTTTCCGTTATATTATAATGAGAAATTCTTATGATCTAAAATATTTCTGCATAAAACGAGGACAAAATACCATTTAAGAAAACGTTTACTTGGGTTTATGTCTAGAATGAAAGCTTATCACACAACACTATATTACCTTGTAGACGGCTTACGATGGTTCCAACAATTAGTACCAAAAGTATTCCAATCGGAAACAACCATTTATAGGAGAGAGAATATAGTACATCCAGGCCTTGCCTGTAAATTAATCAAATATACATGTGATCATTCAAATAGAAGCATCAAATCGCTCCTCAATAGGAAATAACAAGTGTATTCCTTAGATGCTGATATCAACGACGTAAAATGTTTCAAAAGTTTCGTTTCTTTGTATTTATATACTGTATATGCATTGTTTTGTATATCCATTAACCCTTTGATAGCCCTAATGACCTTTTATGTGTTGACGGGCCCTTCATACTGTAATAATAATAATATTTGTTTATCCATGAATATACTGCCTTTATCATATTTACTACAGGTTACATTTTTAGTAATGGTGCCAAATAAACCGGAAAGACGTATTGCATATCTATACAAATAAATTTTATTTCTGAAGTTTCTTAATCAACCTTTAGCCAAAAATTCGATTTATGTTAAGACACACACAAAAATGCCAATGCATTGTATAGTGAAACAATTCAAATATTATAATTGAAAACAATAACATTTCTTATATATCTGCAAATTGTTCTACAAAGCAACAGAAAAATTGCCTTTCAATGGAGTTAAGCTTTGAATTTTAACTGAAATGTCAATGTTTGAAAATTGGTATAAAATTTCTAAATATTTGTTTTAAAGTACTCACGGTCCAGAAACTACTGAAACAGGTGTTGTCCCACCTATAGTACTATTCCAATCAGTCCACGATGTATGATCAGATACGGTTGTATTTGTAAATTTGGAAATATTGAATATCGGACAACTTTTGGTTGAAGCCGGTTCTAATATTGCATGAACACGTACTCCTGGGGATAGTAGTTTTCCAAATGATATCCATCCTACAATTACGAATGATACAAAACCACCGACTGACGCCCCCTGTGAACATACGACATAAAAAAATTATGCAATATTGATATTTGATACCACTTTTAAACACACAATTGCCCCTGAATTCAACATCGAAGGGAAAACGATACGAAATAATGTATTCAGTTGCTTCGCCTTAGAATAATAATACAGTACACTTGTAAAATCGGGTTCTAGCAACACTTACTCACACGTCAATGGAGAAACTTGGAGCCAGTGTTTCGTAAAATACGAAATTCAAAATAAAATAAAAGGGAGAGGACAAGAATACCTGTAAAAAATAACAATCAAATAACTGGGGAAATCCTTGGGTCAACAGGCAAGTATTATCACATCAAAATGAAAGACATTTTGCCTCTGCAGAGAAATCAACTGAAGAAGCATAATGAACTTACTTAACTCTAACTTACCTGTGTGAAGAACTTAACTCTAACTTACCTGTGTGAAGAACTTAACTCTAACTTACCTGTGTGAAGAACTTAACTCTAACTTACCTGTGTGAAGAACTTAACTCTAACTTACCTGTGTGAAAAACCTAACTCTTACTAACCTGTGTGAAAAACCTAACTCTAACTTACTTGTGTGAAGAACTTAACTCTAACTTACCTGTGTGAAGAACTTAACTCTAACTTACCTGTGTGAAGAACTTAACTCTAACTTACCTGTGTGAAGAACTTAACTCTAACTTACCTGTGTGAAGAACTTAACTCTAACTTACCTGTGTGAAGAACTTAACTCTAACTTACCTGTGTGAAGAACTTAACTCTAACTTACCTGTGTGAAGAACTTAACTCTAACTTACCTGTGTGAAGAACTTAACTCTAACTTACCTGTGTGAAGAACTTAACTTACCTGTGTGAAGAACTTACCTGTGTGAAGTGTGAACTTAACTCTAACTTACCTGTGTGAAGAACCTAACTCTAACTTACCTGTGTGAAAAACTTAACTCTAACTTACCTGTGTGAAAAACTTAACTCTAACTTACCTGTGTTAAGAACTTAACTCTAACTTACCTGTGTGAAGAACTTAACTCTAACTTACCTGTGTGAAGAACTTAACTCTAACTTACCTGTGTGAAGAACTTAACTCTGACTTACTTGTGTGAAGAACTTAACTCTAACTTACCTGTGTGAAGAACTTAACTCTAACTTACCTGTGTGAAGAACTTAACTCTAACTTACCTGTGTGAAAAACTTAACTCTAACTTACCTGTGTGAAAAACTTAACTCTAACTTACCTGTGTGAAAAACTTAACTCTAACTTACCTGTGTTAAGAACTTAACTCTAACTTACCTGTGTTAAGAACTTAACTCTAACTTACCTGTGTGAAGAACTTAACTCTAACTTACCTGTGTGAAAAACTTAACTCTAACTTACTTGTGTGAAAAACTTAACTCTAACTTACCTGTGTGAAAAACTTAACTCTAACTTACCTGTGTGAAGAACTTAACTCTAACTTACCTGTGTGAAGAACTTAACTCTAACTTACCTGTGTGAAAAACTTAACTCTAACTTACTTGTGTGAAAAACTTAACTCTAACTTACCTGTGTGAAAAACTTAACTCTAACTTACCTGTGTGAAAAACCTAACTCTAACTTACTTGTGTGAAGAACTTAACTCTGACTTACTTGTGTGAAGAACTTAACTCTAACTTACCTGTGTGAAGAACTTAACTCTAACTTACCTGTGTGAAGAACTTAACTCTAACTTACCTGTGTGAAGAACTTAACTCTAACTTACCTGTGTGAAGAACTTAACTCTAACTTACCTGTGTGAAGAACTTAACTCTAACTTACTTAACTCTAACTTACCTGTGTGAAGAAACTTAACTCTAACTTACCTGTGTGAAGAACTTAACTCTAACTTACCTGTGTGAAGAACTTAATTCTAACTTACCTGTGTGAAGAACTTAACTCTAACTTACCTGTGTGAAAACCTAACTCTAACTTACCTGTGTGAAGAACTTAACTCTAACTTACCTGTGTGAAGAACTTAACTCTAACTTACCTGTGTGAAGAACTTAACTCTAACTTACCTGTGTGAAGAACCTAACTCTATGAGTATGAGTATTCATTTTTTGCTCTCTTTCTGACAGTTCAGCGACTAATTTTCTTGTTTTTGAAATGTCGGTTTCCCAACTTTGTTTCCTTCATTACGTCTATTGTTTATATTGACGTAATAGTCATACTTACCAACGCATTTGCGGTTGGTACAAACCATCCTAGGAACATCATGCCTGAAACTGCACCACCCATGCATGCACCAGTGACATCGAGTATCTACAAATATACAGGGTTAATCCCAGAGTAATGTATATAATGTTTTTTTTTTCAATAGAGATCAATGTATTTGTTTTCCATATATCCATCACATTGTTATAATACAAAATATACTGCAGAGAGAGAACACAATGATAAATTATAATAATGTTTAATGAATTTTGAATTGTAGCTGAATGTGTTGCATGAATTCCAATTCTTGTTCGAAGAAATTTAATATTTTGATAAATGTATCTGCGTACAATACACATGTAAACTATATTCAATAACCATACCTACATTACATGGAAGTTTATGTGTGTGTCCCACCAATAAATAATCACCTTTTAAATCTCCATATCTCTGTGTTTTAGATGTTAGATAGTACATACTGACTAATGTAACATAACACAGTAAACTATTGCAACATGTATCAGGAATATATTGGTAAAGAATTACTCTAGATACATGTAAATGGTTTGACACACTGGTTAGTAATACTAAAAGTGTTTGTGTCAGAACCGGATGGCCATGTTGCAAGCTAGCTATCAGCTAATAGCCATAGGGACTTCATATGTAATGATGAGAAATACATTTACTAACCTTTTTTCAAATAAATCAATAACTTAAAAATGGCATAATAATGATTTATGATGAATTTATGGTATGTGTACATGTTCAACTATTTTTTTAATCTACATTTTTCTATGTACGAAATGTAGTAGAATGATGTCGACAGAATGTGATAGTGTCAATAATTTGATTAAATCATAAAGACCAACCGTATTACTGAGTTGTACTATATAATACACATCACGAAGGTAAATGTAGATACCTATAAATCTATCAAATAACTGCCTTGAACTATATCTATATGTTACCTGAGACAAAGGTCTTCGGGGCCTTATTCTAAACAATTTTGTCTTGCCTCATCAATCGTTTGTCGAGTATCTGTAGAAAATCTACATTTTCGTATTTTCTCAGAAACCCTGTATCATTTTCAATGCAATCCGCTGAAATCTTGGCCAAATATGGACCAAACTTGTCAATAACATGATCCTCGCATCAAATGGGAAAACCAGTGTTATTCAGATATAATGGCCTTAAGGTGTTTAACCAAAATGTTGAAATTCATTACTCCCTACCTTAAATTGATACATTTTAACATTATTTGTTTACAATAGATATATCTTAAACCCATTTAGAAGAGCTTGCTTGAGACTCGTGGTATGTTCATATTGCCACTGGCTCACCCAAGGGGCTAAATGGCGCAGCATCAAACGAACTAACATTTCCAACAACCTTTTCACAACCTAGGTAAGTAAAATCAAACGTTATAACTGACGAATCCGTTTGATCTCATGTCGTGGTATTGAAACTGTTTCATTACATAATACCTACCCTTGATATTGGTCCCTTGATTCCAGTAATAGCGTAAGCAATAACTATGGCAAAACCCCCGAAAAGAAATGCTGAAAGAATAACAGGTCAAATAATCAATCCTCAAATATCAACTTCTTTCGCATGATACAAAATCTACCAAATCTATCAATTATAACTAATTGGCTGCATTCCCTCTATGATAACTCTTCTTTCTTAGGGTTATGTAGACTTACAATATTATTATAATTAGATTCTTAACGACCCGTCAACTCATAAAACGACATCAGGGCCAACAACCAGTGAAACACGCAGCAATCCAAAACGGGAAAAAAACATCAAACAAACTATAAGGTAAAAATCGTTATCGTAACGTTTCAAGTATATGAATACCGTTTCTTGAACTGTTGAGATTTATTAAAGACTAGGTTATCTGAAAGATGTTGGTCTATATTATAAAATATGCCTTACCATTTTAATCTTTTGTGATAATATAGCCATGATTTTTTTGCATTTTTCTCTTACCTTTTGATTAGATTTTGTTTCCTTTTTGGATCGCTGTGGGTTTAACCAGTTGATGAAATTTAAGGTGTTGACGGGCCGTTAAAATTGTAAGAATGTAATTATTATTATCATTATTGCATTACAAAGGCGCTATTACGTTTTGGTCGTTGAAAGAAACCTTTGATGAAGTCGTTATCAGACTACTGGTACCTGATGTTTGGGTGATTCGTATTGATTTCTTATCAGACATCGGTTTGGTGTGTGGTTTGATGATATCTTCCCAGAATAAAGCCGATATTGCACTTAACATCGACGACATTGTACTGCAAATCAAAATAGGCATGTAGAGATGTCTCAATTCTGGTCACGAGTGAAAACTAGAATAGCTATGTAAACTGAAAATGTCAACACAATACTGACTGGAGCTCTTTTATTTTATTATTATTTGGGAGCTGTGAACAAAGCAATGCAATGCATATCGCTTTTAATGATATTCAATATTGTTATGATAGTTGAGTAAGAGTAATAGAATACAGATACAATTGACAATATTCTGTTGAGCACATGACCTATGTAAGCTTACATTACATAATCTCTTGTTCATTTGAAATGCGACACACAGCTTACCTAATGTGCATTTGAAAAAAAACCCATGTCAACTATAGTAACTGAAACAAGTTATTTTAATTATGTTTAGACCATCAGGTTCCACTTTGATATTACCTGAGTGATGCACTGAATAATGCCGCTAAGAAAAGCCCCGGAAGGCAAGGCGTGTCCTGGAAGACATCTCGCACCATTTTTGCCATTAACTGTAGGATATATTTATAATTTGCAATGGTATCATTTATTAATAATATCGAAACGTATTAGTTGGATCAGTTCAGAATAAAATTACTTTATAAGAAGGTAGGTTAACCACTCTGCGGACGTCGTGATGAGGGCGGAGTTCAGGGTTTACAATTGTAGTCTTCTTGATAGACATCGCAATTCGTTTTCATTTTTGTACATTATATTTATATAGTTGTTCATATTGAATTTGAGCATAATCTATTGTTCTAAGCAGATTTAAATATGTATTACTCTGTAAAATAAATAAATCAGGTCAGAAATAAAACTAGAATTAGATTAAAAATCTTACAAGTCAGCAATAAAATCACCTGATTCTGATTTCCGACTTGTTTCGCAACAAGTGGGTCACATCCAGTTGCATGATAGTAAGAGAACATGACAGCTCCTGACAGTACAGCTAGCATGGCAATACCAACGGACAATAAGGACGAAACGAAAAACATTCTGAAATGTCAGAGTCCATGTCATTCATTCCAAAAGGTGTTTTAATTGTAAATGGTCCAAACAACTGATCCGCAATTAAGTGATGAGGATGTTACATTTTACGAGATTTTGTGTTGAGAAGGATATGCGGAATTATCTGAGAACTCTCAATAAGAGGACACTTATTCTAAAGGTTTCACAAGAAAAAAAACTTTGTCAATATTGTGTACATTGTTCACAATTTACGACTACTTACAATTCACAATTTACTTGTTCCTTCTTTAAAAAAAACAATTAAGACATTACCTTTTGGCTGCCGATACTGAACGAGTAGCTTTAATCCGCTGAAATGTAGTTTGTGTGAATGGCATTCTTAACCCTCTGATGAAATCACCAATAAAAAGGCTCCAGAACGACTGACGTAAAGTGGGATCGGGATCAAAACTAAAAATAATTCGATACGACAAATAAAGCATATACTATATATAGCATATAGACTGGCAGGTCTCGTGACACTTCGAAACTGATGTCATCAATGTCTGTATACGTTGTCCTTAAGCAAAAGAATAATCCTGGCAGCTTTCATGTATGATCTTTTCCTATCGGCGATAAAATATTATCAGTATTGTGAAATGCCCAATATTGTGTCTCACCTATTTACTATTTTCGGTGATTGATTTCTATAAGTACATATACGTACCGAGGTTATTCCTCCTCTCTTTCCCTTTTATATTTGGGCCGTGAAAAAATAATTTGTTCCCAATAACTTCTTACATGTCATACTCAGTGTCAATAAAGACAATGATAGCATTCCTTACATACGTTTATGTCTTTAGGGAAACCAGATAACAAATTTTATAAACAAAAAAAAATCAGTACTTACTCAAACATGTTAAATCGCCCTTTCTCCATTACTGTAGTCCAAGTTTTAGTAAGTCCGCCTGCCTCGATAGTACCCTTATTAAGAGAAATTGGTTTTGAATTTACTTTCTTTCAAAGTTAGCTTTACAACTTTGTATAATATCGAATACATTTATAATATTGATCCATGGGGTGAATTTCTTGCTCCGCGGGATTTTATTTAGAGTACACTCCGTTTTATTTGTAACAGCTCAACAGAAAATGAAATAAATTTAAACTTTAAGTAGTTCATACAACAACAGAAGAAATACAGGTGTGTCGAATGGAAAAGTTCCTCCTGGTGACATTACCTTAATTAGAATTGCGAACATTCCACCACACATGAGAATCGCTTGGAATACATCTGTCCATATCACAGCTGTGAATCCTCCCTGAAACCGATGGAAATGTAAATTACAGATATTGCAGGAGCACGAAAGAAAATACGATATACTAACAGAATAGTAAAGTCAAAATCAATGAAATTAGACCAAAATATAAAACAAGAGAAATTGTCATAGAGACTCTTGAAAAAAAGGCCGAGTGTTCCGGAGGGGTAAGCGTCTTTTACTTCATCGACAACATTTACCATGTACATCTTGGATATTCCCAAATGAGGACATGTAATTCAACAATGGAAAGGAAACCAAGGCAAACTAACGAGCATCGAAGACGTCCAGCTTCATAACTTATAAAGACATGCATCATACAGTTGGGGAGGTGCACTAGCAACATACATTTTAATTCAATAAATTTCATACTTATCATATATGAGATAATTTTAGAATAACGCCAAGTACATGTGTTTAATGTGAATCGTACCACTATTGGAATGAACTGAAATATGTCATGCAGGTTACGTTTAACCTAGGCACTAAAAGTCCACCAGAAGTGCCTACTGCCTGCAATCTCTATTCTTAGACAGGCAAAGATCAGCGTGGTACAATTTCGATGTCTACTTTAAATAAAACTAGCTGTAAATAAAATTGTATTCTATTTTGGTATTGTAACAATGGATTAGTCGGGAAGAAGGTTAGGGAATTTGTTGGGATGGGATAAAAAATCTTTACATAAAATGTTTGATTGAAATATCAAGTGTTTTCCCGTGTAAGGAATTGATTATCCATATGGAAGAATATATTGTTTTACTGCATCTACGATTAGTTTATTTTTTAAAAACAAACATGTCATATAGAACAGCAAATATAATACTGGCAATAAAGTGAGAAAAAAATTAAACGGGGATTCCTGACCCCCATCCTTCATCCTGGCAGAGTATGCATCTTCTGCTTCATCGACCTCGACGAACCCACCATGTAATGTCAATTCAAATACATAATGTCACGTTCCCAATTACAAACAAGGTAAATAACAGCTGAACCACTGGTATACACTGAAACAACAGCTGTCATGTGATAGCGTGCATTATAATAGTATTCTCTAGCACTACAACCATTAATGTGATGATGAGGTTCACTTACGCTGGGTGTTTTACCTTTTGATGACCCTAATGACATTTTATGTGTTGACGGGCCGTTAAGAGTGTCATAATGATAATAATAACTTTCAATGATGGTATAAATTGAAACAAGTGCCACCAATGTGATTATTTTGTATACTCACAATAATGGTATATATTAGCACAACAGCCATCAGCGTGATAATAGAAATCTCCATTGGAATATCAGCAACTAAAAATATATGCATATTAAAGTCTGTAATTCACTTGCTTTGTCACGTGATACATTCAGTGCTTTTACGCACACTTATCAAGTTATTATGTTTAGCATAACAATAACATCGATAGAGTTGTTTCCTCCATTTAAATGGTAATAATTATTTACAGCAATTGAAGACAAAGCTTTATAATAGATTTATTCGATTTCGCATTTGTGATATCCAATCTAATAAGTATTCAGCAGCGAGATCTGACACCACAATAGTGGTCACATGATCACATGGTCGGATGCTTAATACTCAAGGCATTGATGACATTCCCTAATCATTGCAGTAGAGAGGACGTGTCATTTTTAAAAAAAATAAATACTGCGTAATATTTGCATCTAAATTCCATACAGAAACGGATAAGAACATCAAAAAAAATTATTCGCTGACAAACAAACTTCGATGCCACCGGGAAGTATTCATAGAGTTCATTAATGGTAAGATACGATATTTGAACATTCGCAAAAAAGGAAATATATTAGTACATTGAACCCCCATTTTCCTTTATGTCGACCCTACTTTGTGTAAAACAATTAGATACGGCACAGAAAAAAAGAAGACAATATCACATGGCCATTTCGTCCTCCTAGGTTGTCCGTGATGCTAAGGGCATGAACCGTTAAACTCAAAGAGACGACTGAAAAAAGATACTTTGCATTTGCTGCAAGTATGAACAATCATTCACTCCGTAACAAATCTTGTGCAAACGCAGAAAAAAAAACATTTCTGCTGGTAATGGTGTCTGATGACATTTTTAATTTACCATCCGAAAGTTCTTTCTTTCTTCATCTTTAGTTCTCAAGAATGTTTTTATCAGAATAGTCACAAGGAATTGATGGTAGCTGACAGCAACAGCTGGTATACTAACGGGCAACAGGTGCGGTAGTTTGTATATTTAATTCATATTTCGATTTCATGATCATGTTATTTGTTTTCTTTTTACTATAAAAATGGTTTTATGTTTCAGAAAAATAATCACTCACCGATTTCCAACGTCACAGCTGGTACAAATACTACACTTCCGAGGTAGTTGACCTGTATTACAATAAATTTACCATTTACATGATATTGTAAAAATGCAATCAAATAAAATACTATTAACATTTAATATTAAATTGTAAAACAAATATTGTGCTTATGTTGACCACAAAGCTTCTATCTTCAACGCAAAGTTACACATGTATTTCGCAGGACCGACGATGGAAGATTAGAATCTATGTTATGATATTTGCTGTCAATCTTTTTTTATCGTTGTAATCGGCATTTTTATTGTTGATACGTTTTTTATCTTACAGTTAGTTTTTTTTTTCTTTTAAATTTGCAGATTTTCATGGCTAGACTAATTTATTTCTATCACAAATAGTTAAAGTACTAGAAACAAAAGATATTTCTCAAAAATGCGAATCGATATGATAATAGATACTTACCAATGAGAGCAAACTCAGTACTGTTGCAAAAAGTCTGAGTCCATGAGACTGATAACGGAGCTCAAAATACTGCGAAGGAAAAACAACACATTAAAGGCCTACCTAGTTCTTAATCGTATCATAACAGCGACAAAAAGACAAAAAGAAGCTGGGTTGCTATTTATTCATTAATATCTTAAAGCTTAGGATAGTAATTAGCGAAATATGTATATCGCATTGTAAATTATTATCTTAATTTCAGCTTTTGGATCTTAAAGTAACCTGATTTTAACAGCACAAATTACAGCGCTTTATACAGACTTGTTTACATACAAGGGGATATGAATAGACAAACGGTCCCACCTTACCGCTACCGGTAACCTAAAACAGGCTAATTTGGTGTACAAGTAGGGCAGTGAGCGGAGAGATAAAGAAACTCTTGTGTTCATTGGCACGCTAACTTGTAGACTAACTACGTAGACCCATTTCACCACTTTCCTCCCCGTTTCCTTCCAAAAGCAGGAGGCTCCAAATAGTAATGTCTCTGTTAGGCGTACTTAATTCGTTCCTTATCTAGCTGTAATGTACAAATTATCTGTGCGTTCTTCTCTACCTGTATTTAGCTCTAACATTAGTTGAATTCATAGCCTTCCTATCCTAATGACTTTGACAGTCGAGAATTGGTGTCTTCACAGAATGTTAATCAGTCACCATTGGCATCTGAAGAGTCGTCTGGAAATCCGATCCTTGTCCCCGGTCAGTTTCAAACAGTTTGTAGATCTGAATGTCCTCGCTGTCCGAGTTATCTACATACTCAACCTCACAATCATGACTAAGGCTTTGGTTTTTTACGTCTCTTCAGTCATAATGGTATCCTCGGGCGGTTTCAGGCGATGGATCAGCGACTATAGCCTCCTTCTTGTCCTACTAATGTGGTCTAAGCTTAGAACTCGTCTTTGGCGCCGACTTTCTTATTGCTTTTTGCTGGGTTCATGGGCACATGAGAATAGCAGGCAATGAAAAAGCAGATCGTGCCGCAAAGGATACTTTATCGCTACCATCTGTTGTTTTTAAAACTTATTTTACTGATTTTAAACCATTTATCAAACATTTTAACAGCTCAGTGGCATGAGGAATGGAATCAATTTGCTAGCAATAAATTGCACTCTGTGAAACCTATTATCGGTGAATGGTTTCTATGCCATAGAGACAACCACCAAGACGAAGTTGTCCTTACTTATGGGAACTGTCTGTAGTGCAGAATCGTAAGAGGCGTTCTTATGATGAACATTTGAACCAAAAGCTTTAGGAAGTTCGGGAATTTTGTATTCGAAGTGGACTTATTATTATTATCATTTTTACAGTCTTAACGGCCCGTCAACATATAAAAGGTCATTAGAGCCACCAAGCGGTAAAACACACAGCAATCCAAAAGGAAATAACATCAAACAAACCAGAAGGTAAAAGAAAAATGCTAAAAATCTGACATGGTGCTATTATCACAAAAGATAAAATTGTCTATAGTATAGACCAATATCTTAAAGATAAATTAGAATTTTACAAATCTCAACACTTTCAAAAAGGGTCTTTAGACTTGTAACATTACGATAAAAAAAATTCTTGAGTAGACAGGTCAATGCTGTCCAATAAACAATGTTTAACGATGAATGGCTCATCACATCCTATGCACCGAGGGTTATCTTCGCCTTTCAACTTATGAAAATGCGTACGGTACGTATGGCCCATCCGAAGATGGGCAAGGACAACTTTGTCTCGGTGGTTGTCTCTATAGCATGGAGACCATTCACAGACATGTTTTACGGAGTGGTAGCGATAAAGCTGTACTTTTTAAAGCCTGTGACACGAGATTGTTCATAAGTTGACGACCTGTTGCGCGAAAATAGGAATACGCTAGGAGTGTTTGTCCTGTCTTTATGCCAGATTTTATACGTCAATTTATCAATAAGTAATGGCTACATTTTTACGCAATTTACACGATATAGAATTATTCATCACTTGTTTAAACTCGCATAATTTCTGATAAATGTTTGCTTTTATTCTAAATACCAATATTCCGCCACCGACTTGACAGATCATATCAAAAGTATCCATACAAGAATATCGTATAACGCTCTTAGATTGTGTATATTATTTTCAGTTGATTCGAAATCTCGACAGTTTATTTTTCACTTACGAACGGTGACACATATGAGTGAACAATAACCACGGCATAGGAAGTGATTGTATTACCGATATATGGTTGTACATGACCTTACCAGTTAATGCCTAGTATATACACAATCTGAATACATCTATTTGACTTTAATTAATGCGGTCGCTATCTTGTATAAAAAATGTACTTGCTTCTCGTTCACTTTACCACTTGCTTCATGATGATATCGTAATTTTACCATCACCTCACCAATTATTGTGTAGGCGTCATTCATTTCTGAGATTATTAAGATTTCTTATAAACAATGTCCATGAGATTTGGGCGTATTTTTTAATCAATAAATTACGAAAAAAAATCTTAACATGCTTACGCTGACTCAACAAAAATCAAGTACCACAGAAGTGCCCACAAAACTGAACTTTTTTCGATATTGTTTGTTACTTTTCAATTCAGTATTCAACTAGTCAGTATTCAACATATGTTGGATAATAATGTTGATTTCTATGATGGTATCAATAAAATAATGTTCACCTCATAAACACTGGTAACGTCGAGTTTCCTTTGTGATGGTATTAGTAAATACAAAGCGACGATACGGCCAAAGAGGTTTCCTATAGATGACATGTACCACTGCATTCCGTACATGTACACTTCCGCCGGAACTCCCAACATCATGATGCCAGATTCATAGGAAACCATTAACGATAAGGCCAACGGAAAATACCACATATTTCCATCACCCAGAATAAATTGTCTGGTTGTTCTCTGGTTTCCTCCACGTAAGGAGTAGAACAAACCGATTCCCAGGGAGAAAGTCAAAGTTATAATGAATATGACGTAATCTTCCAATTTTAAAAATGCCATTTTTTATTTTGTGCGTTGTTAACCGTGAATTCAAAACCTGAAAATAGAACACAACAAATGAAATTTAAAAAGATAGTAATGCTTGAAATGTTACCCTTAGTTTAGATGACTAAATGGTTATTCAATTATTTATATCATAAACCATGCTGCTCAAACGGAAAATGGGCGTGTTCCGCGGTAGTTGCTACTCCAGTCACGTTTTCTGTTCCATTCCATTCTATCTCCGAAACCATTTTTAAAGCACAGAACGTAACGTCTATGTGAGCACCCAATGGCAGACTCAGTATGATACAATGTACCATCCGTCTGCGAAAAAAAAATCTTCCATTTTCTCTTTTATTTCGGAATCCGTTTTTTTCATTAACAAAGTTAGTATTTAAGTAAAATACGTAACTTCACTCTAAGCACACAATGAAAGAGTGTAATAATATCTATATAAAATGCGAAACGCAGAAAATCATTATAAATGTCAACTTCCCCAGCACATACCATACTTAGATATTTGTCTGTCCGTTCTTGTAATCCAAAGTCAGTTTATAATACACGCAATGTTTCTGATGAAGAAAACGCAGATGTACTTAAAAAGTTTTTCTGTTCTATTTCTAATAATATTGGTGAGCCTAATATTTTTCCAGACTTTCCTTCAATGTTCCTAATTCTATTGAATTTTTTTTTCTGAAACCGAAATAAAGGATATTCTTTTAACATTGAAGCTAAACAAGGCTACCGGAAAAGATCAAATCAGTCATGAAATGCGAAGAAATACCACTGAATGTGCTTGTATACCACTTAAATTGCTTTTAATCAGTGTAAGTTTCCGAGTCAGTGGAAAACAGTTAGAGTAGTACCTTTCTTTAGAAAAGTAATCGTTTTTATCTTCTAATTATAGACCCGCATCTCTTCTTAGTAACATATATATAATTTTGTCATTGGAAACAATTTTTGTATAAGCATCAGTCAGGGTTTGTTCCTGGACATTCTGCTGTTACACAATTACTAGAAATTTACCATAATATCTGTCTATCGTTAGAAAACAAGCTCCAAACATGTATGGTATTTTTCGATATATCAAAAGCATTTGAGAGAGTTTGGCATGATGGTCTAATGAAAAAAATGGTTTTAAAGGCAATATTTATAAATGGTTGAAAGATTACTTAAGTAATAGAAATCAAATTGTATACTTGGGTGAAGTTTTTCGCGCACAGGTTACGTGAATGCTGGTGTACCTCAAGGCTCTGTTTTGTTTTATATAAATGATATTTGTGAAAATTTATTTTCAATGTCAAGAATGTTTGCTGACGACACCTCGCTCGCATATTCTTCAAAACATAGTGCAGAAATAGAATATCATATGAATCATGATTTAGCAGTGATTGACCAATGGTCAAAGAAGTTGAATGTGAGTTTCAATCCTCATAAAACAGACGTTGTTGTTTTTACTGGTTCTTTAGAAAGAATTGATGTTCAGATGACTTTTAATAACACAATTTTGACTAAAATAGATACACACAAACATCCAGGAGTAAGTGGGAAACACATATCTCAAATATTATCAAATCAGCTTCTAAACACTTGTCAGTTTTATGGAAATTGAAATTTACGGTAAATAAAGAAATCTTATCTAAATTATACATTGTCTTCATCAGACCTATTTTGGAATATGCGAGCTAGGTTTGGGATGACTGTAACATTGCTGACATTGATAAGCTAGAAAAATTATAACTTGCAGCAGCCAGAATAGTCAAAGTCTTGCCTTTATTTGCAAGTGTACAGTCTATATAATGAGACCGGTTGGGGAAAACTTGCAGACAGACGTGAACAAAAAAAACTATTATTACTGTAATGAACCATGACTTAGTTCCATATTATCTAAAGGAACTATTGCCTATTAGAGTAAATACTATTAGTAGATATAATTTAAGAACTGGTCAAGATTATGTAGGCTATTACCAAAATGTAGACAAGTTATGTATCCCGAGTACCTTCAGAATGTGGAACTCTTTAGATATATCATCTAGAACTATAGAAACAGTGTCAAAATTTAAACGTCATATTTCAAGACAGACCAAACCTGTGACTAATCTGGCTGTAGGTTAATGAAAATTAGATGTGATACATGCTAGAATTCGTCACGGTTGTAGTGCTTTGAATGCAGATCTTTTCAGATGATCTCCAGCATGCAACTGTACCTACCCTTTAGAAAATCATTTTCATTATTTCTTTCAATGTAACATATACAACCTCTCTCGTGATATACTTTTTAGAAAACTATCTATAGATGACAAAATCGTTGATCTAGATGTCCTGTTAAACGGTTTTGTTCATCTGAACCAAGCCAAAAATGATAATATTCGACTGATTGTTCAAGAATTTATTAAAAATACAGATAGATTCGCATAAAGCTATGCAAGGTGTATATATGATATTCATGCTATATATCTTACTAGTAATATTATAAAGCTGCTGATATTGGGAATTTTCCCATCAGTATACAGTAATGTTTATTTTATGTATAAATCAATGATTCAATGTTTGTTGAAATGCCGTCATACATGTATGTAACCTTGTATAATTGTTTATGAAAGAAGACGTTCCTATGTTATTTAACTTGTGTCCAATTCCACCTGATTTCTGGTCAAATAAAATATGTTTAAACTAAATTAAACTTAGATATTTGCTTTGGAAATAGATGACTGGAAGTGATGGCGTCTTACAAGGTACCAAGCATCCAAAATTAGATAGGGATCGCCAGAAATAAACATATGTACATAATTTTGTCCTCGGATTTTCCGCAGGATGTCAAAATGGAAAGAAATTCTTTATATGTGTGTGTGTGTGTGTGTGTGTGTGTGTGTGCGTGTGCGTGTGTGTGTGTGTGTGTGTGTGTGTGATTTGTGTGTGTGATATATAATTCTTTTTTTAATTGGTCTCATTATCTTTTAAATCCATCTTTATCCAATGACATATTGATCTTTGATACAAACATAATCAAACTTGTGTCTTTGATACAATTCTGTACAGCCATTACTACTGACTAAATACGGTGTTATTCTTCGCACTGGCAACATTATATAACATTTCAGCTTAAAACGTTCAACGTATTTGTTTGTTTTCCCACCATTTCTTCTTGTAACATATCAACCACTTATACGATGTAGAATACAAGATACAAGTGTTAAGCCGGACCTAAACTAAGTCACGTTAGCGATGGCAGTGGGCACTCCAATGATTTTCATTCAGTAGATAGCGTTACCTTGCCTGGAAGTTTTTAATCCTGATACACGGAATTATCCAAGGTATGTCCAACTTAAAATGCGAAGGGAGGATTAAAAAAGGTAACAATACCTTCCCTCCCCCTTTCATTGGCATAAACAACATAAAAAGCCAATTTTATCGTAATAAAAACAAAAAAGGCACTAAAATTGTCAGCAATTAAATCAAATCAAATCACGGCCATTTATCAATTATATGTACACTGTACATATATTACATTAAACATATTCAAATATTAAGATGGAGACAAGTGAGATCCATTGCAATGAATCGTATACAATTGTTTTCACTTGTACATCACTGTATCCTCTATTATCCTAACCGACGAGGTCACAGCTTGGTCTCATATACCATGGATAGCATAAACATCAGCTTTCAAGTAACACATTACTTGAAGCATGCGTGGTAATCTATGGATCGAAAGGCTTGGATTTTATGTGATCAAACTATTCAAAATTTCTTAGAATACATCCATACTGCACCATTGAATGGATGTGATTGCAGGCACAAACACAAATAACGATAGAATATACATCACAAAGAAATGAAAGAAACTTACTTCACACCTTTCACCACAACCTTGGTTTGTTTCCTTTGGAAAGTACAAACAAACTGTATCTCATATACTGTCAAGTACATCTTTTATACGACCTGTATTCCTACATATTTTTAATGTAATGTATCTCAATGAAATATCATCAGCTACTTACTGTTATCAGATAACATGCACGTCCTTTTATGAGTAGTAAATGTATAATAAAATGAATTGTATATTCATCAGTGTGTTGTTGTAAATATTAACAGAGATTAAAAATCTCAGAAATCCATGTTGTATGCCGGTGTACAGAGCAACCAACATGTGAGAAAATGAATGTCCGCGACCTAGCCCAAACTGTGAAAAATTATAAATATTAGCTAGACGACATCAAATCCCCGTGAACTCATCTGAACTAGCCTCGCGAAATTACATTCCCGTGAATAAGCCCACACCGGAACACCCACTAAATATTAGCCCCTCGAAGTTGAATCCCTGTGAAATAACCCCAATTGGGATATTTGCGAAATAGAAGTCCGTGGAAATTATATCTGTTAACTAGCCCATACCAGGACAACCGCGAAATATAAGACCGTAAAACTAAATTCATGAATAAACATAAACTGGCACAGTCACTCGATATACTTGCCCCGCGAAATTAAATCCCAGTCAGCTAGCCCCAACCAGAACAACACGAAAAATTGGCCCGCGAAATTAAATCCCAGTCAGCTAGCTCCAACCAGAACAACACGAAAAATTGGCCCGCGAAATTAAATTCCAGTCAGCTAGCCCCGACCAGAACAACGCGAAAAATTGGCCCGCGAAATTAAATCCCAGTCAGCTAGCTCCAACCAGAACAACACGAAAAATTGGCCCGCGAAATTAAATCCCAGTCATCTAGCCCCAACCAGAACAACACGAAACATTGGCCCGCGAAATTAAATCCCAGTCAGCTGGCTCCAACCAGAACAACACGAAAAATTGGCCCGCGAAATTAAATCCCAGTCATCTAGCCCCAACCAGAACAACACGAAACATTGGCCCGCGAAATTAAATCCCAGTCAACTAGCCCCAACCAGAACAACACGAAACATTGGCCCGCGAAATTAAAACCCCGTGGACTATTCAAAATCGTGACAACTGCCAATTGCTACCCTTGTGAAATTTGATCCTTGTGAGCTAAGCGAATTGGCATAACCGCGAAATATTAGTCTCGCGAAATGTGATCTCCATAAACTAGCCCAAACCGTGAAAACCACCGAAATTTTATCCCTGTGAACTAATCGAAACCGGTACAAACACAAAATATTCTAATATTTACTGTTAATGTCTGTGAATTACAAGAAACCTAAGCAAGAAATTAATATAAGCCCCGAGAAATCTGACACTCCTGAGCTAGTCCTAAGCGAGACAACCATGAAATATCTATCCCGCGAAATCAAGTCTGAATGTACTGGCCTAAACCGGAACAACCGAGAAATATTTCTCCGATGAAATTTGATCGCTGTGAACTAGCCGAGACCGGCACAACCACATGATATTAGCTCCACGAAATTATAAATGTAAATGCGTGAATTAACCTTAAACGGGACGATCACGACATATTAATCCCGCGAATAATTCAAACACTTGTGTGTCTGTTGTTAAGTAATAATATTTTATATGTTTGATGTTTCATGATAGACAATGCTCAAATCAAATTATCTTGCATTACTTCATTGCATAATAAGACCTTCTGATAAAGATTTTACGCTTTGTGTATTGCAATAAAAATTGGACGCAAAACAACTATTGTGGAAAGAATGTGATAGCGATATTTATACTCTGTAGTAGAACAGGTACCTTGCAATATGGATATAAACGTAAAAGTATATGCGTGTATGCTTACTTCAGCAAACTGACAATCCCACAGAAGTCTCGGAACAAGGAATCTCATAAATACAGTAAACAAAATCACAATCAATTTACCAAGGGTGTGCTGTATACCGTACAACAATGTATTCGTGAATCCAGGAAGCACTCTCTACTATCAGGTTTGTAAATACGACAGAATCAGCGCCAGGAAGCACTCTCTACTATCAAGTGTGTAAATAAGACAGAATTAGGAACCAGGAAACACTCTCTACTATCAGATGTGTAAATAAGACAGAATTTTGCGCCAAGAAACACTCTCTACTATCAAGTGTGTAAATACGACAGAGGCGGCGCCAGGAATCATACTCTACTAACAAGTGTGTAAATAAAACAGAATTTTGCGCCAGGAAACACTCTCTACTATCAGGTTTGTAAATACGACAGAATTCGCGCCAGGAAACTCTCACTGCTATCAGGTGTGTATACCCGACAGAATCGGTGCTTGGATACACCCTAAACTATCAAATGTGTAAATACGACAGAACCGGCACCAAGAAACGCTCTCTACTAACAAGTGTGTAAATAAAACAGACTTTTGCGCCAGGAAACACTCTCTACTATCAGGTGTGTAAATACGACAGAATCGGTACCAGGAAACACTCTCTAGTATCAAGTGTGTGTAAATACGACAAAATCGGCACCAGAAAACACTCTCTACTATCAGATGTGTAAATAAAACAGAATCTGGCGCCAGGAAACACTCTCTACCATCAAGTGTGTAAATACGACAGAATTAGGAACCAGGAAACACTCTCTAATATCAGGTTTGTAAATAAGACAGAATCGGCACCAGGAAATACTCTCTTATATCAGGTTTGTAAATAAGACAGAATCGGAGCCAGGACAGAAACTATATTGCTCGTTATACAGTACGTTGTTCTTCAGTAGAGCTGATAAACATCTACATGATTCCTATGTGTCGATGAAATGTTCGTGACTACGAATTTGTCACCACGTACAGAAATAGCCCTTGGTTGGGTTATACCATCCTTTGATGTCAGAAGTTCTCTGACCTTGGTACCATCTGCGGAGATTTGGACGACGTTGTTTGACGACTGACCACAGACGTAAATATTCCCATCATAGTCCACATCTACTCCCATCGCATTTGTGACCACGCCAACCTTCAGGACGTCAGGTTGTTTCCATGGAGAAATAACGGTTAGAGCCACTTTACCTGACGTAGATGTGTTTAGGCTAGCAAGTACCTGTTCCTGGTTTGGGCAATAGGTAAGATAGTGACATTCGGTTCCTGATGAGTAAGACACGTGTGTCTTGCCTTCCACTGTTAAAGTTTGAATATGTTTTGACGTACTTACGGCGAATCCCTCATCACAAACTGTTATGCCATAACACAGCGAACTGCCAGAAAGGTTTATTTTTTTTATCAAACTGATTTCTGTAGATTGTACTTTAGCGGTAAGTATTCCGGAACAATTCTCGCCAGCAGAGAAAACTACAGCCACAGTTTCCTTCCCGGAAATACACATATCGCGCACATGATTTCCAATCTTCAACTGGTTTAAGCACACATCTTTTGGAGAGAACAACTTTAGTTTTTTATTGGAATAATCACTTACAATGATATTGTCATTCGGCATCAACACAACACCATATGCAGAACAGTTTGTTGTATCTGAAGGAAGTCCAATATTAAACGTTCTTGTTCTCCTCACGCGACATTCTGACAGCAATCCAACATTTGGTACACACTCAACACCATCAGGCAACATGCAAGGTTGTTCCTTCACGCAGATTCCTCCAAATGTAAGAGTGCTTGATTCGTCAATCGTACTGAGCTTAGGTCCGATATCGTGTTTGATACTGACAGATTTTGAAGAACGTGCCACTTCGTCAATAAGGTTGTTACATGCTACAATCTCTGTTTGACCTCTATGGAACAGCTGTAAGGTCCCAATGTCATCTTCTTCCCAGCCTGAAGACCGTGATAATTCCTTCGTGTTTTGAACGGCAGCCTTCAGTCGGATGCATTTCTGCTTGAATACATCAACCTTTTCTTTTTCAGCTTTGTATACTAAATTTAGTTCATCAATTATTCCCGCCTGTTTTTTGTCGAGAAATGTGTTAATTTTTTCTCGCACATCTGCTACACTTTTCAAGCAAACATCCTGGCACTGTTGCAATTGTTCAAACTGATGATCAAAAGTGTTTAACATCAGTTCAAGGCACTTGTCCACTTCTCCAAGAGACTTTCCCATGCCATCATGTTTGGATCTGCCCTTTTGACGTTTACAATACTCCTTGACTGACATCACTCTGTAACATCGCCGATGCCCTGCGATAATACATTCGCAGCATCCAATGAACTTGTGACTTTCGCAATAATAGTCCATCTTCTCGTTATGAGTGGGACAAGTCACTGTTGAAGGTTGATTCCATGTTAAATCAGGCTTCGTCTCTTTAAACGTTACAATGTCACACACATCATGAAAGACATCATGCACATTCATTTTACAGAAGTCACAAAATAGCATCTCACTACTTTTGCAATATGAAATCGCTGGCGTTTCCATATTCTTTGTCTTCTTGCAAGGACCACAGTAAAGTGGAGTCTCTGCACTTCCTTTGCAACTGATCAAATATTGAACCAGATTATTGGTGGGAAATTGCTGTGCCCACGTCTCTTTCCTCTCTGAGTGATTGGTGGGGGATGTTATCTTCCTACAAACAGGACAAGGGAAAGATGTCACTGCAGCCATATCACCTGACATGTCTCGAATGATAAAGGAACTTAGACATTCCTCACAGAAGGAATGTAAACATGGAAGGGATTTCGGTTTCTGCATCTGTTCCAAGCAAATAGGACATTCCAGGAGACGGCAGGCCGATAAATGAATGTTGTCGGTGTTCACTTTCCTCGTATGTTGATTTCCACCTTCAGCCATGGTTGCTGGGATCGGGATCGGCTGATCTGAAATGAATAATTATAATTGATGAAATATAGTTTTACATTTAGACCCGATGCTCAAAATATGTATGTCTGTACTTGTCAATCAAAGCGTAGCCGAATCGCCTTCAGTACATTGCTACTATCATGTGTATTTTCTTTTTTTTTAATCTGTTTACCATGTCGACCCGCAATTTTCGATCTTAGTGTACGAAAAAAGTACAGCCGAAAAAAAGTTGATTCCTTAACGTTTCGTAGTCTACGGAAGTCAGTGCTAGTACGCTTCACACTGGTCATTTGTGCGAGAGAGGTGACCGTGTAGATCTCCTACACTACGTACATCAGTGCTAGTACACTTCATTCTGGTCATTTGTCTGATAGAGGTGACCGTGTAAATATCCTACACTACGTACATCAGTGCTAGTACGCTTCATACTGGTCATTTGTCTGATAGTGGTGACCGTGTAGATCTCCTACACTACATACATCAGTGCTAGTACGCTGCACACTGGTCATTTGTCCGAGAGAGGTGACCGTGTAGATCTCCTACACTACGTACATCAGTGCTAGTACGCTTCACACTGGTCATTTGTCCGAGAGAGGTGACCGTGTAGATCTCCTACACTACGTACATCAGTGCTAGTACGCTTCACACTGGTCATTTGTCCGAGAGAGGTGACCGTGTAGTACATCAGTCTAGTACGCTACACTACGTACATCAGTGCTAGTACGCTGCACACTGGTCATTTGTCCGAGAGAGGTGACCGTGTAGATCTCCTACACTACGTACATCAGTGCTAGTACGCTTCACACTGGTCATTTGTCTGATAAAGGTGACCGTGTAGTTATCGATACGTCACACTTTAATCTTCTATTGGTTGTGCTGTAGGAACTTTTATTCTAATTACAATAAGGAATACACATCATATGGACTTATCATATAGACGACTTGATCCATTTACCTCGGACCTTATGTTTACAATATCCTGACCAGGCTGTACAGAGCTGCGCGGGTAGTACTGGACAGTACCTGGCGGTCACCCGCTGTAACTACATGTAGTAGAACTCATAATAGCGACACAATTGAATCTTACAAGTCGAAGTAGAAATACGTTTATTTATCCTGCAACTGGCACTGCCATTGTCGGAATGCACATGCCACTTACATTTTTGCTGTATACGGCGGTGTAGAAAAACAGCTATATTTCAGCACACGCTGTAATTCGACAGAATCACTCTCTGAATTGACTTAAATATTACGTTTAGAACTATAAATAGTTGTTGAATTAAGCCATTTTACTTGTTGTAATGAATGTGGTGACCATGTAATCTCTCTATAAAAAACGCACAAGAATGGCTAATATATAGCAAGGTCTGAAAAGTATAGCAGCGAAGCAAATGTACCTCTTTTGTTTTGCTTTTAAATGAACTCAGAAAGCATGGGTGCGTTGCGGGGATGTCGTTAAATTTACCGCATCTATGGTTGATGCGGTTCTGCCAGTTTTGTAAACTTTAAGCTGGATATATTTAGTAAATATATGAATAAATACTGCATAATAAACGTGAATTTTGATATTTCATAGTAGAGTCTGAACTTTTCGGTCTAACCCCTACCACATTTTTTTTTGTTTTGTTCAAGGGGTATAAACTTGAACCTCCTGCTTGGCCGGACGTAGGGTGTAGTTCTAGGTAAAATCAATTCCAACGTAACATCATGATTTCTTTCGTTTTGATACCGATATTTGTACGTTTTGGTCAAAAGTGGAGCACTTAATATGAAGTTTTGTATTATCCCCTGTGGACTACATTTTGTGACGGTGTAGTGGACGTGATTAAATTTTCAGCGTCAACAACTCTGAATCACAACATAGTACAAAGCAATACTGAATTGTTGGTTCACTTATCATCAATTTAAGAACTTTAATTCAAAGAAACAGTTGGTTACTGTTCCCCAATAACAGCTGGTTACTGTTCCCTTATAACAGTTGGTTACTGTTCCCTTATAACAGCTGGTTACTGTTCCCATAAAACAGGTGGTTCTGTTCCCCTATAACAGTTGGTTACTGTTCCCTTATAACAGTTGGTTACTGTTCCCTTATAACAGCTGGTTACTGTTCCCATAAAACAGGTGGTTCTGTTCCCCTATAACAGCTGGTTACTGTTCCCCTATAACAGGTGGTTACTGTTCCCCTATAACAGCTGGTTACTGTTTCCCTATAACATATGGTTACTGTTCCCCTATAACAGGTGGTTACTGTTCCCCTATAACAGGTGGTTACTGTTCCCCTATAACAGCTGGTTACTGTTTCCCTATAACATATGGTTACTGTTCCCCTATAACAGCTGAATACTGTTCCCCTATAACAGCTGGTTACTGTTCCCCTATAACATATGGTTACTGTTCCCTTATAACAGTTGGTTACTGTTCCCCTTATAACAGTTGGTTACTGTTCTCTTATAACACCTGGTAACTGTTCCCCTATAACAGGTGGTTCTGTTCCCCTATAACAGTTGGTTACTGTTCCCCTTATAACAGTTGGTTGTTGTTCCCCTGTAACAGGTGGTTACTGTTCCCTTATAACAGGTGGTTACTGTTCTCCTATAACAGATGGTTACTGTTCCCCTATAACAGGTGGTTACTGTTCCCTTATAACAGATGGTTACTGTTCTGCTATAACAGATGGTTACTGTTTCCTTATAACAGCTGGTTACTGTTCCCCTATATCAGCTGGTTACTGTTTCCTTATAACAGCTGGTTACTGTTCCCTTATAACAGCTTGTAACTGTTCCCTTATAACAGTTGGTTACTGTTCCCTTATAACAGCTGGTTACTGTTCCCTTATAACAGCTTGTAACTGTTCCCTTATAACAGCTGGTTAATGTCCCTTATAACAGCTTGTAACTGTTCCCTTATAACAGTTGGTTACTGTTCCCTTATAACAGCTGGTTACTGTTCTCCTATAACAGATGGTTACTGTTTCCTTATAACAGCTGGTTACTGTTCCCTTATAACAGCTTGTAACTGTTCCCTTATAACAAGTGGTTACTCTTCCCCTATAACAGGAGGTTACTGTTCCCTTATAACAGATGGTTACTGTTCCTGTATAACTGCTGGTTACTGTTCCCCTACAACATATGGTTACTGTTCCCTTATAACAGATGATTACTGTTTCCTTATAACAGCTGGTTACTGTTCCCTTAAAACAGCTGGTAACTGTTCCCTTATAACAGGTGGTTACTGTTTCCTTATAACAGCTGGTTACTGTTCCCTTGTAACAGCTGGTTACTGTTCCCGTATAACAGCTGGCTACTGTTCTCCTATAACAGTTGGTTACTGTTCCCCTATAACAGGTGGTTACTGTTTCCCTTAAACAGCTGGTTACTTTTCCCTTAAAACAGCTGGTTACTGTTCTCTTATTACAGCTGGTTACTGTTCCCCTATAACAGGTGGTTACTGCTCCCCTATATGAGCTGGTTACTGTTCCACTTTAAAAGTTGGTTAGTGTTCCCCTACAACAGGTGGTTACTGTTCCCTTACAACAGGTGGTTACTGTTCCCTTATAACTGCTGGTTACTGTTCCCTTGTAACAGCTGGTTACTGTTCCCGTATAACAGTTGGTTACTGTTCCCTTATAACAAATGGTTACCGTTTCCCTATAACAGCTGGTTTCTGTTCTCCTATAACAGATGGTTACTGTTTCCCTATAACAGGTGGTTACTGTTCCCTTATAACAGATGGTTACTGTTCTGCTATAACAGATGGTTACTGTTTCCTTATAACAGCTGGTTACTGTTCCCCTATATCAGCTGGTTACTGTTTCCTTATAACAGCTGGTTACTGTTCCCTTATAACAGCTTGTAACTGTTCCCTTATAACAGTTGGTTACTGTTCCCTTATAACAGCTGGTTACTGTTCCCTTATAACAGCTTGTAACTGTTCCCTTATAACAGCTGGTTAATGTCCCTTATAACAGCTTGTAACTGTTCCCTTATAACAGTTGGTTACTGTTCCCTTATAACAGCTGGTTACTTTTCCCTTATAACAGCTGGTTACTGTTCTCTTATCACAGCTGGTTACTGTTCCCCTATAACAGGTGGTTACTGTTCCCCTATAACAGCTGGTTACTGTTCCCCTATAACAGGAGGTTACTGTTCTCTTATAACAGATGGTAACTGTTCCTGTATAACTGCTGGTTACTGTTCCCCTATAACAGTTGGTTACTGTTCCCTTATAACAGATGGTTACTGTTCCTCTATAACAGCTGGTTACTGTTCCCTTATAACAGCTGGTTACTGTTCCCCAATAACAGGTGGTTACTGTTCCCTTATAACAGGTGGTTACTGTTCCCTTATAACAGCTGGTTACTGTTCCCGTATACAAGCTGGCTACTGTTCTCCTATAACAGATGGTTACTGTTCCCCTATAACAGGGTTACTGTTCTCCTATAACAGATTTACTGTTTCCCTTAAACAGCTGGTTACTTTTCCCTTAAAACAGCTGGTTACTGTTCTCTTATTACAGCTGGTTACTGTTCCCCTATAACAGGTGGTTACTGCTCCCCTATATGAGCTGGTTACTGTTCCACTTTAAAAGTTGGTTAGTGTTCCCCTACAACAGGTGGTTACTGTTCCCTTACAACAGGTGGTTACTGTTCCCTTATAACTGCTGGTTACTGTTCCCTTGTAACAGCTGGTTACTGTTCCCGTATAACAGTTGGTTACTGTTCCCTTATAACAGATGGTTACTGTTCCCCTATAACAGCTGGTTACTGTTCTCCTATAACAGATGGTTACTGTTTCCCTTAAACAGCTGGTTACTTTTCCCTTATAACAGCTGGTTACTGTTCTCTTATCACAGCTGGTTACTGTTCCCCTATAACAGGTGGTTACTGTTCCCCTTTATCAGCTGGTTACTGTTCCCCTATAACAGTTGGTTAGTGTTCCCCTACAACAGGTGGTTACTGTACCCTTATAACAGATGGTTACTGTTCCCCTATAACAGATGGTTACTGTTCCCGTATAACAGCTGGTTACTGTTCCCTTGTAACAGCTGGTTACTGTTCCCGTATAACAGCTGGTTACTTTTCCCCTTATAACAGGTGGTTACTGTTCCCTTATAACAGGTGGTTACTGTTCCCTTGTAACAGCTGGTTACTGTTCCCGTATAACAGCTGGTTACTTTTCCCCTTATAACAGGTGGTTACTGTTCCCCTATATCAGCTGGTTACTCTTCCCCTAATAACAGGTGGTTACTTTCCCCCTTATAACAGGTGGTTACTGTTCCCTTGTAACAGCTGGTTACTGTTCCCGTATAACAGCTGGTTACTTTTCCCCTTATAACAGGTGGTTACTGTTCCCCTATATCAGCTGGTTACTCTTCCCCTTATAACAGGTGGTTACTTTCCCCCTTATAACAGGTGGTTACTGTTCCCTTGTAACAGCTGGTTACTGTTCCCCTTATAACAGGTGGTTACTGTTCCTCTATATCAGCTGGTTACTTTTCCCCTTATAACAGGTGGTTACTGTTCCCCTATATCAGCTGATTACTGTTCCCCTTATAACAGGTGGTTACTTTTCCCCTTATAACAGGTGGTTACTGTTCCCTTGTAACTGCTGGTTACTGTTACCGTATAACAACTGGTTACTTTTCCCCTTATAACAGGTGGTTACTGTTCCCCCACAACAGGTGGTTACTGTTCCCTTATAACAGATGGTTACTGTTCCCCTATAACAGATGGTTACTGTTTCCTTATAACAGCTGGTTACTGTTAACTTATAACAGCTGGTAACTGTTCCCTTATAACAGTTGGTTACTGTTCCCTTGCAACAGGTGGTTACTGTTCCCTTATAACAGATGGTTACTGTTCCCCTATAACAGCTGGTTACTGTTCTCCTATAACAGATGGTTACTGTTTCCCTTATAACAGGTGGTTACTGTTCCTGTATAACTTCTGGTTACTGTTCCCTTATAACAGTTGGTTACTGTTCCTGTATAACTTCTAGTTACTGTTCCCTTATAACAGATGCTTACTGTTCCCCTATAACATATGGTTATTGTTCCATTATAACAGGTGGTTACTGTTCCCCTAAAACATATGGATACTGTTCCCTTATAAGAGGGGGAAACTGTTCTCTTATAACAGCTGGTTACTGTTCCCGTATAAGAGCTGGTTACTTTTCCCCTTATAACAGGTGGTTACTTTCCCCCTTATAACAGGTGGTTACTGTTCCCCTATATCAGCTGGTTACTGTTCCCATTATAACAGGTGGCTACTTTCCCCCTTATAACAGGTGGTTACTGTTCCCTTGTAACAGCTGGTTACTGTTCCCGTATAACAGCTGGTTACTTTTCCCCTTATAACAGGTGGTTACTGTTCCCCTTATAACAGGTGGTTACTGTTCCCCTATATCAGCTGGTTACTTTTCCCCTTATAACAGTTGGTTACCGTTCCCCTATAACATATGGTTACTGTTCCCTTATAACAGTTCGTTACTGTTCCCCTATAACAGGTGGTTACTGTTCCCCTATAACATATGGTTACTGTTCCCCTATAACAGGTGGTTACTGTTCCCCTATAACAGCTGGTTAGTGTTCCCCTACAACAGCTGGTAACTTTTCCTTATAACAGCAGGTTACTGTTCGTCATAACAGCTATTTCTGGGGTAATAACACAAACATGTGTAGTTGGATATTTTGTTGTTTTATCGCTTTGCAAAATGATACAATTTTAATTTCCCAAAAGAGGCAAAAACATTAAGTATGTATTTACTTTCTTTATAAACATATATTAAATAGTCGTGAATATCACTCTATTTCTCCGAATCATCGTTCATACATATTTCCAGGAAGTACAACCGCTCTACATACTTTCGCTTTCGATTTCAATACAGTTAAGTGGTACTCTTTATCTCTAAGCAATCAAGTAAAATAACCAGGTTTCGTGAATACAACATGTTCAGTGATAAAACGTATTGTAAGTATTTTGGGATATGCTTCAACACTTCTTTGTCTATCTTTAATCTCCAACTCCCACTTGCTCAGAGCCTGTGTGAAACAGACACATTTTTGAGGCTCACATTTGACAAAACATTATCTGACTTAAATTGTCTTTTTTACATACATAACTCATGACTCACCAGTTTGACAATGTAGTGCAGTGGAACTATTGATATCGATAAGCCAAAATGTTCCGTTCAGTCCAGTCGCAGGTTCTGGTACACTGTAAGACGCTGCCAGCGCACAGTAACGGAAATGGCTACTTACTCAGGGAGCTTGTAAACTAATAAATAAGTCCAAATAACGGTTATGGATAAATCCGGATCATTATAATAATTTTCATATTATAATTAGCTCCATCGTTTTTCTTTTGTTTGTATTTGACCATTTTTAAATGTATTATTTGTCACGTGTATTATCTTTGAGTTTTATGTACATATATTTACAGCTGTGGGTGACGTGTGTATTAATTTCAGTTTCAACAAATTATATTATCCATGCCCCTTTTAACATAATGGTTTTGTCAACATAAGTGGTCTTCACACGAGAAGCACAGTGACTTCGTTTTCCCATGCATATTAATTGTGACAAGGTATTAACAATACGGTTATACAAAATCCAAACGTGATTTAAATGTCACTTTATAAGATATATATTCTTATCGGCTTACAGAGTAGAATTTAGTCAATGAAATATCGGTACAAACCAAAGTTAAATCAAGCCATGATAACAGTATTTACCTTTAATAATACCTGATAACATATTGCATGAAACACCCTCGAATGGTCAAGCATATTTAGATGTACTGTATAATCAGACTATCAGCTTTGAATAAAAGATTTTTTGTCTGTCTTATCTTCCGGACAATAATGTGAATGGTTTCGCTGAAAAAAAATGTAATCCGCACATTTCAGTGGTCTGGTTGGTCCTGACCAGATTGACAAGTCCGGGTCTCTGCTGCAAGTAGCAGATTACATCCATATATCATACTCAAAGTTTATTTGTAGGTTAACCTTTGCCCCTCATTATCTAACTATCTATTTTAGGACTGATCAGAAGAACAATATGGCCGACAGGCGACATTTTGGCTTTATATAACATATTTTGTTATTGCTGTTTCTGAAGAAATGTTTGCCAACTGGAATAAAAATAATTTCACCTGTGTAATAAATTTAAATGGTTTTCTCGAGAAAATAACAATAACATTATTTAAATCTAAGCATGGCTAAAAAAAATCAAATATCTATTTACATATTTGCTATTAAGAAAACATAAGAAAATTTAAGTAGACCTTGTGTAATAGAGAATGACGGATCATTCTCCAATTTCACATGTAGGCCTGCCTTTGTCCTAGTTGTGCTTAGTTCATATGAGATTGATCGCAAAAAGGTCTGACAGACGGCTATCTTAGTTTTTAACAGTCATAGTTTGTTATCACCATTTTTGGAGAACTACTGCCTGGAACTTGATTACTGAAAACAATTTTTCTTTGAATTGATAAAAATATGACAAGTAATTATGGAGAGAATTTTTTTTTGTAAAAAAATTGATTTGAAATGCTGAATGTCGAATGATCATACCAGGAGTATAAATCACATTTTCTAACATATACAACCCAGTACCCTGACAGATAACTAGGTAAATATTTTCATATACGTGCAGAACGTAAGACTTTTGATAAGTAAGTTACAATCTACTAGAATTATTATGAGACCTTCGAAATAAATCAATATTTATTATTATGATATTTACTGAATTCTGATTTCAGACAGTAAGGTCTTTATTAGTAACAACTGTACGACGCAGCTGAACCTAATATTACTGTATGTAGTGTTACACTTGTATTGACAGGTGCTCTCCACTTACCGCATTAATGTGAAATTAAAACAAAAAAATTGATCTATTCCTAATTGTAACCTTATAAGTGCAGAACACCGATTTATATCAAATAATATATTCATTTATTTATTAAAACCCATAAAACCGTATTTAACACAAGGATTAAATTCACAATAAAAGATCGTTATGATGACAGGTTGTTCATATTTACATTGGTGAGATATTGGAGTAATTACGTAAATATCTAATATTATCTATCATCAAAATGTATGCAAATGAATTCATATTGTAGAATTATGTTCTATCAACTGAATATATCGATTAATGGGAAGCTCTAATTTATATAACATCTGTTTCCGTATTTTATATGTTGTGAGCTTCAATGTCGCTCTTACAACAATAATTAGTATAAAGACTGACCAATGGCGTCTAAAAGATTGGATCGTCTATTTGCAATCACAATAATATTATTTATTAGATAATATTCGCAGTAAAAATGTAACAGATAAGCCCTCTAGATCATGTAGGTGATAACATTAACAGGACCGTTACAGATATACAACCCTCTAGATTATGCAAGTCATAATATTTACAGAAACATTGTAATAGATCTACAACCCTCTAGATTCTGTAGGTGATAACATTTACAGAAACTCCGTAACAGATATACAACCCTCTAGATCCTGTAGGTTTTACAGAAATACCGTAACAGAATTTGGTTTGCCCAACAACCGGGATGGGCACATCACAGACAGACAGATTTGGATCGTCGTGTTGTTTCCTATTTCGACAAAAATGAATACAAACTGTTTTTGATTGTGAAAATTTAAATCCATTTTCATCTGCCAAAATTTGGAGTCGATTCAAACATTGTTGTAGTTGTCTTTCGATGGTATTTATATGCTTAGATCGATAGCATATCATGAAGTCATCGACATAAGAGCGCCCTCCATTGAAGGGGATAAAGTTTAGGTAATACTGTTAATTTTAAGACCAAAGCTACCTTGTGGTACACCTATTTCCTACCGATGAACATCGGAAAGGGTCGTTCCATTCCTGACTTGAAATACTTTATCTGATAAAAAATTTGGAATAAAAATTGGTAGGTTACCTTTAATACCTCTATCGTGCAGATCTTTCATTATGCCGTATTTCCACGTTGTGTCGTAAGCCTTTTCCGAATAGAAGAAAACAGCAACCAAGTACTCCTTCTTTAGAAAATCCTCACGCGCAAAGGTTTCAAGTCTAACCCAATGATCGTTGGTACGTCGCTTAGATCTAAAACTGCTGTGAAGGTGTGATATTATGTGATTGGATTCAAGATATCAAATTAATCTTGAATTTATCATCCGTTTTACAAACGCAACTCGTGAGTGATATTGGGCGGTAACTGGAGGGATTTGTCGTATCTCTCAACCGTTTTGGAGATAGGAATCACAGTTGCTATTTTCCATGACTTTGGGGCATTACCCGGTCAGTTACACTGTTCTTGTTGGAATTCAAGTCCACAAAAGTAATGGCAGAAAAATGTGTTTATGTTCAAGTTTATTATCTCTAGGTCAATAATTGTCAGAATTATGTCTTGGACAAGAAGGGAAGGCCAATAACTGTGAAAGGGATGAAGTCGTAAAAGAACAGGACAAAAACGTCAAAACACTATTACTATGCAATAAAGTCACACAGGAAACCTTTTTAACACACAATAGATCCAACTACAAAATTTTGGTTTGATCAGAAATGGCAAAGTTATATTAGGGAGAAGAAAATAAGCAAATTGGCATGGACGGATCGATTGATAAGGGGCATCATTCTACAAATGGACGGTTATGTTCCTCGCCTCACCTAAGGCGCGTCTTTGGGTTAGGAGGATGGACAGTGGTGATAGTTCAATTAAAACCTAACAACCCTCTCCCCAACTATTTTTGCAAGGGTAAAAGGAAAAACAAAACCACAACACTGCAAAGCGTGAAGGATAAGAAATGTTCGTTTTAAGAATTTACCTGGTACATGAATTTACTATGGCAATAGATTTATATAAAAAATAAAACATTTTTGCTTTCCTGCTCAGCCAGAAAACAAATAGAGAAATGCAGAACATGTGTGTTATGGACATGGACCTTACATCAAGTGTGAATTAATTTCGGAAAATACATTTGTTGACATTTTCTTCTTCATTGACGACACGTGCCATGTAAATATTGGTCAATTTGCGTAGGTAATGTCATGTTCTCAAATATGAGAGCAAGGTAAACAACAATGGAACCAACGGGCAAACTAACGAGCATAAAAATCGTAAAAAAGGAATAGAATATTTCTCAAGATATTTCATTGATTACCGTACAACTTCCCCATGATTTTCACGGATTTGCATCTCTTTTTCATTGATTACCGTACAACCTCCCAATGATTTTCACGGATTTGCATCTCCTGAAACTTTTTATCATGTGTTTGTCTACTGGTTGACGACGTTTTGCCATCGTGATATTAGGAACAGGCCCTACCACATCAAATCAACTGAGAAATTGAAATCATCGCTTTTATCATACAGCTTGGTGAAAAGCTATTCATGTTGCTTTCTATGCAGGAAAAGATCGAGATCAGCGGCTCATGTAGAAGGTTGTGATATCCTTTATTTCCTTTATATACGATGAACGCGTTCAATAAATTACTTGTTTTTTAACGACAGGACGTCATCAGTATATCTGAAAGTGAAACTGAAGGACTTTGCAAGGTCTTTGATAAGTTCTTTGACGAATTAAGTCCCGTATGGAAACAAAAACAAGTCAGCCAACAGAGGGTCACAGTTCCCACATATACATCAATAATCTGTTGGAATATCTTTATTCACATTGTAGCTGTCTTGAAAAATCAAATAGTTCTACACTTCCATAATTTCAGCGAATTTACATTAAAATAATTTGGTTTGAATGACCCTCATTTCATCATGTAACTGTAATCCTAACAGTCGTGATGTACGCTGTATTGTAAATTACATGCATGTACATGTGACTATCTATGAGAACACCCTATTTCGTTCTTGGTTTATTTAAGATAATATACCTACAAGATAACTTGTCAATAAAAACAAATTTAGTGTAAAACTGCAACATTGTTTTATGGTTTCAAACTGGCTTTTTATTTCCGACAAATGATTTTGAGAGATTTGAAGATGAAGGGATTCCCCTTACCACTTTCCAATGAGTATTTGATGCAAGAGATTGACGAAGTACAAACCAAATTATGACTTGACGAAATATATTTATAAATGACAAGGGGGACATTTCCCTGTCCGGTTGAAACACGTTCTCGTCTCTAATGGGTATCTCATTAACTATGGCAAAATCACAGAATCCATACATGTGGCAGTTTAGTAGTCATGCTATTGTCCACACTGTGTGTCCTTTGATGTTGTCATGTCTTTAAAAATGAAATTATTTTCAAAATTATTTCAATATTTTAAAATTCTTACACTTTGAAGCAAATTCAAATTGATCTCGTGACTTTAAATTTCCCTAGACATGTACCATTTCCGTCATTCTCCATCTCCCTCTCCTACATCATTAAAGCTATGGGCCATTACATCAAATCATATGCATGGATGTATGGTCACCTGTTTACCGTAACATCCAAATTTTTCGCAAAAAAAAAAAAAAAATAATAATAATGATAATAATAATAAAAATTTGAAAAGCAAACTCTTGCAATTACCATTCTTTAAAACCTTTATGCATAAATCTACAACGGTATCCCCATTACGACTGTCTATAAACCTCCATTACTTTTCTACAGTAACAGTTCTGGACAAAATCTGTTCAATGACAGGAATGGATAAGTTAAACAGTTTGACGAGGATTCATTAACAGCGATTGGCTATAGCTGTTTTATTTGTTTCGTTTTAGTGGTCATTCATATCAATACTCGAATGGTGATTTCTGGCAGAAAAACGATTTCAGATGATATGTCACAATGGAGACATACTTTTTCGCTCATTACCCAGTTCAAATAATCAGCAATGAAGAGAAATACATGTTTGACATTAATCTTTTCTGAAGTTGGATACAAGTAGTACAAATATCGGACATTAAACCGGAATAAGACGGGAGTGGTCGGAGCAGAGGAGATAGAATAACTCCTACAAGGCCTCTGGGGATATTGGAGGATATTGTCAGGAAATCATTGGGGATATTGTCAGGAAATCATTGGGATATTGTCAGGAAATCATTAGGGGATATTGTCAGGACATCATTGGGGATATTGTCAGGACATCATTGGGGATATTGTCAGTAAATGATTGGGGGATATTGTCAGTAAATGATTGGGGATATGGTCAGGACATCACTGTGGATATTGTCAGGACATCATTAGGGGATATTGTCAGGAAATCATTGGGGGATATTGTCAGGAAATCTTTGGGGATATTGTAAGGTCATCATTGGGGATATTGTCAGGAAAGCATTGGGGGATATTGTCAGGACATCATTGGGGGATATTGTCAGTAAATGATTGGGGATATGGTCAGGACATCATTGGGGATATTGTCAGGACATCATTGGGGGATATTGTCAGGAAATCATTGGGGGATATTGTCAGGACATCATTGGGGGATATTGTAAGGTCATCCTTGGGGATATTGTCAGGAAATCATTGGGGATATCGTCAGGACATCATTGGGGGATATTGTCAGTAAATGATTGGGGATATGGTCAGGACATCATTGGGGATATTGTCAGGACATCATTGAGGGATATTGTCAGGAAATCATTGGGGATATTGTCAGGAAATCATTGAGGAAATCATTGGGGATATTGTCAGGAAATCATTGGGGATATTGTCAGGAAATGATTGGGGGATATTGTCAGGAAATCATTAGGGGATATTGTCAGGACATCATTGGGGATATCGTCATGACATCATTGGGGGATATTGTCAGTAAATGATTGGTGATATGGTCAGGACATCATTGGGGATATTGTCAGGACAACATTGGGGGATATTGTCAGGAAATCATTGGGGGATATTGTCAGGAAATCTTTGGGGATATTGTCAGGACATCATTGGGGGATATTGTAAGGTCATCATTGGGGATATTGTCAGGAAATCATTGGGGGATATTGTCAGGAAATCATTGGGGATATTGTCAGGAAATCTTTGGGGATATTGTCAGGACATCATTGGGGGATATTGTCAGGAAATCATTGGGGGATATTGTCAGGAAATCTTTGGGGATATTGTCAGGACATCATTGGGGGATATTGTAAGGTCATCATTGGGGATATTGTCAGGAAAGCATTGGGGGATATTGTCAGGACATCATTGGGGATATTGTCAGGACATCATTGGGGGATATTGTCAGGAAATCATTGGGGGATATTGTCAGGACATCATTGGGGGATATTGTCAGGAAATCATTGGGGATATTGTCAGGAAATCATTGGGGATATCGTCAGGACATCATTGGGGATATCGTCAGGACATCATTGGGGATATTGTCAGGACAACATTGGGGGATATTGTCAGGAAATCATTGGGGGATATTGTCAGGAAATCTTTGGGGATATTGTCAGGAAAGCATTGGGGATATTGACAGGACATCATTGGGGGATATTGTCAACACATCATTGGGGATATTGTCAGGACATCATTGGGGGATATTGTCAGGACATCATTGGGGGATATTGTCAGGACATTATTGGGGATATTGTCAGGAAATCATTGGGGATATTGTCAGGACATCATTGGGGATATTGTCAGGACATCATTGGGGGATATTGTCAGGAAATCACTGGGGAATATTGTCAGGAAATCATTGGGGAAATTCTCAGGACACCATGGGGGTATTGTCAGGACATCATTGGGGAAATTCTCAGGACACCATTGGGGGATATTGTCAGGAAATCATTGGGGATATTGTCAGGACATCATTGGGGATATCGTCAGGACATCATTGGGGGATATTGTGAGGACATCATGGGGGATATTGTCAGTAAATGATTGGGGGATATTGTCAGGAAATCATTGGGATATTGTCAGGAAATCATTGGGGATATTGTCAGGACAGTATTGGGTAATATTGTCAGGAAATCATTGGGGATATTGTCAGGAAATTATTGGGGATATTGTCAGGAAATCATTGGGGATATTGTCAGGACATCATTGGGGGATATTGTGAGGACATCATTGGGGATATGGTCAGGACATCACTGTGGATATTGTCAGGAAATGATTGGGGGATATTGTCAGGAAATCATTGGGGGATATTGTCAGGAAATCATTGGGGGATATTGTCAGGAAATCATTGGGGATATTGTCAGGAAATGATTGGGGGATATTGTCAGGAAATCATTGGGGATATTGTCAGGACATCATTGGGGGATATTGTCAGGAAATCATTGGGGAATATTGTCAGGAAATCTTTGGGGATATTGTCAGGAAATCATTGGGGGATATTGTCAGGACATCATTGGGGGATATTGTCAGGAAATCATTGGAGGATATTGTCAGGAAATCTTTGGGGATATTGTCAGGAAATCAACATTGGGGGATATTGTCAGGAAATCATTGGGGATATTGTCAGGAAATCATTGGGTAATATTGTCAGGAAATCATTGGGATATTGTCAGGAAATCATTGGGGATATTGTCAGGACATCATTGGGGATATTGTCAGGACATCATTGGGGATATTGTCAGGAAATCATTGGGGATATTGTCAGGAAATCTTTGGGGATATTGTCAGGACATCATTGGGGATATTGTCAGGAAATCATTGGGGGATATTGTCAGGAAATCATTGGGGATATTGTCAGGAAATCATTGGGGGATATTGTCAGGAAATCTTTGGGGATATTGTCAGGAAATCATTGGGGGATATTGTCAGGACATCATTGGGGATATTGTCAGGACATCATTGGGATATTGTCAGGAAATAATTGGGGATATTGTCAGGAAATTATTGGGGATATTGTCAGGAAATAATTGGGGAATATTGTCAGGAAATCTTTGGGGATATTGTCAGGACATCATTGGGATATTGTCAGGAAATAATTGGGGATCAGGACATCATTGGGGGATATTGTCAGGAAATCATTGGGGGATATTGTCAGTAAATGATTGCAGGATATTGTCAGGACATCATGGGGGATATTGTCAGGAAATCATTGGGAATATTGTCAGGACATCATGGTGGATATTGTCAGGAAATCATTGGGGATATTGTCAGGACATCATTGGGATATTGTCAGGAAATAATTGGGGGATATTGTCAGGAAATAATTGGGGATATTGTCAGGAAATAATTGGGGATATTGTCAGGACATCATTGGGGATATTGTCAGGACATCATTGGGGATATTGTCAGGAAATTATTGGGGATATTGTCAGGAAATCATTGGGGATATTGTCAGGACATCATTGGGGATATTGTCAGGAAATAATTGGGGATATTGTCAGGACATCATTGGGGATATTGTCAGGACATCATTGGGGATATTGTCAGGAAATCATTGGGGGATATTGTCAGGAAATCACTGGGGGATATTGTCAGGAAATCATTGGGGAAATTCTCAGGACATCATTGTGGGACATTGTCATGACAGCATTGGGGATATTGTCAAGACATATCGTCTGATGAAGGAAGTCAGTAGATGTTTACCAACTAAAGACATTCTGTTACAGTTGTGACAACACAAAACGCACCAAAATCTTCATGCGCACATCCTTCATTCATCGTGGATACATCTTGAGCACACACATATTATACATTATCTTGCACACAACTGTGTGATTGGATCGTACATTTTGCAAGTTTACTTATATCACAGATCGAAAGTCAAACTGAAGAATATTACAATGGAGCAGTGATTATAAATGTCATTTTCAATTTGACAGTTTTCAAACGAACACTGAGTCTTGCATTAATTAGTCTTATTTTATATAGCTTAACACCTCAGAAATGTGACCATCAGATCGTACCGATATATCAAACGCTCCATTATGTTCGGATAAGTATTTTGTTTTCTCTTTTGAGACGATTTTTTTTAATTTCCAAATTGATAAGAAAAATCTTCAACATTGGAAAACAGTAGTATTGTTATTCAAATAGTAAAATTGGAACTCATTCGTCAAAAGTTCTAGAGTTCTACAGTTCCTCTTGAAACAATGATAGGTAAATCAGAGCTGATACAAATGTATGTCTTGCTCCTTTTCTGATGCTTTGGTGGTGACTACAAATTTGTCTCCACATACAGATATAGCCCTGGGACTGTTGATGCCATCCTTTGAGGTAAGAAGCTCTCTGATCTTAGTCCCGCACGCAGACACCATAACTACGTTGTTAGAGGCTTGTCCACATACGTACAAATTCCCCTCTTTGTCTACATCCACTCCCATAGCTCCTTTCACTAATCCAGAACGCAAAACACAAGTATGAGCATCAGCAGTCAGTTTCGTTATCTCAACCCCACCATCTTCAGGTGTTTCCAGACTGGCAAAGGTGTGTTTTTCATCTGGATTCGATGTCAGATGTTTGCTTGCTGCAGGTATTGCGTGTACTTGCGCTGTCTCACCTTTCAATGTCACTGTTTGAGTGCCATTCGATATACTAACAATAAACACCCCATCTATGAACGCTATACCATAACACTCTTCTGGTATGTTTATTACAGTCAAAAGGGCTAGCTTTGATGCTAGTATTGTAGCGACATGTACACCAGCTCCCCTTTCAGAAACAGCCACAGCCACTGTGTAATCATTCATTAAGCATAAATCATGTGGCCATCCGTCGATTTCCAAAACATCCAAACATTGCCCTTCGAAAGAAAACAATTTTAGTTGATCATTTCCATAATCACACACAACAACATTTCCATTCGACAACATCACAACTCCGTGAGCTTCACTATAATATGAATCAGACGGTGTGTCTATACTGAAAGTTCCTAATTTCTCGACATGACCGCTTGTGAGTTTAGCAACATTTGGTATATACTCTACATCGTCCGGTAAGCTACATGATTCCTCCTCGACAAGGATTCCTCCAAGGGAAAGAGTGCTTGTCTGGTCGATTGCCGAGAAGCTTGCATCGTGTGTTATAGAAACAAACTTGGATGTTTGCTTCATGTCGTCAATCAGATCATTACATGCAAGTATCTCTGTCTGAGCACGAAGAAAAAGCTGTATCATTTCAATTTTGTCGTCCACCTGAGCAGCTACCTTGGATGCCTCCTTTGTATTTTGAATGGCAGTCCTTAGACGAGTACATTTTTGTTTCTTTAAATCCAGCCTGGCTTTCTCCAATTTATATTGGGATATCAATTCCTGTGTTATCTCTTCTTGTTTGTTATCGAGATATGTGTTCATCTTTTGGCGCAGATCTAAAATGCTACTCAAACCAATATCCCGGTTGTTTTGCATGGTTTCAACTTGACCATCGGTAGCTATTAACATACGTTCGATACAGTTAGACGCCTCCTCAAGAAACATATCCATTTCATCTAGGCAGGAGTTGTTTTTCTGTTTTTCACAATACTCTTCAGTTGTTGACACTTTGGTACAGCGTCTGTGATCGGTGGTAATGCATTTGCTGCATCCAATGAATTTATGACTTTCACAAAAGTAGTCAATCATCTCTTTATGTATTGAGCATGTTAAATAGTCACGCTGTTTCAGTAATGCTTTCCAGTTGTTCTCTGTAATAAGTGCTATGTTACAATCTTCGTGAACGACATCATGGAAACTTTCCTTGCAAAAATCGCAAAACAACATTTTGTTCATTTTACAGAAAAATGTTGCTGGCGTCTGAAGATTTTTTGTCTTCTTGCAAGGACCACAACAATATGAATTATCTGTAACCATTTTGAGGCTGTTCAAATTTTGAACTAAACTGTTGACCGGGAACTGCTGTGCCCATGTTTCTTTACTTTTTGAGTGATCAATTGGTGATGTGATCTTTCTGCAAACAGGACAAGGGAAGGAAATCGCGGCGGCCATGTCTCCCGACAAATCTGTGATGATAAAGGCACCAAGACAGTCCTCACAGAAAGAATGTAAACAAGGAAGTGATTTCGGTTGTCGCATCTGCTCTAGGCATATAGAACATTCGAGGAGACGACGGGCTGATAGATTAATGGTGTCGTTGCTCCTTGGGTTTTCTAGCACAGGTCCTTCAGCCATTATTGTGGGTGTTCAACAGAAAAGTTGATCTGAAATAACAGATAAACTACATCATTGATCTATTCATTAATCTTATTGTACGATATCAGTTATTAAAAACTATATTGGAAACATGTATTATATTTACACCAATGTATATTGTTCTTTTTTTGTATTTACTCGATGTCAAATTATAGTCTGAAGAAGGTAGTGCCATTTCTTGATTTATGAATTCACGCAATAAATTCTGGATATTTTCCAAAAGAATGCGTAGCTCTGCAAATAATGACACATTGCTGACAGAACCGAAATTGATGAATTCACTTGATCGCTGCTACTGGCGTAAGACAATTAAGTTCGACATAATCTTTATTTCAGTAACATATGCGTGTCATATGTACTTTATAGTCTTTATTCAAGTAACATATGCGTGTCACATGTACATTAAAGTCTTTATTTCAGCAACATATGAGTGTCACATGTACATTAAAGTTTTGTACATTTATCATTTATAATGAAATATGTATTCAAATAGCTTGTTTTGGGTATGTGAACTCTGACATTGGAAAGTCCCCGTTACTATTTTTAGACAATGCTCATGTTGCTGTTGAGTTACATATAAATTAGAGTGTAATGCTACTATAAAGCGTGCTAATGTAAGTGAAAGGGTATAAAACCATATGAATTTCACGGACTGTACATGTAGCACTTAGGCTGTACCACCAAGGGCCACCCTGGTGTTGACGACTTATACACATTTTACCAAACAGTTGTGGAAGATCAATCTGTAATTTTAGTGGTTGGAATCTAAATCATTCAATTCATTTGAATATGATATACTGCAGGATTGTATTTAATATAATGCAATGTATAATCTCAAAATTCACACGAGATAAAAACGTGATGAATTAGCATCTTTAGCGGAGGCACTATTCTGAGGGAACTAAACCTTGACATAAAGGGCCATTACATTGCTAAAACATTTGTAAATTATAAGTAATAGCTGATGAAATATATCTTACTTTCAAGGCTCAGATGATATCAGGACAGATAAATGCTTGATTTCATCATTGACTTTGATATCGATCTCAGTCCTTTATTTTATGTATACTGAAGATGAAATAATGCATTTTGCAGTTTTATGTGTGTTATGTGTCCTGTATGTTGCCTGTAACTAATCTATATGTTACCTGTAACTGTACTGTATTTTACCTATAACTGTACTGTATGTTACCTGTAACTGTCCTGTATGTTACCTGTAACTGCCCTATATGTTACCTGTAACTGTCCTGTATGTTACCTATAACTGTCCTGTATGTTATATATAACTGTCCTGTATGTTACCTGTAACTGTCCTTTATGTTACATATAACTGTCCTGTATGTTACCTTTAACTGTCCTGTATGTTACCTGCAACTGTTCTTTATGTTAATTGTAACTGTCCTATATGTTACCTGTAACTATCCTGTATGTTACCTGTAACTGTTCTATATGTTACCTGTAACTGTCCTTTATGTTACCTATAACTGTACTGTATGTTACCTATAACTGTCCTGTATGTTACCTGTAACTGTCCTTTATGTTACCTATAACTGTCCTGTATGTTACCTGTAACTGTCCTGTATGTTACCTATAACTGTACTGTATGTTACCTGTAACTGTTCTATATGTTATCTGTAACTGCCTATATGTTACATGTAACTGTTATATATGATACCTGTAACTGTCCTATATGTTACCTGTAACTGTACTGTATGTTACCTGTAACTGTCCGGTATGTTACCTGTAACTGTCCTTTATGTTACCTATAACTGTCCTGTATGTTACCTGTAACTGTCCTTTATGTTACCTATAACTGTCCTGTTTGTTACCTGTAACTGTCCTATATGTTACCTGTAACTGTCCTATATGTTACCTGTAACTGTCCTGTATGTTACCTGTAACTGTCCTGTTTGTTACCTGTAACTGTCCTATATGTTACCTGTAACTGTCCTATATGTTACCTGTAACTGTCCTATATGTTACCTGTAACTGTCCTACATGCTACCTTTAACTGTCATATATGTTACTTGTAACTGTCCTGTATGTTTCCTCTAACTGCCTATATGTTGCCTGTAACTATTCTTAATATTACCTGTTTCAGTTCTATATGTTACCTGTAACTATATGTTACCTGTAACTGTTCTATATGTTACCTGTAAATGTTCTTTATGTTACCTGTAACTGTCCTACATGTTACCTGTAACTGTCCTACATGTTACCTGTAACTGTCCTATATGTTACATGTAACTGTCCTTTATGTTACCTATAACTGTCCTGTATGTTACCTGTAACTGTCCTGTATGTTACCTATAACTGTCCTGTATGTTACCAGTGACTGTTCTATATGTTATTTGTAACTGCCTATATGTTACATGTAACTGTTATATATGATACCTGTAACTGTCCTATATGTTACCTGTAACTGTACTGTATGTTACCTGTAACTGTCCGGTATGTTACCTATAACTGTCCTTTATGTTACCTATAACTGTCCTTTATGTTACCTATAACTGTCCTGTTTGTTACCTGTAACTGTCCTATATGTTACTTTCAACTGTCCTGTTTGTTACCTGTAACTGTCCTATATGTTACCTGTAACTGTCCTGTGTGTTTCCTCTAACTGCCTATATGTTACCTGTAACTATTCTTAATGTTACCTGTTTCAGTTCTATATGTTACCTTTAATTGTTCTCTATGTTACCTGTAACTGTTCTATATGTTACCTGTAACTGTACTGTATGTTACCTGTAACTGTCCTATATGTTACCTGTAACTGTCCTGTATGTTACCTGTAACTGTCCTTTATGTTACCTGTAACTGTCCTGTATGTTACCTATAACTGTACTGTATGTTACTTGTAACTGTCCTGTATGTTTCCTCTAACTGCCTATATGTTACCTGTAACTATTTGATGTTACCTGTTTCAGTTCTATATGTTACCTTTAATTGTTCTATGTGTTACCTGTAATTGTTCTGTATGTTACCTGTAACTGTTCTATATGTTACCTGTAACTGTCCCGTTTGTTACCTGTAACTGTCCTATATGTTACCTGTAACTGTCCTATATGTTACCTGTAACTGTCCTGTATGTTACCTGTAACTGTCCTATATGTTACCTATAACTGTCCTACATGTTACCTGTAACTGTCCGATATGTTACCTGTAACTGTCCTGTATGTTACCTATAACTGTACTGTATGTTACTTGTAACTGTCCTGTATGTTTCCTCTAACTGCCTATATGTTACCTGTAACTGTCCTATATGTTACCTACAACTGTCCTGTATGTTACCTGTAACTGTCCTATATGTTACCTGTAACTGTCCTACATGTTACCTGTAACTGTCCTACATGTTACCTGTAACTGTCCTGTATGTTACCTATAACTGTACTGTATGTTACTTGTAACTGTCCTGTATGTTTCCTCTAACTGCCTATATGTTACCTGTAACTGTCCTATATGTTACCTACAACTGTCCTGTATGTTACCTGTAACTGTCCTGTGTGTTACCTATAACTGTTCTGTATTTTACCTGTAACTGTCCAGTATGTTACCTGTAAGTACCCTGTGTGGTATCTGCTTCTGTCTTATAAATGACATTCTTTTGAACTGTCACTTATAAGACAGTTAAGACAGTTAGAGGTAGCTTGAGACTGTACTTAGAAGGAAAAGGCCTCTATAATGCCCTAATTCATTAACATAGAAAAGAGCAATGCAACATTGACAGCCATGTTCTAAAATAACCAGTTTCATTCAAGTCAGAATAAAAACCCTTTACAAAAAAAATGGCACAATTCTATTTTGTTTCAAGAATAAGAAATGAAAGCTATGTAGTCCAGCAGTTACAAATTACAGATCTATTTACACATATGTAGTAAAGTATATGCATCAACAGATTTTCGTCATATTCTGCAGGTGATAATTTTCAAGAATAGATAGTGAAAGAAATGTTTCCGGTATCGCTACTGATCTCTCGTTTGTCTGAAGATGTGGAGTTTTTACAAAATATTTTTAACTTTTTAGTAGATAACAATATTATGAATAAAGTTAATAATATGTATATATACATCTAGTATATGTATGCACAGTTCAAAAGAATGTAATATTTTGTACTCAGTTCAATTTTCTATTTACACGACGATTTATTTCAGACTATCTTTTAAATAGGTATTATGATAACGATATCACGTTCAGTAAAATGTTTTGCGAAAATCTGGAGTAATTTCACGGAATAACAACGTACATGTACTTTCACTTTCGCTTTCTATAGGTTTTATAGTTTCGTGACTCACTTCTTCAAGTAAACAACAATAACTGCCATATTTGATCAATGCATTGTTAGTTCAATGAAAGAAAACATTCTATATGTAATTTTTCACCCTAAACATACGATATTTATAAATCCAATTATTAATATTATTATATTAATTATTATATGTTCACACCACAACAATTTGGATTCTTGGCAGGGAGATCTATTTCATTGCAGATGCTTGAAGTTTTGGATAAATGGACAGAAGCTTTGGATACAGGCCGTTCAATAGATTGTATTTATTTGGATTTTAAAAAGGCTTTTGATACTGTCCCCCATAATAGACTATTGAGTAAACTTAAGGCATACAAATTCTCAAACCAAATTTTAAACTGGATCAATAGCTTCCTGAACAACCGAATGCAAAGGGTAACTGTAAATGGTGAACATTCAGAATGGACTAGAGTGTCATCGGGTATACCACAAGGATCCGTCCTAGGACCAATCCTCTTTGTCATGTTTGTAAATGATCTACCGGACTCGGTCAATTCGTGCATGTTTCTATTTGCGGATGATACGAAAATATTTAGGATCATAGAAAATGAAGAAGATAAGGCAATTCTCCAAAAAGACTTACAGAGCATGGAAGAATGGAGCAAAAGATGGCTTTTGCAAGTACATCCACAAAAATGTAAACATATGCGCATTGGAACTATGGATAAGGAAGAATCAACATCATATACAATCAACAACCAGGAATTAATACAAACAAATAAAGAAAAAGACATCGGTATCACAGTAGATCATAAGCTCACATTTGAAGATCATTTAAGTGAAAAAGTAAACAAGGCCAATTCCATGTTCGCCATGCTTAGGAGAACTTTTGAATACATGAACAAACAGACATTCATACCATTATACAAGTCATTAGTAAGGATTCATTTGGACTTTGCCAGTTCTGTTTGGTCGCCTTACAAAATGAAGGATATTGAAAAGCTGGAAAGTGTCCAGAGAAGATCAACTAAGCAACTGCCAGGAATGAAGGATATATCCTACCCGGAAAGGCTAGTTAAATTAAACCTTCCAACGCTTGCATATCGACGCATAAGAGGAGATATGATCGAGGCTTACAAGATTATTAGCGGAATATATGATCAGGATACCAACAGCATCTTAAAACCATGGAACAGCGCAGCAGCGAAAAACAGCAGCAGAGGAAACTCTAGAAAGATATTCCCAGAGAGATCCAGAACAAACGTTAGAAAGAACTTCTTCTCCCAACGAGTGGTCAATGTATGGAACAATTTACCTGAGAATATAGTATCACCACCAAATATTAACACTTTTAAAAATAGACTGGATAAACATTGGGCTTCTCAAGAACTTGTTTATAATTATAAAGCTTCAATTATTTAGGAAAAAAAAATGTTGCTTCATTGTACTTGGAACCGATAAAACAAACGCAATATAACAATTATGATAATCTAACTAACATTTATTGATGAGATGTGGAAACACATATTTATGAACATTGTATTCAAATGTATATATTTGTGTATACATGTATATATATGTATTATGGTTGGAGTCTGGTGTAGAGGGTCGAAAAATCGAGCCTGTACCAGAAATAAACTTAACTTAACTTAATATCTTGGGTGATATATTTGTCGCGGGGTTCAGATCAGATGGTTTTATTTTACATGTAGGATTAAAAACTATAGTTTGTACGTTGTCTGCACGTCTCTATTAAGTAGTATCATTATCTAAGAACACCGCTAAATTCGAAAAGAATTAAGACTTACCAAAATGTTTGTAACCAACAGCAAGAATATTTTTCTTGGGCGTGCAGGAAGTTATAGAGACGATTCTAATATAATAAACTGATCCGGATAATGGAGACGCCGAGCCGGATATTCATTCATGTCCTGGTATTTTTTCTTTTAACATTAATGAAACTATTCTGTTTATTGTCCATTATTATAAAACTTTGATTGGTAGATGAGATTGTATGAACTCTTAAAGTTGAGGACCTATTGCAGCGAAAAGACCTTGATGATAAACCTAATATGTACGTATACACCCTTTAATGCACCATTCTAATAAGATAGAAAACATGTTTCCATCAATTATCTACATGTTTATTAGTCTAATTATTAGGAAAACATTCCTTTTGTTCCCGATCATTTCTTACATCGTTAGGAATGTTTTAGCGCTCTCATTAATCTTAAAATTTGCCACTTAATATAAAAGTAAACATTTATCATTTGGATTATTTGGTGGGGACAGAAAAACTGTTTAAAGAAAAGGAAAAGAAAAAAACACATTTCACAGCATCACTGGTACGAAATACCAACTAAATAAATTAAGAAGGGTTTTTTTTATCTCTAACTGGTATAAGGTCAAAAATTACAGATGTATTTAAGTTACGATAGTTTAACTACACTACTAACCTGTAGATTCAATATTATTTTTTCTTCTTTCTCTCATTTCAAACAATCAAGTGATTATAACATCTAAAATCGATCTCAGGATGTGATAATAATAACACTTTTATAATAAGCCCATTACCATCTCAAGTAATAGCCGGATGGTTTACCTCTAGCCTAAAATGTTTATATCCAGCACGTTGTCTGATGAAATAAAGTGTAACCATGACAACCGTGAACGGTGTAAACGGGACTCGTAAGATCTTACCATCGGTTAATCTGGTTCATACAAGTTCGAATAATCAAGGTAAGAATGACCAGGTAGCAATCAGGGACTTGGCACGAGTTCACCACCCACGGACCATATATATGTATTATAGTCACAAAGGTTGTAACTCCCGACAAGGGGAAAAGTGAGTTGTTATTTATTCTATAATCATTATTATTATTATTACAGTTTGAACGGCCCGTCAACACATAAAATGTCATTAGAGCCATCAACTGGTGAAACACACAGCGATCCTAAAAGGAAATAACAACAAACTAACTAAAAGGTAATAGATAAATGATAAAATCTTAAATGGGTCTATTATCATAAGATATTAAAATAGTACGCCATAGTCTATTTTATACACCAACATCGTTCAGATAACATAGAATTTTATTTATCTAAACAGTTTCAAAAAAGGTCTTTAGACTTGTAATATTACGATAAAAAAAGTCTCGAGTAGACAGTGGGTCAGTGCAGTCCAATAAAATTGTTTAAAGGTGAATAGCTCATCACATCCTAAGCATCGAGGATTGTCTTCGCTTTTCAACATATATGAATGTGTAAGGTATGTACGACCTATCCGAAGACGGGTAAGGATCACTTCGTCTCGGTGGTTGTCTCTATAGCATGGAGACCATTCACCGGTGATAGGTTGTACGGAATGCAATTTATTATTGGTATATTGATTCCATTCCTGCTGCCAAAAAATGTTTGATAAATGGTAAAAAAATCGGTAAAATGAAGTTTAAAAACAACAGGTGGTAGCGATAAAGCTATGACATGATCTGTTTTTTCATTGCCTGGTATTCCCATGTGCCCAAAACCCAGCAAAAAGCAATACGAAAGTTAAAGGCAAGTTCATGATATAGTATTAAGATATTACGAATGAAAATATTTTTGATATTTCTATTGCTAAGACTTTGAAGTAAATAAAGAGATTCTGAATAGATAACAGCTCTCATCACTTTGTTTGAATATGTTCAAGGGCGAGGTAGATAGCTCGCGCTTCGCCGAGAATATTGCGGCGTTGTTCGGTAGCCGGCATCCATAGGTTTCATCTTGTGTAACCATGGCCGAGGCAACCTTAACATTATCTTTTTAACCATTAGTATATGAATATAGAAATGTTTGATATATATTAACTGCAATTTCGAGAAGGATGAACGAAAAGGTGTAACTGTCAGTGTCTGATTTAACCATTTCATGAAGTGAAAAGTCAACTTCTGGTGAATTTAAGAGCCAGGGTGGAATTTCTATCGTTCCAAATGGCTGAATTTGGTCAATATCAATATTTATGTTTTGTAAAAGAACGGAAATCCGAATACCGAATGGTGGAATGGTCTTTGGTTTGTTTTGAAACAAGGTTTTATATTGTGGATCAAATATCAGTGAAAAAAACAGGATAAGGAGGAGGATTTCATTTTCGGTGATTGATGTATAGGAAAGGTAATTTATTGCGACGTACGCAGTGAATGAGATGGTAAGGGACTTACCAACTTTTGGGCTGTTCTGTAATATTGTCAACACTAAGGCTGAAAATAGTTTGACGAAATGGTCAACAGATTATAGACAAAAATACACAATATGGTAACAATATGCTGTAGTCAATTCGGCTACGCTTGTTAGCAGACGTGCGAGAATCTGTGGCCCTATCGTTCTTGTTTAGTACCGCACCACTGCAGCGTATTTCGATGCTTTCCTTCTGCCTGAACAGGTTGTTTTCCTTGCAGACTACTTTGGAATTTTACTATTTGATGATATGATTTTATGTGTGGAATAATCTGTTAGTGCCGTTTGATTTTTATGGGACTAAGAATGTTTTCGCTCTGATCTAATGTATTTTTGCCCTTGCATCCGATTTTGTTTCAATATTATGCGACGTTCTCTTTCAGTGTTTTATCTTTATTTCTTGTCTTGTGAGGTTTCGTGGCTGTTACAATGCATGACTTTGTAAATTCTGTGAATGGGTTCTGATAGGCCTTTCATTTTACATCTGTTTATGCAGCTCTTTGAGCTGTAGCACCAATTCAATACTTCTTTATGTGGATGATGTGAAAAAATAAACCTTGCTGAATTTATATCTACATTGCTTAATAAAGCACAATCGTAAGTCGCTAAAATAATGAACACATCATAATGCACGGTAAATCACACTTTAACCTTTTCCTAACGCGCTGATGTAAACGTTTAGTTTGTTCATGAGAACGAATCAGTTGCTGACGACACTTATGTCATGAGCATGCAGGCAGTGTTTAGACGGGCTTTTGGTTGTGACGTCATGATAAACACATTTTGAATGTGGTTATATTAATGGTACCTTACTGCATCAGATGGGACACATCTATCCCATGTTATCCTTTACCTTTTTTACCTCAATCTTTTTAACGCAAGAACAGCTATTTACCAAGCTGCATGATGTCTTAAATTCTCTGTATTTATTTCCATTTCTGGAGAGTCTGTATCACCGACCTATGGCGTAAATATCTTGCATTAGATTCGATATTCAAAGACTTGCTCTCAATATCACGATGGTTTCGAGACAAGCTTGCTTATGAAAAATTTAAAGGGTCGTCATAATATTGTTGTCATATGAAGCTGAATGTGTTTTCCGCTCGTCAGGTTAATGAGTGGTTCCGTGGCTGTTTGGGTACGTAATACTTGCTAGGACTGGCCAAGATTAACATGGCTGGTGTCGTCGATGAAGAAGAAGGCGCTTACTGTTTTGTTTTTATATTCTTATTTGGTGTAGTTTTATTGAGTTTCGGTTTACATTATGATTCTGTTTTAATATGGATATTTTTCAAGCAAACCCTCGAGCGTCTGGTCACTGCAATATGTATAAGTAGTACACATTCATCTAAGATTATGCCACTCTTAACTTTGGCAGGTCTATTCACCCAGAACGTCTACACCTAAAAGCTAATGACAATATGCCCATAAGTGTTCGTCTGTTTTGCTGAATCGCGGTAGCCGCATATTTACACAATCAAGTTTTAATTGTAAGCTAAGACCAGGACTTGTTTTTCTGCATACATAGGGATATTACCTATATTATCTTCTTAGGATAATGATATGCAGTGTAACGATGTTGTTAGAAGACAATGATAAATATGATACAAATTCTATGTAGCTTCGGCCTAAATTTACAAGGCGGATCAGGTTAATGAAGCACACATTCCCTTTCGAAACATCCAGTCTTATGCAAATCTCTATGTCCCTTTTGCATGGATTTCCGTATAAATCTTTCTTTCATTTATATTTTGTCCTGTGACAAAGAATTTGCATTTATAAAGATCCGCTGACATTATCGGTATTTTCTATGTTTTGTTTTTGTTCATTTTATTATTTTGTTTTTTCAAAGACCGTATCTTTTGAACTAAGGCATTTATTTGATATTGTGTTCCTTCCAAAAGGAAGAAAACACTGAACGGAACTTAGTGGGGTTTTTCTTCTTTTTATTTTTTTGTTCGATTCGGCGGAAGAGAAAAAATGGCAATAGTAAAACTTTCTTAAAACTATGGAAAAATATTTTTCTTGTGAAATTATTTCTTGTAATTGCATCCCATACAGTAGAGCTACAATGTACAGTGTAAAATATCTTTATGAATGAAATGCCATTCACCATCCATAAATAAATGGATGAAACCTCATTGAAATTTGGATGTCGACAAATCAATGACAACAAGATAGGTAAAGTCATGGTCATACTAAAACTATTAAAGGGGGTACTAGAAATATATACGTATATGTTGCAACAAAAGGGATTGATTGGGTTGATTATAAAATCGAAGCGACATCTTCAATCATCATAAATTAAATCTATAGTTCGATGTCGCCATGCTATGAAGTCAGTATGTATTATTTACACATACGTCAAACGTGATCGACGGATGGTCTCACATATTAACAATTACTGTCTGTGGGATAAAAAGGTGACTCTTAGTCTAATTAGACGTTAACTTTTATCGTGATAATAAGTTTCGGTGTTGATAAAATATCATCTGTGTCGTTAAGTGCCTTACACAGACGTTTACAGACACTATAAATCAACCTACTAAATGTGCAATGAGAAATTGTCATGAAATAAAATAGAATTATTTATGGTTTATTTTTGTTCGAGTGACTTTTTTTATCATTTTTCGACCTCGTAAATTGATAATCTGTGTCCATTGAGATTACAACGGCAGACAACAAGGCAAAGAATGACAGGGAAGACAGGAGAAGAATGGAAGGATAAAGATTCTAATATTAACAGGAAAATATGTTTTAATTTATTGGCTGGAATAGTAAACCTCAAATCTGCTGGGAGCCCAAAGGCAGTGCTCTGGTTCGATCGTTACCAGTGGGATACACTCACTGTTTGTGTCTTCAGTATCCAAAATTCATAATAAGACAATTTAAGATCAAGTCTAAAATGGGATCACAAATTTATTCGTCTCATACGACATGCAATTGGATATATATCACACAGAAAGAAATAAATATACATTAAACTACGTTTCAATGCAATCAATAAATGAAAACGGCCTAAGTGTAGGAATACTTATTTATTATTATCATAATGTATAATTCTTTTAATTCATCGACTGAAACGTATGTGACAGAAAGAGATGTGATGTTGGTTGTATGATGTATAACAATTATACAAATAAACTTAGAATGTTTGTCAATATAATTAGTAACCTTAACATGGAGATGTGCAGAATACTTTTTTATAAAGTATACCGTATAAATATTGAGTTCAACAGAGTTACGGCCCTTGGCAGTTTATCTGCTCCTCGCCATTGATGATATACCGAGTCCTCAATATGGTTTTGACATCGAGGTCTCGCTGTAGTTTATGTGATACTTATGATTGTTATATCAGCTTGCATATAAAAAGAAAGAAAAAAGAAAATCGCTTGAGATAACATCAAAATGAAAGACAAGAGAAATGAGGTACATGTATAAATTTAAACACGCTTTGAAATAAATATTTCAAAAAATAAATAAGACTAATTAAAAAAATAAATAAGACTAATTAAAAAAATAAATAAGACTAATTAAAAAAATAAATAAGACTAATTAAAAAGAAATAGACAAAATAATAAGTATGGTTATCTTCTATTGATTACTTCTGTATCTGGTACCATCTCAACCATTGTTTCAGCTTCATCTTCCGTTATTACCTGTTACAAAAATACAAATCGATCAACTCAAGGCAAAAACACTAAATATAGAGGGGGAAATTGGTTTTACTCAAATCTGTTGACATATTATTGGGCAAGGATGATACATCAAAGATGTTTCTGTATAAGTAAGGCGTATTATTGGACAAGGTTGATACAAACAACATGTTTCTGTATGAATAAGGCGTATTATTGGACAAAGCTGATACAACCATCAGGCTTCTGTATAAGTAAGGCATATTATGATATAGGTTGATACAAACAACATGTTTCCGTATAAGTAAGGCGTATTATTATATAAGCTGATACAAACATCATGCTTCTGTATGAATAAGGCGTATTATTGGACAAGGTTTATACATCAAACATGTTTCTGTATAAGTAAGGCGTATTATTATATAGGTGGATACATCAAACATGTTTCTGTATAAGTAAGGCGTATGATTGGACAAGGCTGATACAAACATCAGGCTTCTGTATAAGTAAGGCATATTATGATATAGGTTGATACAAACATCATGCTTCTGTATGAATAAGGCCTATTATTGGACAAGGTTTATACATCAAACATGTTTCTGTATAAGTAAGGCGTATTATTATATAGGTGGATACATCAAACATGTTTCTGTATAAGTAAGGCGTATGATTGGACAAGGCTGATACAAACATCAGGCTTCTGTATAAGTAAGGCGTATGATTGGACAAGGCTGATACAACCAACATGTTTCTGTATAAGTAAGGCGTATGATTGGACAAGGCTGATACAAACATCAGGCTTCTGTATAAGTAAGGCGTATGATTGGACAAGGCTGATACAAACATCAGGCTTCTGTATAAATAAGGCGTATTATTTGATAGGTTGATACAAACAGGCTTCTGAATAAGTAAGTCTTATGATTTACGCTTGTTATATATCATATCTGAACTTTTGTTTCTTTCTAAACTACTATTTCTACTGATTCCGTTAACTCTACCTCACTAAGACTTTAAATAATTATTTGTCATTTTGAGGAAGACTTTGGGTGGTGTTTTATAACCGAGACACATCCGATTCTTTTTTAAACGGCTAAATAGCACTCAGTCTTGTAATACGGCTATAAGTGGCATGCCTGTTGTTAGTATAATGTCATTAAGTGGGAACTGTTGGCAGTGTAATGCAATGTAGAAGCACTATAACGTGGTATTCAGCTTCTTACTTACATGAACATGTCACAGGCTTTTCCCAAACATGAATGAATTTCCCACGCACACACAAGGAAACTGTCTTGGAATTACCATATAAGCAGAAACTACACTACTTGTATTAGTCAGGAAATAAATGGAAATGTCTTAAATATCAGTCCTAAAAAGACAGGAGAATTTCGACCCAGAAAAGGCGTTATAATACTGCTATTTAGTAACGCAATTCCTGTTTGATTTCATAAGAGTGCATCTTATACGATACTTTAGATAGTATGTAATCATGTAACTGTCATTAAAACAATCTGATATAGTAGAGATATTAACACGTACATGAACAGAAAAAGAAGTCAATATTTTCCTGTATCTGTGACCTTATTTCTGCTGTAATGTACATGCAATCTTATGTTAACATTAACGTATATATATTCTAAACATTATCTTAAAATTATTGTTATATCATTATATTTTATATGTTTCGCGACTGTGCTGACAAATTAGACACAAATACTCTTTATCACATTTATTACCTTAAACAAAAGATAAAATGTTTATCTTGAATGCAGTTTCAATGAATACCTACCTTTTCTGACCCTGTATACGTATTTCCACGCTGAGATTTTCTACATGAATTGAAGATACAGCAACGCATGAGGTAGTCATATAATGGTACAACCAATGCCGAGTCGACAGGTTTCTGAGCTGCTGAAAACAGAATTACCTGTATCAAACGGTGTCTTAACGAAGTATAGATTCATGTTAGTTGCGTTAAGGAGATACATTCATTTTCTTTTTTAAATTTCAATAAAGTACATTATTTTAACTTACCTTGTAGACGACTAACAAATGATCCAATCACAAGCACCAAACAGATACCGAGTGGCGCCAGCCATTTATAGGATAGAGAGTACAATATATCCAGACCTTGACTGAAAATATAATAATGATCAGGTGAAATGTTATAGAGATCTCGTCTATTGATACACAAATATGTATCGAGTATAATCTATTCGGACCTTGCCTGAAAATATGACAATTATAAGGTGACATTTTAGTTAGGCTCTTGTGTTCATACAAAATGTGTGTCGAGTACAGTTTATCTAGATCTTGCATTAAAATACAATGATGATTATGTGAAATTTGATTTAGGCCTCGTCTGTTGATGCAAAATATGTACCGAGCACAGAATATCTATACCTTGTCCAGAAAATACAATGTTGATAAAATGAAAATTTATCTGGACTGTTAATCGATACAAATTATGTACCGTGCAGAGTAAGTAACTTATCGAATATTGACACAAAAGATCGACTGTGTAAGTTAAATCTTGGTCTCTTCTGTAAATTAAAAAAAGTATTTTATATTGAGTTACGTGTAAAATATATATTGAGTAAATTATACCTACATAGAATATGTAGAAATTATGTGTAGTTCGTGACAGTTAAAGCACGTGCGAAGACTTATAACGAGTATAAAACATCTATGTATATTATTAGTAATACCTATGCATATACATTTTCATAAAAAATCAGTGACAACACTAGTTGTGATTCGCTAAATTTTCAATCATAATATTTTGAAATAATACATGATTAATATTGTTATAACTTACGGTCCGTAATGAACTGGTGTAGGGGTAACTTCTACTACAATTTTTGAATCATTTAACATTGTCCCCGCTGATATATATTGATAGGTAGTTGAATTAATGATTCCTGATGTGTTGAACATTGCACAGTTTTCTGTTGAAGCCGGCTCTAATTTTGGATTTAGACGTGCTCCTGCCGAAATCAACTTTCCGAATGATATCCAACCCACAACAAGGACGCACACCACTGCGCCGACTATTGCACCCTGTGATAATATGAATATCAATTTATAATGTTTTAAGACTTTAAGGCTATTAAGCATCATGAATAACATTTTCTTGCATTAATTTCAAATCTGTAATACATGCATAAGTTCAGAATAATCAAATTTAGAGGAATGGAGCAATAGGAAAAATATACTTAGTAGATAAAATTAAATGAAATACTGTTGTGCAAGAGTATATGAATGGTGGATTTAAAATGGTCAATATAAGGGCTTTTGCAGATGAATTGAAACTGAGTTGGGCTAGAAGACTATATCATACATCAGGTAAGTGGTCCTCAATATTAAAGACTTGTGTAAACATTGATGTCCTACTAAATGTTGGATGTGGGTATGTACAAAAATGTCAAAATTACTAATAATAAATCCTAGAAAGATGTTTTAGAGCGTGGTATACATTACAGATTTTAAAAGAAATGAGTATTAGAATGGAAAAGTCATTGTTGGAAATACCTATATGGTTCAATAGGAATATATCTATATCCGGAAAACAGCAGAGGTGTAAGAACTATATCAGACAAGCTAGAGGATGGTAACATAGATAATTTTCTAAGGCTCCTGGATTGTTTGCAGGCATACAATGTGACCAATATTTCTTTTTATAAATATCAAGGGAGCATATCTTAAGTCAAAAGTTTTGTCTGATAAACTATTCATAGAGAATACTGTTGTGCGGCCTATAATTCTATTTTATATCCATATTTTAAGACAGAGAAGCTTTCTACAAAATGCCGTTTAAGGTAACGAAAAATACTAGACTACAGTGGCTCCAGTTCAGAATTTCCCATTACATTTTAACTACTAATTCCAGACATTTCAAGGCAAAGCTAGTCACCAGTCAAAGAAGAAGCAAAGAAGAAATGAAACATCCTTTCATTACAGTACGTAAGTTATGAAGTTTTAACTATATTTATGTGTGTATACAATAAAAACATTTCACTGCAGTAAAAAAATTCAATTAAATTAATCAGAAGTTTAAGATAAAAAATGATTCTTAAGGAATCACAATTGTCATCTTTCTTTTTCATCATGTGATATAATTGCTTTATTTTTTTTAAAAAAATATGATTATTTTTTAATTCTACTATATTGCTCATTTATGCATATATATTCCTAAACCAGTCTTTAAGTGATCATTCCGATAAATCGTATGTACAACTTACCTTTACATTAGCTTTCGGATTAAACCACCCTAGTATAAACAGTCCAGCGATGGCACCTTCCAGACATGATCCGGTAGTATCCAATATCTGTAGAGAAATGTATCGACATTAATGAATTGACATTAACAAATATCGTAAGCAATCATTTATATATGAGCAGGTTCCATAGATATACAATTTAACAATGTTGTTTCATTATTATTGACAGTTAACAGTTTCCGTTAAACATTTCTTATGCAATTACTATTTTATCGTTCTGTTTTGTGATTGTCGTTATTGTGAAGTCCTGTTACAGATTATTGGTTTGGTTAAGATGATATAAAAATATGTTTATCAATACCAGCAAGAACGAGTACGAAATACAAGGAAGAAGATACTTTAACAACAAACGGTTTGGTAATTCGAACTCAGAATCGACATAGCGAGAGCAAAATATCAACAATGTGTTATTAACAAACAGACTCATGATAAAGTACTATGGGAATAATAACCGATATTTTTAAATATTAACATCTTTTGCTTCACTGACCACATCTGTCATGTAAAACGTAGTTAATCCAAGTAATGGCATGTCCCTTTTGAGAATAACTTAAACAACAAGAAACCACCTGACATACAACAAATCTCACTGCATATCAGAATGAAATACAACATTTCCTCATAAGATCTAGACTAAGACCGTCGAAATTCATCACAGTCTTAACAACAGCTCTACTTCAATATCGTCTATACACTACTGCTTAGCAAGGAGAAGTAACTATCTATAAATCCAGACGCTTACATCTGATAAAGATATTGTGGACCGACAATAATATTCTATTCTTGTGTAACAGAATTTGCACATTAATACACAACGGTAACGTAACGTTCTATACATTCCCCAAGAAAGCTTCGGCCGGAGAAAATACCTGTCAGTTTGTGAAACCTAAAAACTGTACATAAGACATATACGCGAATAGTATCATTTAGTACAATTTTGAGTTAGAATAGAAACAGCTCTTTCCTCCTTCTAGGACTCGTCAGTGTTGCTGCATCCTACAGCTGTTTCGTCCTTCTAGGACTCGCCAGTGATGGTTTAGGGCCTACATAGTAAACCGAAGACACGACAAGATATTCTAAAGTGATAAAGAAAAATATCGAAATCGCATTATACCTGCGTACAACAGCTGATTATATCTGACATACACCATTTCCCGATATGTACAACTACAAACAATCCTTGACAATCAGATTTTTTTACATTTGTTTTATTGTTCGAAAATATTTGTCAAAAAAACTTATTGATTTTAATCACAAAGCCAGAGATAATGCATAACAACTCGACTCTTATTATAATATATCAAAATGTTTCATAAGAAATGCATCAATACATATCAATGTGAGATGAGATTTTTCTTGGAGGTCTTCATCTAAAAATGGTAACATTACATACCTGGGACACAGGTCCGTCGATACCAGATATACCGAAGGCAATGACTACTGCCAATACACCAAACAGTAGCACTGAAAATGATAAGTAAAACGTTAACTCTTGACCTATCATACTTATGTAGAAAAAATGAAAACAACGTTAAAAGTGTTCACCGCTCATATATAACATATATGCGAACTTTCAATTTTCAAATTGATCTCTGTTCTTTTTTTCTTTACCATATTGGACGATGGAGTGTTAAGATTGGCCACGGGAATACTTTCTTATGTTGAACACTGACGATGTGTATTAAAATCTAGGCTACAGCAAACGAAGAGTGCGCCAACTGTGGTAAAATAATTTACCGGGCGAGATTAATTCATTTTTTTTTCAATTTCTCACATAACTGGATCATAAGCAAACGTAGATATCTTGCAAATATCTCCATGTTATTGCAAGCACTGAAATTTTATACTTAGAGAGACTGCAGTACTTTACCTATCCAACATCAGTACTTAACAAGAATCCAGAAGAATGCGGATGATTTTGTTTTTACCATGTCTGACAAGTTTGATCAGATGAGGACTTCCTTCATTATTGATGTAATTAGGCATTTTTTGGAAGTCAGTGGAATATAGTATTTAATTAGAAACAGAAAATGTAAATTTTGTACTATGATCAAATCTATCGGAAAATGGACATCTTCTCTAGCGGTGACCACTTTGAAGAGTATATTATCATTTCTACTTATACATAAAAATAAATGTTTAAAATGTGTTCCTTATATTACATAATGATATATAAATTCGTTTCGTGAGTAATTTATAATGCATTTTTATCAGTTCACAATTAGAAAAATATTCGAAATTTGAAATATCTTATTTCAGTTCTCAAGAACATAAAACCTCAAAATAAAGTACCATGAAGACATTATCAAAGAATTCACCTGAAAATTGTGCAATTCGTATTGCTCGTTGGTCAGACATGGGTTTGGTGTGTGGTTTCACGATATCCTCCCAGAACATGGCCGACATCGCACTTAATACTGATGACATGGTACTACAAGTAAATGGTGTTAGTATGAAATAAAACACGTCCCTACAGAAGTTTACCATAAATGACATGGACTATTTTGAACCTTTCAATAACTTCTCTCACTTGACATCTGAAGGTATATCTGCCTCCACAGAGAAACAATGAATTACAAGAGATTCATAGGTCATAAGTCATCTTATGAACAAAGTGAATTAACTTAAACGACGTCGTATATGTATTTCAAATTTTAAGTGTTCAAAACAGCAAATGCATCCTATGTTAATAGTTCTGACAAAGCTGTATATTTTCCCATGCGAAATAATAAAATTATGTTTCCAAAACTGAAAGTTTCCTGTAAAACTAACAGTAAAATATAACTGCTCCCTAGGGAATAAAGTAAGGTCATGGAGCATGAATTTCAGTAAAGCATCTAAAAATCTATTTTATTGTATTAACTTAACGGTGGGTCTTAATATGTGCATTTTTTTGTAATTTAAGTCAATTCAACCTCTTGGTTCAGCTCAACAAGACCTAGGGGTCATTATCAGTTTATACTAATAGATCTAAATAAATTTTCATTATTTTGCAGTCGAAAACAAGTTACGCTCAAAATATTTTCCTGTATAGATCTTAGTAAACGTGACTACCTCAGATCCCCTGTGGGGTAAAGACTATGTAATTTACGAATTCAATTCATCTTTGGCCATGGAAGATTTCTCCAGTGTCATCAAAATCGATTCATGCTATTTGAAAAGAAGTTGAAATTGTCTTTAGTGTATGGATGCGTGGCGACGGACAAAGGGCGATTGCAATAAGTCACTTGAGATTCAGCGGACCTAATATATGTTGCGAGTACGATTATCGCAACAAATCAGTATCGCGTTGTCTGAAACATTTATTTTTTTGGTTTGGGTTGGAAACAAAATCGAATTAATTCCCCTCTGGTGATTGAAACAAGTTATGTTTTTTACCTACACTTGCGAAATGTAATAATGACCAGTCGTTTGATGGTGCAGCTTCAGCTAATTGATATATAAAGATAGGCTAATAAAATTAGAGGTCTATGTCTGTTGGAAGATGGGACCGGAACGGAAGAAATTTCTGTGTTTGATCTAAAGAAAGCGACATGTACTTAGGTGTAATTGTTATCTTTTTAATATTTGATTAAAGATGAAGAGTTTATTCTGCGGTATTCAATCAGGTCGCAGTGCCACTGATATTTGTCCAGCGCCAGCTGATTAACACAACTTTTCGCCAATTATCTTGTCAATTCGGCATTGCAAGGCGTTTTAAGAGTACATATTACCAATCATTTTATTGTGTGTAATAGAATAAGATAAGTAACGAATACTTTTCTCTCTCTCTCTCTCTTTTAAACATTTTAATACTGACTGTTTATTCAGCTGATTTCACTTGCTGGCTTCTTTCGGGAGTTTAAAAAATTATAAATGTATGCAAGACAATAAAACATACCACATGTTGGAAATGAAAGACAGAATTTAGTGGTATGATAAGCAGATGAATCGGCTATGGTGTCGGCCACATCACTGGGCTTTAACAGAGATACACATCTGATTTGGGTGTGTCAGTTTACAACTAGCTTAAAAACAGTACATACAGACAATTAACTAATTGAAAATTTTATTATATTGTGTAAAAATTGTTGAGAAAATGATAACATCAAAAAAGAATATAAACTATTTACCATGTCCATTCTAATAACAGTGAATATTGTCGGGACTAGGGAAAAATAGGTAATAGGCTATAAAATGCTTATAAATCTCTAATTTTCATTATTTATTACAGTTTAAATTTAACTATCCAAATTCGTATTTTGTTCACTTAATATGAACATATAAAAAGAAATCAGATACATAAAATATCGTGAATGGTATCGTTTTACATTGTGTATTAGCATTCTTTACAACAAAATCAGATGTTACAGACTGACCACAAAATGACATTTTCTGAACGTAAATAAAATCATTCAACAATAAAGTTGATTTCTCCTGTGTAAAATGACAGGAATCGCGCTCATGAAACTTGTAAATCCTTCCGATGACGCGAATCAAAGTGTATTTGATGAAACCGAACAATTTTTGGTTTAGAATCTTTAGGATGCCTATAATCACTGGTCAGAGCGTCACTCCATCATTTGTTTTCTTCTCTGAAACATGTCAATAAACACTTTTCTAAACCATATTGATACACAAATCAGTCATATGATATATCGACAAGGAAAAAATACACGATCTATTCATACATATCACAATTACAGGCCATTCAAATCAAACACCATTTGCACTTACCAATCAGAAAATGAAGAAACGTCCCATTCACTATATCTCGTGGTATAACTGCAGTATCCTCTTCCTTAGAAACAAAGTTTCAGAACTTCCATCGTTCTTCCACAAGTGTAAGATATTCGTTTTCTTTATTGTCTATTTCTCAACCATTCTGAACAAAATTGCAGAATATTTCGTGCTTAAAATTCATATTGGAATCCAGTAAGACTACCTCAAACACAAGCACAGTGCAGTATATCATTGTATGATAAATATCTCCGTTTCCGTGCCATATCCTTATATATCCGTAATTTGCAGTCCTGCAGGTAAAAAATCGGACGCCGGCAATGATGACACAATGTAGTCACATGGACCGCACGTGACGTTTTTTCAAACCATTTGCCAACTTACTGGTCACAAATGTATCGATATGAACCTAGATATTAATATATCAGTAAAGGATACACTGGTGTCGTAATTGCCGAATTAATCAATGACATATCTTTAATTACCTGAGTGAAGCACTGAATAGCGCCGCTAAGAACAGTCCCGGAAGACAAGGTGTATTCTTAAATATGTCTCTAACCAACATTGCTATTAACTGCAAAACCAAAAAAACGACATTTTAAAAAAAAATGTTATATTAATGTTCACACAAATTAATGACATATTTTCAAAAAAAATAGGGTTAGGATACATAAAGTCGAGTCATACTATAGTTAAAAAATGTACCATACAGCAGCTGTTTCGTAATTCAAGGACTCGTCAGTGATGCCAAGGGCCTAAATTTGGAGGTCTGGGAGGCGACTGAGAAAAGTAATCGAAAGAAAAGTCAAAATCTAGATGGAGAGGTGCGCTATCCCCAGAATTCAATATACGTCGTAGTTTTCATATGTCTGATAATTTTAGAAGAACATCGAGGACATTTTTCTTCTGAACCGTGACACTATCCTATTGAATAAAAGAACATGGCATGAATATATAAACAGTGTAACAGAAGACGTGTGGTCAAGGAATGAGAGCATTAATTGTAACGAGTATACATTATACAAAATGTATTTTAATCCATTTAGAGCTACCGACTAAATTGGCGTGTGTGTCTGTACCTGGTTTTCATTTCGGACTTGATTGGCTTCCAATGGATCGCACCCTTTTGTTTGAAAATAAGCAAACATGATGGCTCCCTCCATTACTGCTAATGCGGCTATGAACATGGACAGGAAAGCAGCAATGAGGTACATTCTAAAACAAACAAAACATTTCGGTATTTCAAATTAAATTTTTAAATGTAATTCGCTGACAGTATCATTAATATTAGACATTTGTTATCTTATTCACGGATTTGACAAAACCCTAAGTAATGCAGTTTAAAGATTTATATCATATGTTAATCATAAGAAGGGTTACTTCTACCTTTTCGCTGTTGACACAGTAGGAGTTGCTTTGACCCTCTGGAATGTCGCTTGATTAAACTGAAGTCGTAATCCGTATATCATGCCACCAATGAAAAGGCTCCAGAAGGACTGACGTAGAGTGGGATCTGGGTTAAAACTGAATGGCAGAGATTTAATACTTAGGATTCATAAAGATGTGGTTAGCGTTATAGGACACGTAGCAAAAAACGTAACGCATTCTGCATAAAACATGAGAATAAGTGTCTTTTCGTCATCCTCCAGTATAAACAAAAATGATGTAAATAAATGCTTTCGGAACATGTCCTGAATCTGGTATTCATTCTTGGATGACAGCTGTATTTATACAGACAATTTAATAAAATGTAACTTTACCACATCTTGAAATACATAAGTATAAGGCTGTTACCAGATGGTAGTATACAGTCTAAAATAATACAATTTGGGTGACAGATAAATAATCGAGAGGCATTCTATCGATCTGTCAGTCATATTATATTCATATCGACTATTTGCTACTACACTTTTTGATATATGTATAATATAGAAAGCATGTACAAATTAGAACACGTAATGTTCTTGTTTGTACATACCATATGTTATCTATTGATAAAACACTTACTCAAGCATGTTGAACCTTCCCTTATCATTCACTATACTCCAAGTGTTCGTCAATCCACCTGCTTCCATTGTACCCTTGTTACAAATTCATTCGAAAGTCGGATCAGAAAATTGTAGTATTTCATACGTAATTTTTAGATCATCAATTATGCATACAAGATACATTTGTATTACAGATGTTATCCGAAAAAAAATGAGATCTAATACGAAATTCTAAACAAGTAAATAGATGTGTATAAGTGAAAACAATCTACTTTCACTGCAAAAAAATGTCCTACTGAACAACTTTTTAAAATATATCTATTACTGAAGGTAGCAAAGGCGATGGTTCATATCGACATTACCTTGATGAGAGTTGCGAACATGGCAACAAACATGAGAACTGCTTGAAAAACGTCTGTCCATATCACAGCTGTGAATCCGCCCTATAATCAATCAAACAGATACTAAAAATAAAGACGACAAGTTGTACTTTCGATATTCTAGAACAAAACCCTTCCATGTGATGATGAAGTGTACTTACAATTATTATATACAGCAGAACACTAGTCGTTGTCATGGTGATGATGAAGTGTACATTCAATCATTATATACAGCAGAACACTAGTCGTTGTAATGGTGATTATGAAGTGTACTTACAAAAACGGTATACACTAGAGCACTAGTCGTTGTCATGGTGATGATGAGGTGTACTTACAAGAACGGTATACACCAGAACACTAGTTGTTGTCATGGTGATGATGATGTGTACTTACAATCATTATATACACTAGAACACTAGTCGTTGTCATGGTGATTATGAAGTGTACTTACAAAAACGGTATACACTAGAACACTAGCCGTTGTCATGGTGATGATGAGGTGTACTTACAAGAACGGTATACACCAGAACACTAGTTGTTGTCATGGTGATGATGATGTGTACTTACAATCATTATATACACTAGAACACTAGTCGTTGTCATGGTGATTATGAGGTGTACTTACAAGAACGGCATACACCAGAACACTAGTTGTTGTCATGGTGATGATGATGTGTAATTACACTAGTCGTCATGATGATGATGAGGTGTACTTACAAGAACGGTATACACTAGAACACTAGTCGTTGTCATGGTGATTATGATGTGTACTTACATGAACGGTATACACTAGAACACTAGTTGTCATGGTGATGATGAGGTGTACTTACAAGAACGGTATAAATCACAACAATTACTGTCAGTGTAACAATAGATGTCCACATTGGAATATCAGCAACTGAAACAGATAAATTTAGTATATTTTATTTTCGTTTTATCATCATTTTGAAATTGGTCACAGTTAAATCGTCGCCGGGATTTATTAACACAACATCCTTTTTTTAACCTGATGTATTTCCCCACTATTTGGACCGATTTATAGACGTACTTCTACTGTTGTTTTATTTCATGCCGATTTTAAGTTATTTATTCTAATATATATATCTATATTATTAAGAAATTTGTTACAAAAATGATTTCAACTTGATTACTTATGGGGAACAACGTGCCGTGACTCAGTCCTTACCCATTTCTAAGGTAACAGCCGGTACAAATAACACGCTTCCGAGGTAGTTAGCCTGCATTCAAAATTATATATTACAATATACTTATTTAAATTTGGAAAAGAACGTACACTATTTTGCTTTGGAATCAATTTTTCCCTCGGTCATTTTATCCTAGATTAACAAATTATTGATACAATTCGTAATATTGTTAAGGTAAACGGTTGAATAACTTCATACCGAAGGGAAAACAGTAGTACAATGCGGATCTTCCGCAAGTGTTGTTAAGTCTTCAAGTAAAACGTCCTTTGAGTAGGAGTAAATATCATTTCTGATTTTGTTGATAAACAATAATTTCTTTGATCGAGCAACATTTCTTTAAAACGAAGATAATTTTTTCCAAATCAGAACTGAATACGTCTTGTATGGTTATGACACTGACAATAATGTGATGAATATGTATGAATCTTACCCTTGCAAGCAGGCCTATGACTGTTGCAAATACTCGAATCCCATGGGAGTTGAAGCGTAGCTCGAAATACTATAATAACAACATCATTATCATTCATATGTGATTCAATTTTCAATGCGATTTAACGACCTCGCAAAAAACATAAGTTATGTGCATACTGTGATTATTACATAACTTAATCTTGCTTGCTCTCTATCAAATTAGTTTGTGTAATGCCTTCATAACATGAAGATATGACGACTACCTTTGATTGGGTGGTAGATACGTTGAAATCGCAAATGAAAATGGTAGATACGTTGAAATCGCAAATGAAAATGTCTGTTTAGGAAAGAAAATTACATCCTGATCAAATTACTATGACTAATATACATGAATCAATACACCGTGTGGTATTGAAAAGCATATAATGTAGGGATATGTGAACATAGGACACTGCGCCTGGTTTGTTTAATGTCTCTTACTACAATCATAGTACTGTGCATTCTATCGATTATCAAACATAGACTGGATTAAATTCCTTTGTCACAACTTTTCTCCGCTAAACCTTCAATATGATCTGATGTGTGATTTCTTTTTATTATTTAAATTGTTGTGGTGAACATGTTGAAATAAAATGTATTATTCTAATTATGAGTCTGTGCAATAAAAGAATAATGATAATGATACAGTAGGTCCTACATTTATATCGAAATCATTCTCTGACCTGTTGTCAGGGTCTATCCAATCGGAGTTTTGTGTCATAATATTTTTTCGAAGAAAATTTGAATTTGTTAAGAAAGCAGAAACTATTCGTGGTCATTTTTAGTGCTGACGTGCAGTTTTCAAAGATTTACCTGGTTCATGCTGGTAAAGTTGAGTTTCTTTTGTGACGGTATGATAAGATAGAGAGTTAATAGCTGGGCTATAAAAATCCCTATAATTGACATATACCACTGCATTCCGTACATGTACACTTCCGCCGGAACTCCCAACATCATGATGCCAGATTCATAGGAAACCATTAACGATAAGGCCACTGGAAACGTCCACATATTTCCATCACCTAAAATGAATTGCTTTGTCGTTTTTTGCTTGCGTCCCCGTAAAGAATAGAAAAGGCCTATTCCTAACGAGAAACACAGCGTTATAACAAACACGGTGTAATCCGCCCAGTTTAAAAATGCCATCTTTTGTTTCTTGAAGTCCTAGGAATTAATTTCCTGAAAATAAAAACGAAAATATTTGTAAGAGATAGAGAAAATAATAACGACCTAACATTGTTGCATTTTTCCTTGCGATCGTCAGTGTCAGGAATCATAATTCGATAGTGTACAATATCGGCAAAAGTCTATCACGATCACTTCAACGTACCTGCAAACTTTTAATCGCGAAATTTAGAAACAGTAGCCGCAAGAATTACGAAGCACACATTGAATTAAAATCATTGGGTTGGACCAGTATAAGTAATATTCCTATATATGATTTAACTGATCTGAGGATACATTAACGTTCCTAAAGTGTAGATAAGTCACAAGTTATTGGCACCATAATTATACGATAATTTTGATCATTTTTAGATGTCGATTAATGTGGTGATTAGAAGGTGATATCAACCCAACCAACAGGTGTGGTAGGTATGGATATCAACCCAACCAACAGGTGTGGTAGGTACGTTGTTGATATCAACCCAACCAACAGGTGTGTTAAGTATGTTGTTGATATCAACCCAACCAACAGGTATGTTTTAGGTATGTTGTTGATATCAACCCAACAAACAGGTGTGTTAGGCATGTTGTTGATATCAACCCAACCAACAGGTGTGTTAGGCATGTTGTTGATATCAACCCAACCAACAGGTGTGTTAGGTATGTTGTTGATATCAACCCAACCAACAGGTGTGGTAGGTATGTTGTTGTTATCAACCCAACCAACAGGTGTGATAGGCATGTTGTTGAAATCAACCCAACCGAAAGGTGTGTTAGGCATGTTGTTGATATCCACCCAACCAACAGGTGTGGTAGGCATGTTGTTTTTATCAACCCAACCAACAGGAGTGGTAGGTGCGTTGTTGATATTAACCCAACCAACAGGTGTGGTAGGTGCGTTGTTGATATCATCCCAACAAACAGGTGTGGTAGGTGTGTTGTTGATATCAACCCAACAAACAGGTGTGGTAGGTACGTTGTTGATATTAACCCAACCAACAGGTATGTTAGGCATGTTGTTGATATCAACCCAACCAACAGGTATGTTAGGCATGTTGTTGATATCAACCCAACCAACAAGTGTGGTAGGTATGTTGTTGTTATCAACTCAACCAACAGGAGTGGTAGGTGCGTTGTTGATATTAACCCAACCAACAGGTGTGGCAGGTGCGTTGTTGATATCAACCCAACAAACAGGTGTGATAGGCATGTTGTTGAAATCAACCCAGGCATGTTGTTGAAATCAACCCAACCGAAAGGTGTGTTAGCCATGTTGTTGATATCCACCCAACCAACAGGTGTGGTAGGTATGTTGTTGTTATCAACCCAACCAACAGGTGTGGTAGGTGCGTTGTTGATATCAACCCAACCAACAGGTGTGGTAGATGCGTTGTTGATATCAACCAAATCAAAAGGTTTCTTAGTTACAATGTCGTCATCAACATAACCAACAGGCGTGGAAGGTACATTGTTGAAATCGCCTCAACCAACAGGTGTGCCAGGATGTTGAAATCAACCCAAACATGTGTGTTAGGCATGTTGTTGAAATCGGCCCAATCAACAGGTTCGGTAGGCATGTTGTTGAAATCGACCCAATCAACAGGTTCGATAGGTACGTTGTTAAAATAAACGCAAGCATGTTTGTTAGGCATGTTGTTTAAATCTACCCCATCAACAGGTGTGGTAGGTACGTTGTTGATATCAACCCAACCAACAGGTGTGTTAAGTATGTTGTTGATATCAACCCAACCAACAGGTGTGTTAGGCATGTTGTTGATATCAACCCAACAGGTGTGGTAACAGGTGTGTTAGGCATGTTGTTGAAATCAACCCAACCGAAAGGTGTGTTAGCCATGTTGTTGAAATCAACCCAAAAAACAGGTTCGGTAGGTACGTTGTTGAAATCAACACAAACATGTGTGTTAGGCATGTTGTTGAAATCAACCCAACCAACAGGTTTGGTAGGTACGTTGTTGAAATCAACCCAACCAACAGGTGTGATAGGCATGTTGTTGAAATCAACCCAACCATGTTGTTGAAATCAACCCAACCGAAAGGTGTGTTAGGCATGTTGTTGATATCCACCCAACCAACAGGTGTGGTAGGTACGTTGCAACGCAAGCATGTTGTTAGGCATGTTGTTTAAATCAACTCAACCAACAGGAGTGGTAGGTGCGTTGTTGATATTAACCCAACCAACAGGTGTGGCAGGTGCGTTGTTGATATCAACCCAAACAGGTGTGTTAGGCATGTTGTTGAAACCTACCCAATCAACAGGTTCGGTAGGTACGTTGTTGAAATCAACACAAACATGTGTGTTAGGCATGTTGTTGAAATCAACCCAACCAACAGGTTTGGTAGGTTGATATCAACCCAACCAACAGTGTGGTAGGTGAAATCAACCCAAACAGATGTGTTAGGCATGTTGTTGAAATCGATCCAATCAACAGGCTCGGTAGGTACGTTGTTGAAATCGACCCAATCAACAGGTTCGGTAGGTACGTTGTTGAAATCAACCCAACCAACAGGTTCGGTAGGTACGTTGTTGAAATAAACGCAAACATGTGTGTGTTGAAATCAACCCAAAAACAGGTGTGGTAGGTATGTTGTTGAAATCAACACAAACATGTGTGTTAGGCATGTTGTTGAAATCAACCCAACCAACAGGTGTGGTAGGTATGTTGTTGAAATCAACCCAAAACAGGTGTGTTAGGTATGTTGTTGAAATCAACCCAACCAACAGGTGTGGTAGGTACGTTGTTGAAATCAACCCAACCAACAGGTGTGGTAGGTGCGTTGTTGAAATCAACCCAACAAGGCAGGTTGTGGTAGGTACGTTGTTGAAATCAACCCAAACAGGTGTGTTAGGCATGTTGTTGAAATCGACCCAATCAACAGGTTCGGTAGGTACGTTGTTGAAATCAACCCAAAAAACAGGTTCGGTAGGTACGTTGTTGAAATCAACCCAGGTTCGGTAGGTACGTTGTTGAAATCAACACAAACATGTGTGTTAGGCATGTTGTTGAAATCGACCCAATCAACAGGTTCGGTAGGTACGTTGTTGAAATCGACCCAATCAACAGGTTCGGTAGGTACGTTGTTGAAATCAACGCAAGCATGTTTGTTAGGCATGTTGTTTAAATCGACCCAATCAACAGGTGTGGTAGGTACGTTGTTGAAATCAACCCAAACAGGTGTGTTAGGCATGTTGTTGAAATCGACCCAATCAACAGGTTCGGTAGGTACGTTGTTGAAATCGACCCAATCAACAGGTTCGGTAGGCATGTTGTTGAAATCGAACCAATCAACAGGTTCGATAGGTACGTTGTTAAAATAAACGCAAGCATGTTTGTTAGGCATGTTGTTTAAATCGACCCCATCAACAGGTGTGGTAGGTACGTTGTTGAAATCAACCCAAACAGATGTGTTAGGCATGTTGTTGAAATCGATCCAATCAACAGGCTCGGTAGGTACGTTGTTGATATCAACCCAAACAGGTGTGTTAGGCATGTTGTTGAAATCGACCCAATCAACAGGTTCGGTAGGTACGTTGTTGAAATCAACCCAAAAAACAGGTTCGGTAGGTACGTTGTTGAAATCAACACAAACATGTGTGTTAGGCATGTTGTTGAAATCGACCCAATCAACAGGTTCGGTAGGTACGTTGTTGAAATCAACCCAAACAGATGTGTTAGGCATGTTGTTGAAATCGATCCAATCAACAGGTTGGTACGTTGTTGAAATCAGGTGTTTTAGGCATACGTTGTTGAAATCGTACCCAATATCAAAAGGTTGTGTGTAGGTATGGTTCAAAATCAACCCAACAATGCAGGTCATAGGTACCCAAATCGACCCAATCAACAGGTTCGGTAGGTATGTTGTTGTTATCAACTCAACCAACAGGAGTGGTAGGTGCGTTGTTGATATCAACCCAACAAACAGGTGTGGTAGGCATGTTGTTGAAATCAACCCAGGCATGTGTGTTAGGCATGTTGTTGAAATCAACCCAACCAACAGGTTCGGTAGGTACGTTATTGAAATAAACGCAAGCATGTTTGTTAGGCATGTTGTTTAAATCGACCCAATCAACAGGTTTGGTAGGTACGTTGTTGAAATCAACCCAAACGGCCACTGGAAGTAGTTTCCGTGGTACTGATCTCAGGAACATTTCCTGTCATCCCTTGTTTCATGATTATAGGTAGTTTAAACATGCATACAATCGTGTTAAAAATCAAATCATGGACTTTTAACTCCTAACAGTCTACAATAATGCCATACAAAAATATTATTGTCCATTTTGCCCGCGTGATATTAGAGGAGTGTACAAGAGATACATTAATACGTCTGTGATGACATGCAGGGCGGATTTTAAACCGTTTAAATAACCTACCTTCCGTTAGATAAGAATCAAATAGTAGGTTAAGACTCAAAGTACATGTATATCACGATTTTCGCTATCTTTGAGTTAATCAAATAAATTATCTTTGCTATTCAAATTGATTAATTTAGATAAAGTTTGATCAGTTCGTTCTACAAGCAAGGTTATTGTATGTCTTACAGTCATGGTCATTTAAGGACTTGTCAGGTTTGGGTGGTGAAGGAAAGCCGGAGTTTCCGGTGAAAAACCACCGACCTGCGGCCAGCAGGGATCGAATCCCTAGAGATTGAGGGTTAGTGAGAAGGACGACAGACATCTTAACCATTCGATCATTGCTGCCTAATTTGCCTCCGAGAGCAAATGATTGCTGGGATTATCATGAAATACTAATTCATGTTTATTGCGGATTTTTTTATCTTGATTGTACTTTTACCCTTAAGTAAATACTACAGAGTAACATGTAGATACAAACTGCACTATATATATAAATGGTTCGCTTTTAACATATACTTGACATTGACAAATATTTGTAGATCAATACCTGTGCGAATAATGGCTTATTGTTCTTCCCATTTCAATTAGTGTTTAAGTTTCATCATTGACCCAAGATTGAATTCTAAATTTGGATTGTTTCTTTCCTAATCTAATTTGATTGCAATTAAAAAATACACAGAAGTAAAATTAATGTAATTCATCAAAACCGATCTGGATACGGACTTAAAGGCATCATCAAAGTCCGTGGTCTTGATACTGAAACGTTTTATTTTAAATGTTGAACATCTCCTTTATTTATAATACAAAAGTATCTGGGGACATACGTAGAACAACGACCTTTTCGTCTGTAAATAATCCCATTAAAGGGTAATCAAAACAAGAAATATAACGTGTATATATATGTTACTTAATAATGTTGTATGTATCGATAAAATATTTGAAAGAATAAAATCAACATGACAAATGTATTCCGCTAACGTTTTCAGGCCTAACAGCCATCTTCAGACAATACATACAACATAGCTGGAACATCTCATAACAAGAATAAATGAAAGTAATTGTATCCAGATTTTTGGACGAAATTATTAAATATGTTCTTTGATTTTAAAAGTGATTTCCTATTGGTATGTAATATACACATCATCAGATCGTTATCTGAAGGGTGTATTGACGGACGAGGCCTGTGATCTAAACTGAGTTTCTTAAAAAAATACGAAAATCAGTCTAGCATGAACTGTTGGGTTAAAAATTATCGACCGCCTGTATGGTGCTGTCTATTTAGTGTTACCATCACAGAAGTTATAATTTACAGGTAAATCGGGAAATTTGACAATTTGGGTTCTTTCCACACGTAGAGATAATAAGTGGAAACTTGATCTCAGACTACATTCCGCATCTCTGATCACCATCCCACGAAAGCTAGATTTGGTTTAAACCACGACAGCCTTCCCATTTAGAGAATGCGTGTTTCAAAATTGAATTTATCCAGAATTCCAAATAATTTGTTTCGCTATTGTAAATTATTGTTTTAAATACGTATACTACACTCCAGTTCACTTGTAAATGGGTTATAAACTGTACTCTCTAGAGTTGTTCCCAGCTCCTAATGAGTAATGCAAGGTTGTTACTCACGATGGAGAAGATGACGAGACACCAGTTTGGCGCCAAATGTCACGGTCGCGCCAGTCTTTAGAGATCCAACTAAAGGAGATAAATCCTCGAACGACCAGGCATACGGTGTTACCTTGGTGAGCGATTTTCCTCATCATCAGATTATGTCGCCAGATCACTGACGATCAACCGGGATGCAACGCCTTGAAATAAGACAAGTCAAAGAGGCGGAAAGCCTACCAGGCAACCAACCAACCAATCATCAGATTGTTAGTTAAGTTCTTAAGTGCTTCCTGGGGCGATACTAAAAAGTAAGTCCGGTTCGGCATTGTGGCGGAACAGGTCCTGACGGGTTAACGAAGCTGCACTATGCATATTTATATATGTTACAGTATTTTATTAAGATTCTTTTACGAGTGTCAGGATCACAACAGAGAAGCTATGCTGTGTCCCGTACAGATTGGATTATCGAGAAGGAGATACTTCATTGGAGAGGAAAGACTTCCTCCGTCTCTCGTAAAGTTAAAAACCAAATGAACACGGCTCCCATTTAAATACAGATCGTTAATTTGTGAGCGCTAGCTAGTAATAATTCTACTTTACAAACCCAGTGCTGGATTACAATCGTTTGTTATACAGGTAGAATTAGTTGTCTGCTTTTGAAATAGTCAAAGACATTTAAACCCACGCCATTCAATAAATAATTACCTGTGTAGTTGCCAGAAATTCGTGAACTCTATAATTATGATATCCATTACATATTTTTAATCTATATACGAATATATTTATGGTGCAGTAAATGTTAAATAGCATAGTTAAATAAAAATGTTCTACTGGTGCAACCATTTTGTTAAAACAATACGGGTTTATACATGCAACCCGAACACCAACACGTCTCGCATGAATTGTGCTGTACATTGTTATGTTTTAACATTGAATAAATTAGCAGCAATTACATTCAAATACTGTTTATATCTGTAGTAAATATGTACGAAACAACACTTACCGAAATAATGACTTCCCACGTAAAATTAGGCCCTCGCACCGTTTGTACAGCGTGCCTGGTGATATACATATACTCACATATCATTTTTACTAACAATCGGAACAACCACTAATTAATTTAAAATGAGTTCGGACAACGGAGAGACCGAATCCGGACATATTTTCCGATATCTTTCTGTTTTTATTATTTTTTAAGCAAATGGTCACAAGCTGTTAAAATAGACTTTTTAGTAAGCTGAGAAGAAGTTAGATAAACAAGTATTTAAGGAAAAAATGATAACTGTATCTGAACAAGAAAAATAACAATGCTTAGTTATATCATTTAAAGTTTAAATTTCTAAAGGGATATTCTGCCTAAGTTGCAAAATTTCTCGCTGTTCTGCACCTCTTACGAACTCATTTTCAGAATTTCAAAATTACTGTTAGCATCTAAATATCCCTCCTGTGGTCAGATTGGACAGGCGAAGTTGGTGGGAGTACTCCAAGACAAACTAAATATAGCGCATCGGGAAATCCGGAACTGAAAGGTCACTATATCATAGATTTCCGGTAGATAATTGGCATGCATTCAAGTGTGTATGTTGTTCACTAATATATCTGCTGCGTTTTCAATTGTATTACTTTATTAGATTTATTTTCTGTTGATTTTATGAGTTACACAAACATTTCATTATGTTCGGCTTATAACAACGCAAATCTGTAGTGACGTAATCAGGGTCGGGCAAACGTTTATAAATCGATTTAGCCAGATCTTCAAAGATTTTCCGTAAAATGAAAATAATTGTTTAATTGGTAAACTGAAATGTACAAATGCACCATTTCTACAAGTTATCATTGTTACAGTCTTAACGGCCCGTCAACACATAAAAGGCCATAAGGCGCATCAACCAGTAAAACACACAGCGGTCCAGAAGGGATATAACATCAAACAAACTAAATGGTAACAGGCAATTGCTAAAGATCTAAACTCTAAAAATATAGACCAACATCTTTCAAATAACCTAAAACCTTATAAATCTCAACAGTTTCAAAAAGGGTCTTGTAACGTTACGATTAAAAAAATTCTCGACTAGACAGAAGGTCCATGCAGTCGAATAGAAATGGTTAATGGTGAATGTCTCATTACATCCTATGCACCGCGGATTATATTCGCCTTTCAACATATGTGAATGCGAAAGGTATGTAAGGCCCATCTGAAGACGTCAAGGACAACTTCGTCTCGGTGGCTGTCTCTATAGCATGGAGACCATTCACCGATTATAGGTTTTACGGAGTGCAATTTATTATTGGTATATTGATTCCATTCCTCATGCCAAAAAAATGTTTGATAAATGGTTTAAAATCGGTAAAATGAAGTTTAAAAACAACAGGTGGTAGCGATAAAGCTATGACATGATCTGTTTTTTCATTGCCTGGTATTCCCATGTGCCCAGGAACCCAGCAAAAAGCAATACGAAAGTTAAAGGCAAGTTCATGATATAGTATTATTGTATTACGGATAAAAATATCTATTGCTAAGAATTTGTAGTACAGAAAGAGAGTCTGAATGGATAACAGCTGTCATTACTTGGTTTGTTTGAATATATTCAAGGGCGAGGTAGATAGCTCGCGCTTCTGCCGAGAATATTGGAGCATTGTACGTTAGGCGGCATCCATAGGCTTCATCTTGTGAAACCATGGCCGCGGCAACCTTATCATTATCTTTTGAACCATCAGTATAGAAATGTTTTATATTTTAACTGGAAGCGCTAATCTAATCATTTTATGAAGTCAAAAAGTCAACTTCGGGTGAATTCAAGAGCCAGGGTGGAATTTATATCGTTCCAAATGACTGAATTTGGTCAATATCAATATTTGTGCTTTGTTAAAGAACGGAAATCCGAATACCGAATTATGGAATGGTCTTTGATTTGTTTTAAAGAAGGTTTTATATTTTGGATCAAATAAAAGTGAAAAAGCAGGATTTGAAGGATTTTACTTTGGCTGAATTGTGTTTTGCCAATTTATTGGTGATGAACAGTGTCTAATGATTTGAGATCTGAGAGTCTAGCAGATTCATACACAATGGAACCGTAGTCTAATAAGAGCTCTATAGTCTTAGCAAAACTTTTCAGCTCCGCAAAATGTGTTGGACACAACCTTTAGAATACTCAGTGCCTTAAGACATTTGGCTTTAAGGTTTTTTATATGTGGAAGGAACGACAATGTCCTGTCGAATATCACACCGAAGAATTCCGTTTACTCAACAACTGGAATGGGTACACCGAAAAAGATAATGTTGGATCGTCGTGTTGTTTCCGATTTTGACAAAAATGCATACAAACTGTATTTGATTGTGAAAATTTAAATCCATTTTCATCTGCCCAATTTGTAGTCGATTCAAACATTGTTGTAGTTGTCTTTCGATGGTATTCATATGGTTAGATCAATAACATAACTGAAGTCACCAACATAAAGAGCGCCCTCCGTTGAAGGGGATAATGTTTTGATAATACTGGTAATTTTAAGTCCAAAAAGTGTAACCGAGAGAATGCTGCCTTGTGGTACACCCGTTTCCTGCTGATGAACATCGGAAAGGGTCGTTACTTTCCGGACTTGAAATACTCTTGAAATAAAATTTGATATATTACCTCTAATACCTATATCGTGCAGATCTTTCATTCTATCGTATTTCTACGTTGTGTCGTTAGTCTTTTCCAAATCGAAGAAAACGACAACCAAGTGCTCCTTCTTTAGAAAAGCCTCACGCACAAAGGTTTCAAGTCTAACAAATGATCGTTGGTACCTCGCTTAGATCTAAAACCGCTTTGTTGGGTCGATATGATGCGATTGGATTCCAGATACCAATTTAATCTTGAATTTATCATCCGCTCTAGTGTTTTACAAACGCAACTCGTGAATGATATTGGGCGGGAACTGGTGGGATCTGTCGTGTCTTTACTCTGTTTGGGGATAGGAATCACAGTTGCCATTGTCCATGGCTTTGGGACATTACCCGATCTAAAAATGTAATTAAATATCATGAAGTTTTTTCTAATGATGACTCTGGTAGATGTTTTAGGAACTGATAGTGAATATCATCAGGTCCTGTTGCAGAGTCATAAGACATTTTTTTTCAACGATTCTCGAACTTCTTACATTAAGAAAGGTTAATTGTAAGTTTCATTGTATTCAGAAGAGAATTTCAACTTAGCTTTTTTCTCAAATGGTCTTAAATTCTTGGAAAAAGCAGATCCTAAAGCATTTGCAATATCAAATTTCGATGTTACTAATTTTCCATGCGTTTTCAGATGTCCCATTGTTTTGAATGATGTTTTTTTGCCGATTCGTTTAATCATATCCCATACTTTTATATGGATGTATAAGAATTTAATTTGGACACACAAGATCTCCAAGACAATTTTTTTGTGTAAGCGTATAGCACGAAAGGCAATTTTTCCAGAAGAAATAGATGGTTTCTTACAGTTATCTTGAAAAGTGTCCCATGAAATCCTGTCTTGTGCGGTGTATCCTTTTAATAAAAGTCGTTCAACTAGTTAAGAAAACGTTAGACACGAGTTCTCTAAAGTCCAGTGGTTTTATAGAGCAAATCTACCTAGCAAATCCACAAGATTTTTTTCACTTTGAAATAAAAAATTGCTTTTTGTGGCTGGAATAACGATTGACTGTAAACTTACTGAAAATGATCGCCATTCATCATTTATAATGAAATGTTAGTAATTTGGATCACAGGAATTAGGCATGATTTCCAATCCACGGTCTATATATTATAGTGAAATAACTATATATATTGTTATGGACCATGGATTGGGAATTCGTGTCGAGTCCCTGTGATAAAAAAAAACTATATTTGATACATATATAAATATCTCGCCATCGACAGAGTTATTATTTCAAATCAATAACGACTTCCTATTTAGAACACACAAGATACATTTTACAAGGTTTCCATAATTTGAGCTTTCGATGATAACGTTTATGTAAATGAAGTAAGAGTTATCTTCCTTACCGCGTAAGCTGTCTATTTGTTGTGTGATATACTCATATATTTCACATACATCACATTTAAAATGAATTTCAACACTATATGAGTACCAGTGGTTTGATTAGAACTCATAAATGAACACCCGCCTCCACTAATAATAATGATAATATCCAACCTAGATATCAAAATATATAATAAATATATTATCCTGTGATTCTTAAAAAAAAAACAACAACAAAAAAACCGTGGAACAATCTGTTATTGGTATCAAAATGCTTGTATAATATATATCAAATACGAACTCAACTATTATACTCTAATACAACATACTAAATCCTTCATATTCCTGAACATTCACGATTATCTCCCTTTGTACAATTAATTATAAATATATCCTGCTTACTCCTTACCCTATTCCACTTTCACATCACTTATTCACGACTTCCTGTGACATCCAATGTACCGACCATTTCTCCCTTCCCCACCCCCACCCCTCCCCATCCCCAAACACATCACACTTCACCCAGTCAGTATACACTTCATCATGTTTCTCCTCAATAACTTTTATTTTTAATCTACCCTGTACATCCACAATTCCCAATTACCCTTCGTGCATCACCTCAACATCTCCCAATTTCTAATCTACCCATCATGCCCCCTTTACACTCCCGATTTCCAATTTTCCCTCCATATCTCATCTCAACAATTCTTAATTTCTATTCTACAAAGCATGTTCGTTCTACACTCAGATTCCCAATGTACCCACGGTGTCTAATCTACACTCGGTACCCCGTCCTGTACTCACAATTTCCAATCTCAACAACTCTAATCGCATGTATTCTTCATGTCTCACCCCGACAACCCCCCAGTCTACATGCCTCTCTCCCACCTCCTATACCAACAATTCCTCCAACAATTCCCAACAAATATATATTACGACAGATTGATATCCACAATGCGACACTTCCATCTTGATTAATTTGTGATACGTGAGAAGTCGGTGTCAAAAGCAAAATAAATCTAAACCTACCGACCCTAAATTTTTTTCAAGCGAAAGCTGAAAATACAGCCAATTAGGTTTATTTTTTTTACCTAAGGACGGTACAGTCGGTCACATTATACTGATAATGGGCAAATACCAGCAAACCAGTATCCACTGCCACAATGTTGAAGTGTCCCGGCCAAGGGACAGAACCCAAAGTCTTTCTCGAAATCTCCGCTAAATGTGAAACAATGTCAAGTAATATTAGGAAGAATATTGACCTCGCACGACAAACTGTTCACAGCAAGTAACATTTCGTTGTTAATTTTAATCTGTTTCAGTCGATTGAATATCTTCATTATCGACCATGTGTCAGTCATACCTGCCTATCGTACAGTACGTAATTTGTTGGTATCGGAACAGCTTTCCGTGCTCATCAGGGAAGAAGGCAGACACTGCTTTGTGATCTTTCATCTTAAAAAAAACAGACATCACATCATACGAGATTGGCAGACAAAACTCGGTAAGTTATAGCGTATATTTTGTGGAGCAGACGACGGATGCCCAAAGCAAATAGACATGGCGGGAAAATGGTGTGTTGTATATTTACCTTGTGATTTGTAATCAGTCATACAATTATTGATCTAGAATGGCGTCTGACTTCAAACGAGGACTCCGAGGGGAGATCAACAAGGATATATGCGATATCAAAATTACAAATTGTATTCTTTAATTCTTGTTGGAGACTCATTTTAACAAAGTGTTCAAAGGGACAGAATTAGTTCTACGGTCTACGTAAGATTAAAACTCGCGATGTGTTCGTTTTAAGGCATTGGTAATAATTTTGAAACTCAATAGGGAAATCTGTTTAGATTTATGTATAGCTCACATCACCGATAGTATTGGAAAGAATTGATATTAAAATCACAGCGAGATGGGGCAGTTGCCACTTTTTGTGGACGAACTGCACACCTCAGGGAATAGATGGAGACAGAAGAATGCAGACAAGTGGAAAACAACACAATTTACATCTCCTTTGTGTAAATTCAAGTCTGCAGTATTTTATATATATATTATCTATTGGGAAAAAATAGTTCCAACTGTAATAGTTTTAGAAGAATGATAATTTGAAACCTGCTGTTAGTTGCGTCAAACTTTCGCGGTAATTGCTGTTCAGCAACGAGAGATTTGTGGTTTAATCTTTGAATATCAGATAATATAGACAAATCATTATTATCGTAAAGCCTTTGATCGTTTCCATGTCGCCATACATCTTAATGACGTCATCCAATCCAAGTCAAATGTTGTTTACAACGAAAACATCCATGTTTGGTGGAATTGAGTACAAAGACTTTTATTCCACTCTGTAATGTACACGTACGGCGAAATCATTGTCCCATCTCTTTATTTCTTTCTCTCGTTCTCGTGGTTTTACTCAATTTGTCTTTAATAGGAAATGGCGTTTTCACGAAAATAACATCTGATCTAAACCAAAATTTAGATAATAAGATGATGCGCGTGCGTCTTAACTAACACCTCCGTCATTGACATATTCTACAGGTAGTGTAGGCATCAATCGAAGATGTACTTTAGATTCTTGGTTTTCTGCCTAATGTTTAAAAGGATGTAAAAGCAGAGAGTGATTTAAGAAAAACGGGGACGATGAATATACGTAAATATCCCAAACAGATTAACATCTTTTGAACACATTGTGATTAATAACAGAATATCAAGGGGAAAAAATCCAGACTATTTTAAAATTTTAATGATAAACAAGACTAGATCAGAGCAGCATGCCAAATCAAACACGTGATAAATTAATTACACGTCGGTGATCGCCCCTGACTCGCGTCTTTGTATCGGTCACCTCGTCTTCTTTACAGTTTTTTCTATTTTAAGTCGACGTGTCAATAGTTAAAGCATTTTTTCTCGTTTGAGACATATGATGTGAAACACGAGAAAGGGCTCTAAAAAGTACACATAAGTCGCAACGCTGACTGGAGATCTATCCTTCGACTTTTCATCACTCTTCAATATATTAGGAGAAACAATTACTGCATTGCTACATGATAGTTAAAAGAACTGCACAGAAATATCTTAAGTGTCATGGTCAAATTAGAAACTAACCGAAAGGTTTCAAATTTAAGTATTTAGAAATGCATCGAAATGATAAGGTTCCTTGTCAGCTTGAGAAAGGGACACATTTTAACTGTACCGAAAGGAGGAGTTTGAGATACAATGAAGAACATACAGTGGCATAAGTTATGTGGATGAAGAAGAGGTGATGTTATTGAAAATACGTTCAAGTGTTAAACATACTTGATATGATTTCTAAATATACCAAATACACATGAATATGTGAAGGTTGAAGAATTTGATACAGTATAAATGATGACTAAACAAAATACTTTGTAGATATTTCGAATCAAATGGATAATGAAGTCAGTTTATTCACGTAAACAGCACTATGGATGTGTATTTATTGGTTAGTTTGATGAACTGTGTAATTGTACATGCGACTGTCTTTACAGTCAATTGTCCGGTACAGCAGACAATGATACACCCAAGAATGCAGGGATGTTTCATTTCCGGAAGCCACTCAAGACATGTCTGCAAAAATGATCTCTTTCCGCAGCAATAACATGTATTTCAGTAACCAAATTCGTCAATAATGTTTTCTCGAGAACTCGATCAATGTAACCATTCTGCACGGAATGCTCGGCTCTGGCTGATGTTGTTGTGCAGGGATGAGCTTTTCATATGCCATTACAGAAGAAAAAAACTTGCATGCTTTATCAAATTGCAACATGTGCCTGATAGAAATTTGAATATTCTAGAGGTGCCTCGTCTGTCGGGATAATAGGCTTCCCCTAGAAGTATGATGATCCTGTGATTGAAATCATCATATTACAGAAAGATTTTCTTAAATGGTTTTTAGATTTGTCGACGTACACTCGCGCATTTGTTAAAATGTAGCATTTGTTTTTTAATGTTTGTTGGAATTTCATCATGGCTGCATCTTACCGTTGTTAGCACGTATGGCGTTCGCATCGTTTGGGCCCTAAAAAAGGGGTGACAAGATACTGAAGCACTCCTATACCTTGTCGGAGAGACTCTCCACTGGTACACTTGTCATAATCTAGAGTCTAACCACCGATCTACTTGTCAGATTGTAGTAGTCTAGAGCCTTACCACCAATTCGCTTGTCGGAGTGTACTTTGTCTAGAGCCTTACCGCTAGTCCACTTGTCGGAGTGTACGTGGTCTGAAGCATCACCAGTAGACTGCTTGTCGGAATGAACGTGTTCTTAAGCCCCACCACAAATCCGTTTGTCGGTATGAACGTGTTCTTAAGCCCCACCACAAATCCATTTGTCGGTATGAACGTGTTATTAAACCCCACCACAAATCCGCTTGTCGGAATGTACGTGGTCTAAAGCCTCACCAATGTAGGTGCTTGTCAGAGTGTACGTGGTCTTGAACTCCGCCACTAATCCACTTGTCAGAGTGTACGTGGTCTTGAACTCCGCCACTAATCCACTTGTCAGAGTATACGTGGTCTTGAACCCCGCCACTAATCCGCTTGTCGGAGTGTACGTGGTCTTGAACCCCGCCACAAATCCGCTTGTCAGAGTGTACGTGGTCTAGAGCCTCATGAATGGTCTGTTTGTCGGAACGAACGTGGTCTAGAACCTCACTACTAGTTCAATTGTCAGGACGTACGTAATCTGAATCCTCTTCAATAGTCGTCGTTATGGAATGTCGAGAGCCTCACCACCACTTTGCTTGCCGGAGTGTTCGTGGTCTAGAGCCTCGCCATTGATTCACTTGTCAGAGTGTAGTAGTCTAGAGAGTAACAAAAATGTTTATTTCATTTCTGTACATTTTATGAAAATATGCCGTGTTATAATTATGTGTAGTTGTACCACCTGTGTGGAATAGTATCGGCAGTAACTTTAATGTATAATTGAGATGGTGTCATGTAATACAGAGGTACTGTTATATATGTAAGGGTTTAATGGCATGGTAAAATTTCCTGGGATGTGCTATATGTACCATGTAATACAGACAGATGTACATGTGATATATGTAAGGTGTCATGTAATACACGATGTGTTTCTAAATGACCCCATGTGGGGATATGAGCATATGTTATATATGTAACATGGACAATACAGACAGATGTACATGTTATATATGTAAGGGTCATGGTGACACATGTACATGTTATATATGATGCTGCATGTAACACAGAGGTTATATATGATAAGGGTTATATATGTAAGGTGTCATTTATTACTGACAGATGTACATGTTATATATGTAAGGTGTCATGTAATACAGACAGATGTACATGTTATATATGTAAGGTGTCATGTAATACAGACAGATGTACATGTTATATATGTAAGGTGTCATGTAACACAGACAGATGTACATGTTATATATGTAAGGTGTCATGTAATACAGACAGATGTACATGTTATATATGCAGACAGATGTACATGTTATATATGTAAGGTGTCATGTAATACAGACAGATGTACATGTTATATATGTAAGGTGTCATGTAATACAGACAGATGTACATGTTATATATGTAAGGTGTCATGTAATACAGACAGATGTACATGTTATATATGTAATACAGACAGATGTACATGTATATAAGGTGTCATGTAATACAGACAGATACAGACAGATGTACATGTTATATATGTAAGGTGTCATGTAATACAGACAGATGTACATGTTATATATGTAAGGTGTCATGTAATACAGACAGATGTTATATATGTAAGGTGTCATGTAATACAGACAGATGTACATGTTATATATGTAAGGTGTCATGTAATACAGACAGATGTACATGTTATATATGTAAGGTGTCATGTAATACAGACAGATGTACATGTTATATATCAACAATGTCATGTAATACAGACAGATGTACATGTTATATATGTAAGGTGTCATGTAATACAGACAGATGTACATGTTATATATGTAAGGTGTCATGTAATACAGACAGATGTACATGTTATATATGTAAGGTGTCATGTAATACAGACAGATGTACATGTTATATATGTAAGGTGTCATGTAATACAGACAGATGTACATGTTATATATGCAGACAGATGTACATGTTATATATGTAAGGTGTCATGTAATACAGACAGATGTACATGTTATATATGTAAGGTGTCATGTAATACAGACAGATGTACATGTTATATATGTAAGGTGTCATGTAATATAGACAGATGTACATGTTATATATGCAGACAGATGTACATGTCATATAGGTAGGATGTCATGTAATACAGACAGATGTACATGTTATATATGTAAGGTGTCATGTAATACAGACAGATGTACATGTTATATATGTAAGGTGTCATGTAATACAGACAGATGTACATGTTATATATGTAAGGTGTCATGTAATACAGATAGACAGATGTACATGTTATATATGTAAGGTGTCATGTAATACAGACAGATGTACATGTTATATATGTAAGGTGTCATGTAATACAGACAGATGTACATGTTATATATGCAGACAGATGTACATGTCATATAGGTAAGATGTCATGTAATACAGACAGATGTACATGTTATATATGTAAGGTGTCATGTAATACAGACAGATGTACATGTTATATATGTAAGGTGTCATGTAATACAGACAGATGTACATGTTATATATGTAAGGTGTCATGTAATACAGACAGATGTACATGTTATATATGTAAGGTGTCATGTAATACAGACAGATGTACATGTTATATATGTAAGGTGTCATGTAATACAGACAGATGTACATGTTATATATGTAAGGTGTCATGTAATACAGACAGATGTACATGTTATATATATAAGGTGTCATGTAATACAGACAGATGTACATGTTATATATGCAGACAGATGTACATGTCATATAGGTAAGATGTCATGTAATACAGACAGATGTACATGTTATATATGTAAGGTGTCATGTAATACAGACAGATGTACATGTTATATATGTAAGGTGTCATGTAATACAGACAGATGTACATGTTATATATGTAAGATGTCATGTAATACAGACAGATGTTATATATATAAGGTGTCATGTAATACAGACAGATGTTATATATGTAAGGTGTCATGTAATACAGACAGATGTACATGTTATATATGTAAGGTGTCATGTAATACAGACAGATGTACATGTGATATATCAACAATGTCATGTAATACAGACAGATGTACATGTTATATATGTAAGGTGTCATGTAATACAGACAGATGTACATGTTATATATGTAAGGTGTCATGTAAGGTGTCATGTAATACAGACAGATGTACATGTTATATATGTAAGGTGTCATGTAATACAGACAGATGTACATGTTATATATGTAAGATGTCATGTAATACAGACAGATGTACATGTAATATATGCAGACAGATGTACATGTTATATATGTAAGGTGTCATGTAATACAGACAGATGTACATGTTATATATGTAAGATGTCATGTAATACAGACAGATGTACATGTTATATATGTAAGGTGTCATGTAATACAGACAGATGTACATGTTATATATGTAAGGTGTCATGTAATACAGACAGATGTACATGTTATATATGTAAGGTGTCATGTAATACAGACAGACAGATGTACATGTTATATATGTAAGGTGTCATGTAATACAGACAGATGTACATGTTATATATGTATGTACATGTTATATATGTATGTAATACAGTCATGTATACAGATGTACATGTTATATATGTAAGGTGTCATGTAATACAGACAGATGTACATGTTATATATGTAAGGTGTCATGTAATACAGACAGATGTACATGTTATATATGTAAGGTGTACATGTATATATGTAAGACATGTAATACAGACAGATGTATATATGTATGTTATATATGTAAGATGTACATGTTATATATGTAAGGTGTCATGTAATACAGACAGATGTACATGTTATATATGTAAGGTGTCATGTAATACAGACAGATGTACATGTTATATATGTAAGGTGTCATGTAATACAGACAGATGTACATGTTATATATGTAAGGTGTCATGTAATACAGACAGATGTACATGTTATATATGTATATATGTAGACAGATGTCATGTATATATATGTAATGTATATACAGACAGATGTACATGTTATATATGTAAGGTGTCATGTAATACAGACAGATGTACATGTTATATATGTAAGGTGTCATGTAATACAGACAGATGTACATGTTATATATGTAAGGTGTCATGTAATACAGACAGATGTACATGTTATATATGTAAGGTGTCATGTAATACAGACAGATGTACATGTTATATATGTAAGGTGTCATGTAATACAGACAGATGTACATGTTATATATGTAAGGTGTCATGTAATACAGACAGATGTACATGTTATATATGTAAGGTGTCATGTAATACAGACAGATGTACATGTTATATATGTAAGGTGTCATGTAATACAGACAGATGTACATGTTATATATGTAATGTACATGTATATGTCATGTAATACAGACAGATGTACATGTTATATATGTAAGGTGTCATGTAACACAGACAGATGTACATGTTATATATCTAAGATGTCATGTAATACAGACAGATGTACATGTTATATATCAACAATGTCATGTAATACAGACAGATGTACATGTTATATATGTAAGGTGTCATGTAATACAGACAGATGTTATATATATAAGGTGTCATGTAATACAGACAGATGTACATGTGATATATCAACAATGTCGTGTAATACAGATAGATGTACATGTTATATATGTAAGATGTCATGTAATACAGACAGATGTACATGTTATATATGTAAGGTGTCATGTAATAGGTGTCATGTAATACATGTACATGTTATATATGTAAGACAGATGTACATGTACATATATATGTAAGGTGTCATGTAATACAGACAGATGTACATGTTATATATGTAAGGTGTCATGTAATACAGACAGATGTACATGTTATATATGTAAGGTGTCATGTAATACAGACAGATGTACATGTTATATATGTAAGGTGTCATGTAATACAGACAGATGTACATGTTATATATGTAAGGTGTCATGTAATACAGACAGATGTACATGTTATATATGTAAGGTGTCATGTAATACAGACAGATGTACATGTTATATATGTATATACATGTTATATATGTAATATGTCATGTAATACAGACAGATGTACATGTTATATATGTAAGGTGTCATGTAATACAGACAGATGTACATGTTATATATGTAAGGTGTCATGTAATACAGACAGATGTACATGTTATATATGTAAGGTGTCATGTAATACAGACAGATGTACATGTTATATATGTAAGGTGTCATGTAATACAGACAGATGTACATGTTATATATGTAAGGTGTCATGTAATACAGACAGATGTACATGTTATATATGTAAGGTGTCATGTAATACAGACAGATGTACATGTTATATATGTAAGGTGTCATGTAATACAGACAGATGTACATGTTATATATGTAAGGTGTCATGTAATACAGTGTACATGTTATATATGTAAGGTGTACTTTAATACAGACAGATGTACATGTTATATATGTAAGGTGTCATGTAATACAGACAGATGTTATATATATAAGGTGTCATGTAATACAGACAGATGTACATGTTATATATGTAAGGTGTCATGTAATACAGACAGATGTACATGTTATATATGTAAGGTGTCATGTAATACAGACAGATGTACATGTTATATATGTAAGGTGTCATGTAATACAGACAGATGTACATGTTATATATATGTGTACATGTTATATATGTAAGGTGTCATGTAATACAGACAGATGTACATGTTATATATGTAAGGTGTCATGTAATACAGACAGATGTACATGTTATATATGTAAGGTGTCATGTAATACAGACAGATGTACATGTTATATATGTAAGGTGTCATGTAATACAGACAGATGTACATGTTATATATGTAAGGTGTCATGTAATACAGACAGATGTACATGTTATATATGTAAGGTGTCATGTAATACAGACAGATGTACATGTTATATATGTAAGGTGTCATGTAATACAGACAGATGTACATGTTATATATGTAAGGTGTCATGTAATACAGACAGATGTACATGTTATATATGTAAGGTGTCATGTAATACAGACAGATGTACATGTTATATATGTAAGGTGTCATGTAATACAGACAGATGTACATGTTATATATGTAAGGTGTCATGTAATACAGACAGATGTACATGTTATATATCAACAATGTCATGTAATACAGACAGATGTACATGTTATATATGTAAGGTGTCATGTAATACAGACAGATGTACATGTTATATATGCAGACAGATGTACATGTCATATAGGTAAGATGTCATGTAATACAGACAGATGTACATGTTATATATGTAAGGTGTCATGTAATACAGACAGATGTACATGTTATATATGTAAGGTGTCATGTAATACAGACAGATGTACATGTTATATATCTAAGGTGTCATGTAATACAGACAGATGTACATGTTATATATGTAAGGTGTCATGTAATACAGACAGATGTACATGTTATATATGTAAGGTGTCATGTAATACAGACAGATGTACATGTTATATATGTAAGGTGTCATGTAATACAGACAGATGTACATGTTATATATGTAAGGTGTCATGTAATACAGACAGATGTACATGTTATATATGTAAGTTGTCATGTAATACAGACAGATGTACATGTGATATATCAACAATGTCATGTAATACAGATAGATGTACATGTTATATATGTAAGGTGTCATGTAATACAGACAGATGTACATGTTATATATGTAAGGTGTCATGTAATACAGACAGATGTACATGTTATATATATGCAGACAGATATATGTGGTGTCATGTAATACAGTCACGTGTTATATATGTAAGGTGTCATGTAATACAGACATATGTACGTGTAATATATGTAAGGTGTCATGTAATACAGACAGATGTATATGTTATATATGTAAGATGTCATGTAATACAGACAGATGTACATGTTATATATGTAAGGTGTCATGTAATACAGACAGATGTACATGTTATATATGTAAGGTGTCATGTAATATGACAGATGTACATGTTATATATATATACAGACAGATGTACATGTTATATATGTAAGATGTCATGTAATACAGACAGATGTACATGTTATATATGTAAGGTGTCATGTAATACAGACAGATGTACATGTTATATATGTAAGATGTCATGTAATACAGACAGATGTACATGTTATATATGTAAGGTGTCATGTAATACAGACAGATGTACATGTTACATGTTATATATGTATATATGTAAGGTGTCATAAAATACCAGTACAGTTGTACATGTTATATATGTTCATATGTCATGTAATACATGTAATATATGTAACATGTTATATATGTAAGGTGTCATGTATATGTATAATACATGTAATACAGATGTACATGTTATATATGTAAGGTGTCATGTAATACAGACAATAACATAATATATGTAAGGTGTCATGTAATACAGACAGATGTACATGTTATATATGGCACTTTCCGCATGTAATACAGACAGATGTACATGATATGTAAATATAATGTAAGGTTTGTGTAATGTTATATATGTAAGGTGTCAGATGTACTGTTATATATGATATAATATATATGTAAGGGGATGTACAATGTACATATATATGTAAGGTGTCATGTAATACAGACCTGTATATATGTTCACGCTCCTCATCTGTAAATTAATCAAAGTTTTATTCGTTTCAATTTGTTATGTTGCCAGACAGATTTTTCAGTGTTGTTTCCACGATAAAGAACGAGTTTGTTTGCATACATACCATTGATCGAATAGCTTCTCGAAATTGGCCAGACGTTCTAATGGAATCTGTTTTTGTGATTTTAGCATATCAGAGAACACTATATCAGTCACTCAATATTTTCTAAAGGATAATCCGTTTCTTTTGCGGTAAATTTGATACTTTCGACTCTTGATTTTTTGCAGAAGTCATCTATAAGTGCCACTTGAAAGTAAACATTGAACAAAAAATGCTCCATTACCCATCATGTCATTTTCGGGGAAAGTCATTTCTTCGAATTGAAAATGTTTCGAGAAACATTCTAGAAATCAAAAAATAAAACTTTGTGAAAATAAGATATCTTAATTCAATAGTGACCGGAAGAAGCTACTTGTTACTCCCTAGCTTTGTTGTGAAGTATTGTGAGACATTCATCTTCCGTCTCTCTATCCTTGCCTGTTTACTATACTGACCCACTTATTGGATTACAAAACCGGAACCGTCCTCTCTTCTTAGTCCGGCGAGCTTGTCTCACTACAACACATTTAGTAATGAAATGAAAAATTCCCGAGTTATATAGCACACATGATACATGATATACGTATTTGCAGAAGATAAAGTATTTTGTTGCTGTTCGCGTTGTCAGTGACCCCCAAGTGTTCAAATCAACTTGCCACTGTTCTAACGATGTGTGTATGGAAATTTTGTTTTCTGACTCTTTTATGAAAATATGTGGTAATCGAAATTAAAGATAGGGATTGATTTTTAATTTATAAATATCTACATATCTTATGTATCATATACAGAGCCCCATATCGATGTAGGTACAAAAAAACTTGAATGCATGTCTTTTTATCAGTGACTCAAAGAATGCATGTCACCTAAAGTAAGAAAGCGACGTCACGATATGATGACATTGCATGAAATATATTGTATTTGTGACGAAACAAAACGATAATGAACACCACAAAAGTATGTATATTGAGAAACTTTGGATAAAGTTTGAAGGTTCATGGAACATTATATTGGGACCCAGACCGGAAGTTAAGTGTTTTGCAGACCTCGTCGTTGCTGACAAGATGCACTGTGATTGGACTTCCTACGCTTGCTGAAACCATGATTCCTATAGGTTACAACCTCCTGCCCGGAAAGAGCCAGCGTATCTACATCCGATTACTCACTCTACTGAAGACGGCAGTGAGTGAGTGCAACCCCAAGTAGTCTCCAACTACTGTGTTCGCCGACAAGATTATCTCCACAATGCCATGCGGCATGTATTTCCAGAAGTCGCCCTAAATGGATGTTTTCCCACTACAACCAGTGTGACCGGACCGGATTCCAGAAAACCTACATGTAGAACGAAGAACTAGTAGTAGATGTTTGGTTCAACGTCCTGGACGGTTTGGAGCATGCTGGCCTACCCAACGACAGAGCTGCCTTCACTGACTACGTAGTCAACCAGCGTATTGAGAGCGATAACACCACGTGGAACCACTTCAATATAGATAGACCACGTATCGCTAACCACCTGAGTATTGACACGCGAAACTGAAGAGGAAGGTTCTACATGTACATCCGAACATCTATACGATCATCCAGTTTCAAGGAAATCGATGCAGCGGGATCGGCGACATTCAACATAGAACAGGTTGATGTCAGCGACCTCGTTCCAGGAAGTACCGAAGACTCCCGATTAGCCGCCCTGAAGCGAAGATTGGAGACTGGTGGCATTGACATCATGGAGTATGTTTATGCTGTGTCCATCATTTTGCACCTGGGATAATATTCATATATCTTCCCCAAAGCCAGGATTAAGGATCCTTAAGCTCTCCAGATACAAAAATTTAGAATTTCATTTCATGTGCTTTTCTCTTTAATTTAATTTTTCAGATATATTTGTTTATTTCTAGTTTTCTTTCATGTATTTTTGTTTTAGTTCGAATACTTTGATTTTATTTAAGATATTTTTCTCTTTTTGTTTTAGTTCTATTTCGAGTACTTTATTGTTAACACTAAAATTATTTCTTTTAAGTAATTGATGGTAATTAAGTTAAATATTGTATATCATCTATGATATACTGCTTAGTTCAATATCAGTTTTATTACACGTGCATTTCTCTTCATATTATGATAATTGTAGAAATATGTTCGGGTGTAGTGCTAAATCATCTAACATGATAATTTGATTTATTCATATATAATACTGAATAAAGTCAAACTAAATTACCAGTATTTCTTCATCAAATAAAATTTGTATATCTAAATTAATATTTCTGTCATATTAAATTAGATTGCGAGAAGAACAGGTAAATTTCAGGTAAAATCCAGGTAAAAAAGGCAGCCTATATGAATTACTATATAGTTGCCTTGCGGCATTGTTTCCTAAAACAACGACATCTTATTGTTAAAAAATGTCGGCACTCCGTGAGCACGCCAACCGTACGAGCATTTTTTACTTTCATTGTTGTTTTACCATTTGATAGCCTATTTGTGAAATAACGGCATAAGAGTAACTGTTTTCCTAATATACTAGTGTTATTGTTACCCTTACTTGTTGACTTGGATTGGTGTTACCCTTGCTTATTGACCTGGATGGGTGTTACCCTTACTTATTGCCTTGGATGGGTGTTACCCTTACTTGTCGGCTTGGATGGGTGTTACCCTTACTTGTCGGCTTGGATGGGTGTTACCCTTACTTGTCGGCTTGGATGGGTGTTACCCTTACTTGTCGGCTTGGATGGGTGTTACCCTTACTTGTCGGCTTGGATGGGTGTTACCCTTACTTGTCGGCTTGGATGGGTGTTACCCTTACTTTTCGGCCTGGATGGGTGTTACCCTTACTTGTCGGCCTGGATGGGTGTTACCCTTACTTATTGACTTGGATGGTTGTTACCCTTACTTGTCGGCCTGAGTGGGTGTTACTCTTACTTGTCGGCCTGGATGGGTGTTACCCTTACTTATTGCCTTGGATGGGTGTTACCCTTACTTGTTGGCTTGGATGGGTGTTACCCTTACTTGTCGGCTTGAATGGGTGATACCCTTACTTGTCGGTTTGGATGGGTGTTACCCTTACTTGTCGGCTTGGATTGGTGTTACCCTTACTTGTTGGCTTGGATTGGTCTTACTCTGGATTGTTGACTTGGGTTGGAATTACAAAAAAATATTTCAAAGGTCTTGCATTAAATTAAAGAATTTGTCATTCTCATTCCATGATGGCAAATGCACAGGTTAACGTTAACTTCACAGAAAATGGAACATATGGATACTCCCTCATGCAGGCTTCAGGTTTTCCGTCAGAGCCAGACGAAGTGACAATGTTTATTGGAGATGTGCTCACAGACCGTGTCCAGCCACAATCACAACAATCAACAACATTCCTGTTAACTTTGGACAAAATGATAACCATCCCGGAGATGCAGTCAAGCTAGCAGCGGATGTAATCCTTAATGAAGTAAAGCAACGTTGCTATGAAGAAATTTGTGCTATTACAGCTATCTTTGACGAGGCATTAGGCATACTCCGTGATAGAGACTTTGATGGTGATGTTGGTGAGATTGTTCATGTTTGGGACTTTGCGTGTTTTATATAACTTATATAATTAGTGCTGTTTGTTGGTACCCTAACGACAGTGTTGAACTTGACTTAAATAGGGTTTTCTAATTATTCAGCAAGTATCGATTATATAAAGCTTTAACTGTTGATTCTAATAGATTTTTTTTAATGTAGGCAGTTGTGGATGCATGGATATACATATGTAAAATTATGTATTCTTATTCAACAAAGGTGTTGAAATTCTAGTTACTTCATGTGTCCTTTCTTATATTTTTTCTATAATTGAATAATTTGAAAAATAATGTCTAAGTTAAAAATCTGGTTTATTGTATGTGTTATTTCTGAAAATGTGTTTTATGTGAATAAAAATACACGTCATACTTACACTTACTTAGTTTGATTAAGCAGTTTACGTTTCACACCTAGTCTCGCTTGGCCAGCTAAATACCTTACATGTATACCTCCAAATTCAGAATGTCGGTGAAGTGAGAGGACACCCTCTCAATAGGTTAGTTTAACAAAATAAAGTAACCCTGCGGTAAAAAACAACAACCCGGAAAACCCGTTTTCAACCTCATGGTTGACCCACTGTCATTGGAAAGATACGTGAGGAAAGGTGTCTGGGGGAGGAAATGTGAGGAAAGGTATGTGTGGGACGGATATGTGAGGGAAGGTATGTGTGGGAAGGATATGTGAGGGAAGGTGTGTTTGGGAAGGATATGTGAGGGATGGTATGTGTGGGAAGGATATATGAGGGAAGGTATGTGTGGGAAGGATATGTGAGGAAAGGTGTGTGTGGGAAGGATATGTGAGGAAAGGTATGTGTGGGAAGGATGTGTGAGGGAAGGTATGTGTGGGAAAGATATGTGAGAAAAGGTGTGTGTGGGAAGGATATGTGAGGAAAGGTATGCGTGGGACGGATATATGAGGGAAGGTATGTGTAGGACGGATATGTGAGGGAAGGTATGTGTGGGACGGATATGTGAGGGCAGGTATGTGTAGGACGGATATGTGAGAGAAGGTGTGTGTGGGAAGCATACGTGAGGGAAGGTGTCTGGGAGAGGAAATGTGAGGGAAGGTATGTGTAAGACGGATATGTGAGGGAAGGTATGTGTGGGAAGGATATGTGAGGGAAGGTGTGTGTGGGAAGGATATGTGAGGGAAGGTATGTGTGGGAAGGATATGTGAGGAAAGGTATGTGTAGGAAGGATGTGTGAGGAAAGGTATGTGTGGGAAGGGTACATGAGGGAAGGTGTGTGTGGGAAGGATATGTGAGGAAAGGTATGTGTGGGAAGGATGTGTGAGGGAAGGTATGTGTGGGAAGGGTACATGAGGGAAGGTGTGTGTGGGAAGGATATGTGAGGGAAGGTGTGAGTGGGAAGCATATGTGAGGGAAGGTGTCTGGGAGAGGAAATGTGAGGGAAGGTATGTGTGGGAAAGATATGTGAGGAAAGGTGTGTGTGGGAAGGATATGTTAGGGAAGGTATGTGTAGGACGGATATGTGAGGGAAGGTGTGTGTGGAAGGGATATGTGAGGGAAGGTGTCTGGGAGAGGAAATGTGAGGGAAGGTAGGTGTGGGACGGATTTGTGAGAGAAGGTGTGTGTGGGAAGCATACGTGAGGGAAGGTGTCTGGGAGAGGAAACGTGAGGAAGGTGTGTGTGGGAAGGAAATGTGAGGGAAGGTATGTGTGGGAAGGGTACATGAGGGAAGGTGTGTGTGTGTGTGTGGTGGGGGAGGGGGGATAAGAAAAAGTGAGGGAAGGTGTACAGTTTTCTTGCCTGAAGGTTGCCTTTGGATTATTGCCTGTGGGTTACTGCCTGGGAATATTGTAAGTGAGAACTACGCTACTTCCTTGTAAGAACAAGTTATGTGAACGTTTTTCTTGATGAGCAAAACCAAGTATCAATAAGTTAATAGTCTCTTAACACAACAGATGTCTTGTCAGCTTCTGATACCATGTGTTTGACAGCGTCTAACTCGATATTGTCTTTTCATACGATAGCCTATGGATGCTAATTTACAACTACTCAAACATTCGTTGATGAACTTTACGAATAACCAGAGCAGGCCTGACCCAACCATGTGTCACGAAAACAGGTGTGATAACATATTCTTGTTAGGAAATGTCAGTATTTAGTTATACTTAATGTAAATAGATTTTTAAATATATATATATATATATATATATAATATATCCATACATATGTGTGTAATTATTCTGGTTTTCCTGTGGTTTTTTTTCCATTGAATGCTAAACCGAGGCACTTTCCGGTCCAACACCGGGGTTGTGGAATGATGTTCAAACGAAAGGAGACATTGTCTTCATTGGATCCTGTTTCGACAATATTAATTTATTAGCGTCAACAATATTAACAGGATATCTTTGTCTACTTCAACATACAGATGGAACGATGGCACTATGGAACGACTTCTTTCAAACATTTCAAGAGTTACCGGGTAAAAAGCTAACAGATATGTGTGTCTATTCGTTACTATTCGACCTCTGACGCTGATACAACTCGCTGTCTCGGATGACATCTCCAGAGAAATTAAGATATAAAGTTGATATATTGTAATAAACTCTACAATGGTAGTTGGAATTTATGTGGGCACGCGTTTACGTTTAGAGAATCAGTCGTATTTTTCCTTTTTTTACTGGTGTCTGACAATAAATTATGACTTTATTACAGATATCTGTAAGGTATCCATGGAGATCCATAATGTTTATTGTTAACCCTTTACAGATCCCGAGACATCCTTAGAAACTTTCAGTAAAGAAAGACCAGCCAGATTTTAAAAACAAACTCGAATACTGATTTTCTATTCATAGAACAGATGACACCATTATCCTTTGTTCCATTAGAGACAGATTTGTGGAAGGCACACATAGGACCTCGTGGACCTACTAACGTTACCGTATATGAGAACATGTTATATGTAAAATGTGTGCAACGAAAAGAAAATATATTGTTGGGCATTTTATCATGTTCGTGTTAATTGTCCTGCACGTTTTAGGAGCAGAGATGTTTTTCTGAGAGAACTTAATTGTTCAGCTTTAAAAAGTTGCAGTCATACATTGTACGTTGAGTTTTAATTCCTGGATGAAGAAAAGGTGACATCTGACGACAATAAGAGGAGTGAGCTTACTTTGAACAATATGAATTGTTCTATGTTTAAGCCAACTTTCCGTAAATTTGTTTCCCTCTTTAAAGGTTACACCCCTTTTTTGTCTGTCACGAGGCTGTTGGAGTGTGTGTTGTCTTAATTATGTACGTGTTAACATCTATATGACTGACATTAATCATAGACATTAGTCTGATGAAGATGATTATGGCGTCATATTTACTTTTTAACTGGTTGTGATACAAGAAAATATATATAACCATGTACTTAAAGTTTAATCTTGAAATATTTTGATTTTTTGAAATATTTGAAATGTTTGATTAAATCTCGATAACTATAATGAATGATTTACTTCCATACTTCTACTATAACCACGGTTTCGATCAATTATGTCGTTGCCCTACCCTGATTCAGATCGACGAAATTTCAATGTCTGATTCAAACGTGGTTTCTATAACTCATGCCTTTTCTTACCTTCCAGGTGTGAAAAGAGGGAGACCGGTATGCGTTACAGGAAGAAGTGTTCCATTGGTGTTTTAGCTTGTAGAGTTAATTTATTTATCTATTTTTCTGTAACACGTGCCGCTAGATACTCACATTACACCGACCAATCTCCACAGAATGCAAAGTATGTTGAAATCTCAAAGCAATCCCAATTCATTACGTTATTTACATCGTGGAAAGCATTTCCACAAAGTTTTGAAATATTTAACAATGCTTTAAGAAACTGGCCACTACAACAGCCTCATGCGTACATTATCCTTTAGACCAATGACGTCAAACCGGACCGATATAAACAACCAGGATGGATAGTGCTACGGTGTACCAATTAAACGAGAGGTCGAAGGTCATATGATTCTTGTCAATAAGACATACATGGTAGCTGTGCGGCAAATGAACACTCAAAATGTCACGCACGAAGATGCAAGCTCATTGACCAATACTGAAACAGCGGCGAGGAGAGGGAAACTGATGAATGAAATAAGGGGGATAGCTTATTTCCGAACATCGCCGAGCTAACATTGGAAAGATATACCTCAATTTCAAATAGGGCAATTTTTTCTACGATAATTTGTTGATATGGGACGGTCGACGAATGGGTTACCAAATGGTTGACGCCACGAACACTATTCTAGCAGTTCATCAAAACGCAACCTACTCTAAAAACCACGGCAAGATGGATGATAATTTTGTCTACATGAACGAATCACGTTCCACGCTGTATTACGAGGGAGTCTTACCGTGCTGTGGGTTACATATCTATAAATGACAAAATACAAGAGCATGCACCACAACACTGCACATTTTGATAGGATTTTAGAGATAATGACGTACAATCTTTGTTAAACAATTTAACAAGCGATCAACATTAACTTTAGTTTAGACTCGTCTGAAATGGTTCAGATATAGTTTTTTACTATATATGCTTTAGAGGTTAAAGAACACAATTTTGAATTTCGATATTAATTTTTTTAAAAATCGGTGATTTGAATTCTTTTGTGAGTCCTGTTTCAAACTTCTGATGTAGACGATAAGAGCCCTAGCTAACTTCATGCTTTGTCGAATTTATTGTTCATACCTGCAGACAGTTCGTGCTCGTTTGTGACGATCCAGGGGGCGGTTCTCTTTTTTCACAGTTATATAATTAATCAGTTTAAACGTATGTAATTACAAAATATATCAATGAGCAGGCACATTATTGTTAATTTTAGTGTTTGGCATATATTTCATATATATACATAATTAGAACTGACAACAAATACATATGTGTGTGCGTGCGTGCGTGTGTGCATGTGTGTGTGTGTGTGTGTGTGTGTGTGTGTGTGTGTGTGTGTGTGTGTGTGTGTGTGTGTGAGAGAAAGAGAGGGGTCGGGAGGGAATAGAGAAAGAAGAGAAATATATGCAAAGTAGGATTATTAACATATCCGTGATGTAATATTATATTAGATGGACTGGAATAAAACAGATAACAAAGAATGGCCAAGTAGTGACCGTCTTCTTATATAGACACAGTCTAGCCTTACTACAACAAGTCCATATAAACCCTAAAAAACATTCACATCGATATCCAATCAAATCTCCCTATTTTCTATAGACTGTCTTCATTAGCATGTGGGTCAATATTGTTATGCTTAACATTTTTAAAACATGTAAAGCGGTTATCAAATAATTTTATATTAATATAATTACTTCGGACTATGATTAAAATAACTTGGTTGAATTTAGTGCACATTTAAATACGACAGAGTTTGGCTCAAAAGACAGTTCTTCATTAACAAAAAGGAAAAAAAAAGAAAATTTAATCACGAAGTTCTTGTAAATTTAAATCGGAATTTCAATATCATAACGACCATATTAAAGGCAAAAGTGATAGACATTCTCACTAATTTGTCTCACTAGTCGGTTAGGGGTTTCCTCAAGGTTAGATTGTAAACATTGCACTTGTTTCTAAGCTTCCTGTAAATAATACTTATATATTTAAGTTTTCCGCCTCCAATGCCATAGTAAGAAGGAGGAGAGATTTGATTCCGAGAATTGAGGGTAGTTTCCCAAAATAATATCGGAAGCTGATGATTTTACAGCATTAACTTGTGGGTTCCATCATAAAGCGTTGATTATAGAAAGAGGGGAAACGTGGAGGGAACGTCACTTTGTACAGTGGAGGAACATCACCCTGAACAGTGGAGGAACATCACCCTGAACAGTGGAGGAACATCACCTTGAACAATGGAGGAAACATCACCTTGAACAATGGAGGAAACATCACCTTGAACAATGGAGGGAACATCACCTTGAACAGTGGAGGGAACATCACCTTGAACAATGGAGGAAACATTACCTTGAACAATGGAGGGAACATCACCTTGAACAATGGAGGAACATCACCTTGAACAGTGGAGGAACATCACCTTGAACAATGGAGGAAACATCACCTTGAACAATGGAGGAACATCACCTTGAACATTGGAGGAAACATCACCTTGAACAATGGAGGGAACATCACCTTGAACAATGGAGGAACATCACCTTGAACAGTGGAGGAACATCACCTTGAACAATGGAGGAAACATCACCTTGAACAATGGAGGGAAGATCACCTTCAACAATGGAGGAAACATCACCTTGAACAGTGGAGGGAACATCACCTTGAACAATGGAGGAACATCACCTTGAACAATGGAGGAAACATCACCTTGAACAATGGAGGGAACGTCACCTTGAACAGTGGAGGGAACGTCACTTTGAACAATGGAGGGAACGTCACCTTGAACAAGGGAGGGAACGTCACCTTGAACAATGGAGGGAACGTCACCTTGAACAATGGAGGGAACGTCACCTTGAACAGTGGAGGGAACGTCACCTTGAACAATGGAGGGAACGTCACCTTGAACAATGGAGGGAACATCACCTTGAACAGTGGAGGGAACGTCACCTTGAACAATGGAGGGAACGTCACCTTGAACAGTGGAGGGAACGTCACCTTAAACAGTGGAGGGAACATCACCTTGAACAGTGGAGGGAACGTCACCTTGAACAATGGAGGGAACGTCACCTTGAACAGTGGAGGGAACGTCACCTTGTACAGTGGTAGAACATCGCCTTGGACTGTGGAGGAAACATCACCTTGAACATTGAACAGCGGAGTGAGGATAAATTATGGGCTTAGGTTAGATTGCTATGCATCTAACATAAAAATTGAAGATTTTTCTTTTCTTTCTTCTAGCAGACAAATTATAAATTGTGTACACTTACAAAGCAGAAGACCTGCGATAACTTTAGCTGCTTTACATTCAACTGTCTCTGACTTTTCTTTTCACGGGAATGATATTTTCGCAATTTTGCGGCACATTAACATGCTCGTAAAATCTTAAACGTGAAATCATGAGACACGTGTGTATGCTTTTCTTTACTTTTCGATAGCGTAATTTTCATTCATTTTGATATAACTCTATAGTTTTATCAAAAAACGCTTAATTATTCTGCGTTAAAACGACCAACTGTACAGCATCAATGCAGCCAGGGACATTGCTATCGAGACTTCTGTATCATTGATGTTATTTATGTTATTGTGTTGTCATTTTCATATGTCATAATTATGATTTGTTGTCTCGCCATCTTGATCTCGAAATCTAATATTTTTTCTTAAGTCTGACGTCATCTGTTATATAATGTTTGACCTAATTATAACTTCCATAAAAGTCTCACATATAATATCTTTTGCTTCATTATTTAATAAGGCACCATTACAGTCATACAGACGTATAAGATTATACACAAGGAGACACGTAACACTGTTCCAGGGCGAGGAACTTGTGTAGTATTTAATAAGGCACCATTACAGTGATACAGACGTATAAGATTATGTACAAGGAGACACGTAACAATGTTCCTGGGGGAGGGAGGGGAGAACTTGTGTACTTTTGAAATGTACATGTTCTTATAATTACTATAGAGGAACTACAAAATACCAAAGTTAAAGCCATCAGCGAAATAGGTGAAATTTGACGAAATAATGTTCAATTTTAGACAGTTAGTACCAAGTAAACAGACATAGATTACCTACAAAGAAAATACAACTTAAATACAACAACACATTTTATAAACGTTTCGCTCACTCTGAACATATTCAACGATTTCACCGATGTAGCTATGTATGTCCGCTGAAATCCAAACAAGTCTTGTATCCAGTGAAAACTGAATTTACTTCCATGTGATATATAGAAGTATACGTATACAAATCCTGTATTATCAATCAAATGTCCAGTTCAAGAATTAACACACACAACCAATATATCTTTTGTGTAGTACTCCATTTGTCAGTTTCACATTTCAAATGCGTATTTGGTTGGACGGTTTTATTTACCAATTAATTAAATGCGTATTTTGAAAGTAAACCATTCCGTTCCTATCTCGGTGATGTCCAACAAAATGGCAGCTGTTTTAAAACCAGTAAAACCAATACAAGACAACAACCAAAAGGTTGATGAAGTTTTGTATACCTGCATAATTTATCTTTAAATAAAATTATCCATGTATACGAAAGAGGACAGTATGTGATAATGTCGTATACTGATGAAAAAACAACATTAAAACAATAACTAAGGTAATTTTCTTTATGAAGTCCTGCAATCTAAATAGGTGAACGAAGAGCACGCCTGAATATACGTCTGTTTTGAACAGACTGGGAAAGGAATCCAGTTTGGTGACAAAAAAATGTTTGCCTATAGAGTATGTTCTACAATAGAAAGTATAAGTTTTAAAAATATGTATATATAGTCTTCAAAAACCGTAGAATATGATTGTATTTGTCTAAAGGAATATGCAGAATTAGTTATTCAGTAAGAGAATGGGAAGTACAACAGATGGTACGTACAGACGAAAAGAATGTAGTCACGAGACGTGCTTCTATAACACATGACATACGTCATTGTCATGTGTGATCGTCATGTTAATGACCGCTAGATAAAAACACCAGTTGTATTCTGTCACTTTTTTTCTGTATAACTACATAACTGGCACGTGATGGTACACGCGCATTGAGAGAGAGATAAAAGAAGCAAGGTATATGATTCGGTTCCCAGGAAGCTCGAGATATTTTCAATTAAGTTTTTATCGACCATTTTGTTGAAAAAAATCGATTAAAGCGTTATCTGTATTAGCTGCTTACAAAGCTGATCCGAGCCAGACGGGATCTACTTCCACGTGGGATCGTAAATGTCTCGTATTGTCCTACTTATAGGCCAGTTTTAATTTCCCTTTGCCATATAAACACTAGGCTTCACGATTACAGCCAATCACTGGCTACGTCCGGACCATGGAGGCTAGACAGACAGGACTTTACACGTGTACTTCTGTGGTTACATTAGTTCTAAGGTGTCAGATTTATCAAAAGCTTTACCGCTACAGAGCTTCAAATCATAGGCGGGATTGACCAATAGACAATTTCAATGTATATACAGCGCGTCGGACAAAGGAACAAAAACACACATCGCTAGACAAAGATATTCACGTGACAGACAGAAGTATGATCAGCACGCTCATTCATTTCCATTTAGTGTTTATGAATATTAAAACTACAACACAGACAATAATTTGCACAGATTTTCCCTTACTTCCGATTTAAGCTCCGATTCGGAAGTAGTTGTCACGTGATCAAACCTCGTTTTTTGTCAGATCAATCAATAAGAGACGATTTGGAGACTTTGATCTGATGTCCTAGTCTGGACAAAACCTACTGAAAAAGTCAAAACCTATTACTACAGCCTGTCGTAAATTGTCAATACACGTGCGTGCGTTCGCGCGTTTTACTTTCATATACGAATTAGGCTCCGTTGACTAATTCATGGCAGGTTCCTTCAAATGGATTTTAACATGCAACTCGATAATTCTTTTCTGTTAGCTAGTTATCCTCTTTTCTATATACGTAATAAGATAACCCGTTCTGTTGTCACTCTATCATATGTAAGTCAGATAAATAACGGATTTTTTCTGTTGATTTAGGGTGTCGCAATATCATCGGATCATTTGCCATAACTGTCGTCTTCAATCTCTCTGATCATTTGTATAAATTTCACTGGCAGTGGCTGTCGACTTTAGACAAAATTCCCATTGCTTTTGGCGCCTATAGCTGTGTTATTGTTAGTCTTTTTTCCTGTTATAGACAGTTCAATGTTTCAGCTAGCATTGCTCACACCGAAATTCTTTTCTTTATAGTTTATCGCTTTGAAGTATACAAAAATGATATATTTTCCCTATCTTTACTAGAAAACAGTGTAACGAGACACAATTATCGTAGTTCAAGTCTACATCACAATGTATAGCGTGTACATTGTATAGAATTATTGTGGAAATGGACCAATGTTCGTCATGTGTAAGAATACCTGTGGTTAAAAAGGTCTTGAAAGATAAACATGCGAGGAGTTGAAGTGTTAAAAAATCTGTGAATAAATATATTTTCGATAAACAATTTTGGTTTTTATTTTGGGAATGTTTTGTTATGATATTGTAAAGACGGACCGCAAAGGAACCAGTTTCAGATTAACGAATAACACACAATCGTAAAAAATGTACGATATATCAGGTCAGTTTCTGTGACAAGTCTCTCAGATTTTAACATATATTGGATGGAAAGGCAAGCATGAGATATGTTGTTTTCGTGAATACGTTCATCAAATCCTAGATAAGTGATACACAGTATTTAACATTCGTTTCCAGAGCCGGGTTCCCACAATTAATTAAAACTTGAAGTTCATATGCACGGGAAGCAACTCGTCAAAAAGTCCCCTACTCGGATAAGGCAAGATTCGTGATGAAAGAAGGGAAGTAATTGTGTAAGATTAGAATACCGGTCAAAATATCATACACATTTGTGAACTCTGACCTATCGGAAAATATCGATCTGCTATATCACGTGTCATATTGCCTTCCAACGCAGTCCCTGTCAGGATCCCAAGCTCTTCTAACGTCTGCATTGTAAATGTCGCGTGTCCCAACGGACTCTGGCGTTTTCCTTAGAATGGCGTCGTTTTGTCAAGAAAGCTGGTCCGGGACGTGTTAACCTTGTAGTATAATGTCAAAATCTTACACCATAAAATGGAGAGGACTTTCTGGCCATTGCTCCCACACCTATGCGTTTCCCCCCAGACAAACATAATATTGCGATTTCATTTTGAACGCAATCGGTGATTATCAGATAGGGAGTTTTACACCAAATTAATAATGAATTCTGCTATTTTAGTCGAGTGTTTGTGTTTGAATGTCTTCCGTTGAACGTAGATGCATTCCTCGGTGTGCCGTATACGGACATAAACTCGTGGATCTTCGGCCATTACCAATTATTTACTTGTAAATAAAAGCAACGTAATTACGTTACGGCTGCATAAAACTGCTCTAAGGCGATCCCAAGACGTAAGATGGTCTCGCTACTCTCACAAAGCACTTAGGGAGATACAAACCAGAGTCGCCATCAATTTTAATTTTAAGGCTGAAAAGACCGCTACATGTCTGAGAACCCACAACACCAAACACAGCCGGATATTCTAAATTCTATTTCAAACTTGATACTGGAAACATCTAAACTGAATTATTGGACACGAGGCGAATTTGTTTCGAGTCGGGGATAGAAAATCACTTCTAGAAGCCCCGTCATTCTAGTCTTCCTCTACCATAAGTTTTCATTTACGTCGCGAAAGAAAACGGCATTAGTTCCGTTTTTCTGTGTAGTTGATCGGAATGGTGCTGTGTGTCATTCCTCTTTGAAATAAAAGACGCGTAGATCAGTGCCGCGGATAAGATACACTCTCACGTTCTATGCATACCGGGAAATCAAGAATATCCTTTTCGATAAACTTTATTTATTTTTGCTTTTATTATTTTTTATCGTTTTTAGACAGAGTCTTTGTTTGTAGGTGAGGGTGAATCTTTTCTAGACGTTTCAATGAAGTACAAATAGATCACCTGAGTTTCCGTCTGTCTCTGTATGTCCGTTTCCATATTACATAAACATAAGTGTCCCATCCTTATTTCGAGGTCAAGATCACGTTTATTCAATAAAGTATAAGTTACTACATAGTATGTTGCCGTGGATATAGATATGGTGATTCTTATCTAAAATATGTGTCTATAATATGATTCCCAAATAGGTCAAATATTAGGAAATCGATAGACAATGACACATTGGACAGGAAATCGATAGACAATAACACATAGGACAGGAAATCGATAGACAATGACACATACGATAGGAAATCGATAGACAATTTCACACATGACAGGAAATCGATAGACAATAACACATAGGACAGGAAATCGATAGACAATGACACATACGATAGGAAATCGATAGACAATTTCACACATGACAGGAAATCGATAGACAATATCACACATGACAGGAAATCGATAGACAATAACACATAGGACAGGATATCGATAGACAATATTACATACGATAGGAAATCGATAGACAATATCACACATGACAGGAAATCGTTAGACAATAACACATATGACAGGAAATCGATAGACAATATCACATATGACAGGAAATCGATATATAATATCACACATGACAGGTAATCGATAGACAATATCACACATGACAGGAAATCGATAGACAATAACACATATGACAGGAAATCGATAGACAATGACACATATGTCAGGAAATCGATAGTCAATATCACACATGACAGGAAATCGATAGACAATATCACACATGACAGGAAATCGATAGACAATATCACATATGACAGGAAATCGATAGACAATAACACATATGACAGGAAATCGATAGACAATGACACATATGACAGGAAATCGATAGACAATATCACACATGACAGGAAATCGATAGACAATAACACATATGACAGGGAATCGATAGACAACGACACAAACTTGCAAATTACCTCACGAAATTATTTTTGAAGTATTCAATGGAAAGTATATGATGAAACTTTAAGCCATTTTTTCGATGCTGTTACGCTTACCGCTTAACGCAAGTAGAGAAATCAATACATACATATAGTGTACATAGCAATACATCAAAAATAGCTTTGGACTACACTAAATCATTAATTCCGTCTGTGTTTAAGCCGATAGCGCTACCAGACAAATAAATTGGAAATTTGTGTCAAACCACATATAAACGGAATAGCTTTTGGTGTACTATTTTAATACGGGACATGAAAGGCTTCCGAAAGGTTGTCGGCATACGGGAATATTTCGATATTGAGGAAAATCCAGCGGTTGATATGCCGTCTAGCCAATCTGAATTTAAGCTCTTTCGGTGAATTCCATGGTCAATAATCTTACCCAGAACAGTTATAAAAAACATTAGTTTTATAGGGTCTTCACAAAGGAAAGGTGTGTAAATAAGTTTAAATTTATATATTTAAGTTCCCGTTTCAAACAGCCTTGCAGAATTGACGTAAAATTTTGACTGCGTGTTGTTGCAGTATTCAGAAGACACGACAAAACTTAGGGTCTGATCTTTTCTTCTTAAACAGGCATTTTTACCGAATGTCTCTCTCACTCCCTCACTTTTGGAACAGAATAAAACTTCATTTGTAACTCAAGATAACAAACATGTATGATTGGATGAAGTGGACATATCATTACATCACTGGGTAGATAAAACATTTTCTTCGTCTTTAGATGAATTTCCGTTCTCGTTATCAGTATAATGTCCCCCTCTATCATAATCACGTGATATCCAACCTCTATCATAATCAAGTGACACCCTACCTCTATTATAATCACGTGACATCCCACCTCTATCATAATCACGTGATGTCCCACCTCTTTCATAATCACACGATATCCCACCTCTATCATAATCAGGTGATACCCTACTTCTATCATAATCAGGTGATATCCCACCTCTATCATAATCACGTGATATCCCACCTCTATCATAATCACACGATATCCCACCTCTATCATAATCACGTGATGCCCCACCTCTATCGTAATCACGTGATATCCTACCTCTATCATAATCAGGTGATATCCCACCTCTATCATAATCACGTGATATTTAATATCTATCTTGTTTACTATTATATCTGAATTCCTGCTGTGTTTTGTCACAACCAATCATAGAAAACAACAAAGTCGTTAAGAACATTTAAATGTGTCTTTTAGTATTGCGCGATCGAAAATTGGAGATACGAATCATTCTGAAAGCACGGGTTGTCAGTCAGATTCTCAAGTTTATCAACCTATCCATTGCTTTGCGGACATTGTATTTTTAAAACTGTGTCCATATTTCCAAAATAATGGCGTATTCGGCTTACAAAATGTTAATCTCTTCATCTTAAGCTGCTTTACCTCTTTCAACTTCAACTTCTCTCGTGCCATTTTATTATTTCTACAAGATTGAACTGTGTTGATGGACTCAGTATTTCACATTTTGTGTTGCTTTACGACAAAGTGTGTTTCGCTTCTATCACACTATCAAAGATATATGTTCTGTGATTTTTGGTGTTTGTATACACAACAATTATAGACTGTGAGCAATTTCCTTAACACATTCTTCCACGAGTCTTCCACTTACTACAGGAAATAAAAAATGCAGGAGACGTATTTACTTCAGTTATTGCGAGTGCTTTAATCGAATGTATCGACTACGAGAGACCGCTGCAAGTCCTTTTAGTCAATTCTTAAGTCACCTTATCATTGTTACGGGCATCAGATACCCACTAGGGATCAGTACATCTTAGTTAAAAGTTAGAACTGTGATACCGTTACTCGATAGTAAAATTAATGGTACGGGGAATGTTTCCTCCAAAGAACTTTTAGACAAGTTTGAACACATTAACTTGGAAAACATTGTTAGAACATTTATATTTTCCATCAAACTCTATTTAAAAAATGAAGGTATGTCTTTCTCTGGTGTTCTTGGCGCCCTCCTTTGACAATATGTGTGTTATGTAAGTGAAAAGTAAGTTTGAAGTATAGAACATATACTTTAATTTCTGGTTGAAAGCTCTTCTAACATGTATTTCAGTGGATACAAACTGCTTCCTTCCCTTCGCTGGCTTTTAACACCAGGTTAAATTTATAAAACAGTTTATCAAAAATGGTCAGAATGACCTTGCCAGGTTGTCTTTGCTTTTTTTTTATTGATAACAGACACACCTACATTAAATGATTACATTGATATTTTTCACCGTGAGACCAGCAAGGATTTCGATTTCCCCATTGTGAAGTTTCTATTTATAGAAAAGACAGGGCAGGTGCCGTGAAGAAGTAGAAAATGCTTACCATCCCAGAACACCTGGTCTTATTCTCCTCATGCGCCCTAAAATATATTTTTCATATCTTACTTTTGAGTAGATTGAAAGAGGATAAATTCTGCTGTGTACATTTTTCTCCTTAGTTTTGTCTCAGCATGCATTTTTGAAATCATGAAAAATTGAAAATTTCTTTTCCTTTCAAGTTATGGAGGAGAAGTACCAGTAGAGAAAACAGTATGCTGTTTAATGTATCATTTATTTTATACCATATCTTATACTAAATGGGTGTCTTCTGTTCATACCTTTATAATGCTTCAAATGTCGTGTGACGGGATCAAAGAAAACCGTTGGTTTACTGTGAAGCATTTCACGTGCCAGGATTAACAAGTACAGCATTAAACGGAGATAAACTTTGTTTTATTTAATTAATATTGACCTTTAAAACATCAATTAACGCAACTATGGAACTCGTTGCTAGATACATTCAATTATTTAATCGAGTTAGATTTAACCAACAACGGAACTAAATTTTTAACATATTGACATTTCAATGAGTTAGTATTTAAGGAAACAATTGAAGTAATTCTTTGATACATTCATTTACTGTACCGAGTTCGTTTTTAACGCAACAGTTGAACAAATTGTTGCCTTGAGAACATATTTTGTTTTTCTGCTTCCAGATAGAAATTAAGTCGTGAGTTGAGTTCATGTTAATGTACTAATTATTATTGTCATGTAACGCTGAGGGAAAATTTCAAGAGCGCACGTGGACATACATTTGGGTTGACAAACGCATGCGATTACAAGAAATTACTTTTGGAAAGACATAGCTTCATGGCGACGTTAAAGTACATGTCATTTCTGTTTATTTGTGTAATAGTACCCCTGGGGGTATATAAATCCGTTTGCACGTCTGTAAACACTTATCAATACCGTCCCCACCTGCATGCTTCCGTTTGTTCTGTTTTATGTCTGCATGCGTCCCTGGAGCGATACAATGCAAAAATAGATTCAAATTGACAACACGTTCAAATATGATATTATGGATCTGTTTTATCAACGATACGCGTGTGTCTACGTTATCGTGAATAGATCCAGTTTGTCAGAATTTACACGCGAACGCAGACGATGACAGTTGACCAGTTGTTTAGTAATTAGGAAACAATCAGCGAACTCGTGCTCCTGCTCGTGCGTAAGAAATGCACACGAAGAAAAAGAAAAGGACAAGCTTTAAGCCATGTAATCATCATTTATTACATTATCTGATTTAAACATTCTATCTGAACAAAACATATGGAGTTACCCAGGCGTAAACTCGAGTTGGAACAACGGTTTCAACAGGTTAATGAGAGGTCTTTGCCACAAATAAATCAATATGTTAAAAGCTCGGAAAGTGCATATCCATTTTCTAGGCAGAACTGTGACAAAGCAAATTGTTCTTAATGATTTAATGAGAAAGATAGGTTTAAAAGGTCAATACATGTATTGTGTATCATCTTGACCAGAATTGTATGTGAATATAGTCTCACGCCAATCGATACTCCTTTCTCACTCTTTGTTCGTTTGATCATATCCTCTTTGGACATTTTATCTAACTCTCACACATGCGTTCATTTCCATACATATCCTCCCTCTCTCAGCAGTCGTGGTGTCGCTTAATATCTATCGTTGCTCTTGACCTGTGTAAACAAAAATGATGTGAATTTAATGTCATTTCTTCCTTCGACAAGTTAAGTTAAAGACAAAGTACGTCCGAAATATGTTTTTGTAAGAGATATGTTAACTTTGATTAGGTTCATTTGTAAGTATAGAAAAATGCAGACATTGATATTCATGTAACAATGGACTGAATTAGCTATTTACGGTATAATCTGCCTGTTATCCGTAGTAAAACTCAGTGAGAAATGTAGCATACCTGTCAGTTACGTGGTTGTTTACCTTGTTCTCATTAGGGAACAACGTGGCACTACCGACTTGGATTGACCAAGGTTTACGTGGTGTGTGTCGTCGATGAAGCAGAAGACGCTGACCCTTTTAGACCACCTGGTCTTTTTCTCAAAGTAACACTGCAGGAATGTCAATGTTATTCATTCTTTTGCCCATAGTTTGCAATAGTTTCATCAAATTTGTGTTTCAATGATACATCCGTGAACATGACGGTATTTTATTTGTAGGTTTTAAAAATTCCGACTCTACGGAAGTTAGAAATCAATGTGGGTTTATAACATTCACTTAATACTCCAATATCTATATTGATATATATCTACTTTGAACAGGTTGAATTAAAGTTCATTTCTTATCTTGTCCCAATTATAATAGAGATCGTTTAAAATTGCACTACTTTTTTACTTTGATAAGTAGTTTGGACTAATGTATCATTTCACCATCAGAACTTAAGTCTTGTAATGATATAGATTTGAGGTTTGGTTGGATATCAACAATCAGTTTTACTGCTATCACCAGGTTACTCTGAAGGTATACAAACATCGTATGTTTAGCACATATTGATCAGGAAAGGAATGGAAAGTTCTTGTTTTAATGCGGTATTCTGGTAGAGTAATCTTTGGTATAACTCTGAAGAGATCTGTTTATACAATAAGGTTGGTAAGCAGCATTTCCAGCTTTATCCGTTTCATTATGTCTCTGTATGTGGGATGGGGAAGGGGAGGCATATAGAAATCGCTGTAAAGGTAGTGTATCAGTGATATTTCCTACATTGATCAGGTAATATAGAGAGGTAGAGTATCAGTGATATTTCCTACATTGATCAGGTAGTATAGAGAGGTAGAGTATCAGTGATATTTCCTACATTGATCAGGTAATATAGAGAGGTAGTGTAACAGTGATATTTCCTACATTGATCAGGTAATATAGAGAGGTAGTGTATCAGTGCTATTTCCTACATTGATCAGGTAATATAGAGAGGTAGTGTAACAGTGATATTTCCTATCAGGTAATATAGAGAGGTAGTGTATCAGTGCTATTTCCTACATTGATCAGGTAATATAGAGAGGTAGTGTAACAGTGATATTTCCTACATTGATCAGGTAATATAGAGAGGTAGCGTATCAGTGCTATTTCTTACATTGATCAGGTAATATAGAGAGGTAGTGTATCAGTGATGTTTCATACATTGATCAGGTAATGTAGGTGAGATAGTACAATGTATATAAGAAATGTAAACTACCTTGTTCAGGTAATATTGGAGAGATAGTCTGTCAGTAATATTTTCTACTTTAATCAGGCAACGTTGATAGTAAACTGTTTCATTGCTCTATATTTAAATTTCCTATCTACATTAATCAGGAAGTTTTATTACTTTATATAAATGTTACTGTGTAATACTAATGATCATTTTGATTAAAGATCTAATTTTCCAAGCTACATAAACCAATCGTAACGATCAGTGGTAATGAGTGTGACGTCATTCAATGATGGTTTTAGTGTATACACCTTTTTATAACTTGACATATTTCTGCCAAACTGTCCTCTGAGATCCAATTGTTCATGTCCCTTTCATCACGGAGGTTTCCTAAACAACAGTATAATGAAGTTTGGCGGTTTTTTTTTTTTTTTTTTTGCTATACCATATCTAATGATAAGATTCTACAGCTATCCACCTGTGTGTCATTTTGATCAAATATTTGACATTGTGATTTAGTTACTGCTAAGTTAATAACATATGTAAGGTTTCTTACCTTTCACCGGGTTATTTTCTGTTTCTCCAGTAATCAAAAAAATGTCCGTCTTGTTTTTGACAAATCGCCCAGATTGATTTTTTTTCTTGGATTAGTCAGTGTCAGAGATATCTATTTACACGTTTTTTATTTACACCAGGACAACTTGGGGATCCAGTTGGTTCATTCTACAGCGACCCTTAATATCTGTCTGTTACTATCAGAAATTCTCCATCCCTTAACTCATTCAAGAATAATGTTAAAAAATCCATACTAATAGATACTAATATCTGTAAAACTTTTGTAAATCATGGTCCTAGGAAACTAAGTATTCTTCATTGTAGACTCAGAAATCGAGCAAGTCCCCTAAATTATGACCTTTTTAGAGCCAATTTATTAGCTAGTGCTGAGTGCCGTTGTGGGCATCCCTGTGAAGATTCCTATCACTTCTTTCTAATCTGTCCTGTTTATTTTCTGCGTCGATCTCTATTAACAGAACTAGCATGGTTTGAAGGTAATATTACAATAGATCTTCTATGCAAAGGTGACCCGAATATATCTGATGTTAACAATGCAAAAATTGAAAGGCTGCACAGCATTTCCTCAACAGGTCGGGTAGGTTAGACTGATATATAATTATACTTCTATATACAAAATAAGGAGTTTCTCTCTCTCTCCTCCCCCTCTTATTTTCTGTCTCCCCCACCTCTCTCCCTCTACCTCTCGCCTCTCTCTCTCCCTCTCTCTCATTATCAATATTATAACTTAAGTGGCTATTCAATTAGTTTTTTTTCATCTCTTGTGTATGATACGCATTCATTTATATATGCCACCATGTGACTTGTTTTTGTACTATATTGTATATATATTGTTGGGAGAAGTCGTCTATAAGTTGGCAAAACTTACTGACCAATCCCTTTGACTTTTCTTTGTCAATAAAATATGTTTAAACTAAATCTGTCTGTTTTGTTTGGTGGCAATAATGACAAACTTGGCCTCTCTTGGCCGACATTAATGTCGAAGAACTTTTAAGAATAGGTAATATTTCCAATACATTTTTAATACATTAAAATACATTTTATGATATACTGACTTTGAATTTCCTTCTTTACTTTTGTAGAAAGTGGCATTTGTACGATAAATGTGTTTTCAAGTTCTTTATTTTGAAGTTCCAATTCCTCGTTTGTAATACCTTCACATCCCACACCGACGGTGTTGGTAGCTGATATGATATTGAAGTTTTCAAGAAAGGGACGGACAGACCCTTCACTCTTCATGTAATGTAGTGTACTGCATTTGTCTTATATTTTCATATGTTATCATAATTGATTCGATAACTCGACAATGACATAATTTATTCTGATATTTTTTCTCTCACCTATGTCATTGTATTTTCATATCTATATATGATATCGCCTCCTCTCCTGCTGAATTGGAACCAACATCTGTTTTGTTTTAAACAAATTGTACATTGTGTTTTGTATTGTTCTGTGTTTGGTTAAGAAATGTTGTGTCACCAACAATTGTCATGAACATGAAAATGTCGATATAACCCAACACGAACGATTTGAAGTCTCAATGTATCGAAGTTTGCTTTGCTAGAACTTCGACAAATCGAAGTTTGTTTTGCTAGAAATTCGACAAATCGATGTTTGATTAATGTAGTTATATGCTTTATTTCTACGATGGGAAAATATTCTGGTTTTTATTAATATGACCATTTTCTTCAGTAATATAAAGTTTCATTTGTTTTATATTCATTAATAATGTATAGTGGGTAATATTCGCGGCGGATTTACTTTCGCTGAATGACGAAATAAAAAATACATCATACGGATCGACACTGATTCAAATTCCCATAAATGATTTCATATGTCTGTATACTACGGTTAAATTGATGAAAGGCACGAATCTGAATGCTCATAAAACAGTTCATACCACAACAACTGCGAAATTAGCTTCAAGGTAGGTCTGATGGTGTCGCTTTTACAAAGAACATGCTTACCTTTTTGGAACATCTGCATATTTGAATAAACTCCTTGTCAATCTTGTGTTTGTTCGTGTTTACTTCTCCTGTTTCTGATCTTAAATAATATATTCCTTATTCGTTGAAATAAACATACCAAGCGTGCTTTCACCAGAAAACTTTAACAGTACCAGTTTTATAGTCCTCATACTTTGACAAGCTTACCAGTTGGGAACAATTTACGTATGTTTATATATCTGACTTTTCCAAGGTACTCAAAACTCAATTTAAAGTATGTATTGTCGCTATAGTCATTGTAGATTCAAAATAGACAAACCCGATGTATTGCACATATATGTGTATTATTTAAATCTGTTATTTCAAGATTTCTAGTTGTTAAATCCCTTTCCTGAGCTTGACCGTATGGTATGCTGTAGCTCTTACGAAGTTGCACCGACTTTTAAAGTGTACCCTGAGAGGTCATCTATGTTGAGCTTAAAAAAATAGTTCTGCACATAAAATACACATTGTCGAAAACGCAAGAACGCGAATGCCTAGGAATGTTCCATTACTGAGAAATTGAGACTTTTCTGAAAAACACACCTTTGGCTGAGAGGCGTTGACCTCGTTTTCGGGCATCCAAACCTGTGACGTCATAAGTACATTACTGTGCTACATGTGATTGTGATCTATTTTGGGATTTTCTGGGGTAATTTCTCTGTTTATTTACGTGAAAGTACTTCACATCTTCGCAATATTTAAGGTAGTGAACGAGGGGTCGGTGAACGAATAGTTTTAAAACCATCGATCAATTTAAATTGATGTCACAGCAATCCTGTGTTTACATTTGTTTAAGTCAACGTATCGCCTGCGTTTCCTCTCTCTTTTGTCCCTAGCCTAGAAGGACGAAATATCTCTAGAACCGTTATTCGACCTAGAAGGAAGAAACATTTTTATACAATTATATCAGCAAATACTGTTTTCACTATTTTACTGTATTCGTATTCGATAGTGCTGTTTTCATTTTGTTGTTTGCCGAATATTTTGACTAAATCGTGTTTAAAAAAAGGACTGTATTCAAATATCAATGTACAAATTGCCGCAACTTGGGTTCAAAAATAAGGAACCTCAATTATAAGGCCACCTCTCTATAAAGGCCACTTCCATAATTTCCCAACAGTGGTCGTTTAATACAGGTTAGACTATATATTTATAATGCATGATCTAAGTTTCTTCGGTGGTATGTTCCATCTTATTTAATAAACTTGTAGGTAAGTTGATGTCGTAATCCCAGTATATGGTTGAACAATAATATTTTAAGAAAAGGGTTTTCACTTTGGTTGCTTCTCCGAGTAAATGTTTGTGTAATGGTCATTTAAAATAAAGATAGAAGCAGTTAAGTATTTTTGAATCTTTGAAATTATAGGTTTACATGGAAAGTGAGACAGTTTACCAATATTTTGCACGCTTATAATTTGAAATGAAACATATAATTATTGACGTTGCCTTTTGTTGCTGAAGTGTCCGTTCACATTAGCGAACATCCAGGATGATTACCAGTGTTCCATGGGGATTATAAACAAAATCTGAACCAAATAAGACTGCAAAGAGGAACATCGCCTTATAATGACCCAAAGCGGTAAAATTTCAATAGATGTTTTACCTCGTATCCATAGGAACGTCATTTTCATTAATATTATCCAATCAAGTGGCAATTACAGGGAAACTGTCTGTAGCTTACGTTCGTGACAAACAGTTTATTTCAACAGAAAATTATCAACCAAAAGGACACGATTTCTACGTGTATTTGTCACGTGGGAAGGCCTAATGTAATCTTTCGACTGTTCATCATATTACAAGCCAGTGGGGCACCTCTATGTGACGCGAAATGTTTAGCGTGTATGGATTGAGGTAAGTTTGAACACAATGATGACTATATTTTGAAAAATATTTTATTGACTACGTATTTATTTTTTTAAAAGAACGAAAAGGAATATCCTTAACCAAAAAAAAACCTATTTACAATAGACTTAACAAAAATTATAAACAATTGCGTCTTTCTTTATAAACAAAACCAGACACGTCACCACATTTATTCATAAATAAACAAATTTATGAGTTAGACTCATTTCCACGGAAACTGGAAGACATCTTTGGCATACAATCATATAAACAACTTTGGTGAGTTTTTTGTCTTGCTTCTTATTCAAATTGAGGCGGGCGAGGAAAATAAGAACCTCGCACCACACAATGCTAGCTGGCTGCCATTTTTTTGTAAAGTGTGCAAGACTACACAACTGCATGCTGGGATAGTAAAGATGACGGACTGTCAGGGCTAACCTGGTAAAGATTAGTTGACGGGTAGAAGCAGCAAAGCTTCAGTGTTGTTATAAGCCCAGCCTAGCACACAGCCGTCCTTCCACCACGACGATCCAACAAAAACTACCAAGTATTTATAACAGCTAAGAGTGTAGTCGGCACATACCCATATCCGTAAACAACACCCCATTGCTCAGAGTTAACAAAGCAACACATTGTCGACATATGTCTTTAAAAAATTTTAATCGTCGTGTTAATTAAAAATTATTCCTTAAAATTCTGTAGCTAGTGTTCAAATATTTGCTATTTTATTTAGCGAATTGGTAAAAACTACCCATAAGGGCACAGCACCCTTTTACACAAATTTAGAATTATATATAGAACAGGTAAACAATATTAAATATTATCCAATTCGAAAAAAAAATGCATTTTTGTACTTTTCCCAAAACATTTCGGTTATGTGTGTGCTATTATCAATATTGTCATCGCATTACATTTAATGACCCTGAGCAATGCGGTCAAACAGATATTAGGGTATCAATATTCGTCTTCCATCTATAATCTCCATTGGCACATAGGAAATAGTTTGGGAAACACTACACCAAAATACTCCTAAATAGTTACAAATATTGAGATCAAAAGTAGGGTAATATTCTCATAACAAATGCATGCTGGTTTCTTTTAATAAAAACAAAACTTTTATAGATATCGAAGATTTCGGATAGAAGAATTAACAGTGAATATAAAGGTAATTAACGGCTTGTTTTACTCAGTTTTAAAGCGATGAGAAAACAAAAACGAATGAAAATAAAATAATAAAAAAAATGCTATTCAACAATTCTTATTTTTCGGTGGGGTGAAAACAACCGTAAGATTAGCACCATAAGAACCATGCATTATTTTAGAGAATGTTTTCATAGAAAAAATAAATGTTAAAATCAAATTGAAATATCTTGGAATTAATTAAAACTAAGACACAAATTTAACAAAGATAATTAATGTCAATCTAAGAAAACAAGTTCTAGTGAAAAAAAACATACACTACTTATGAATTAATTTCCTGCGTTAATTGAAGCACCTGTTAAGCCACTTAGTGATCTGAATACAATAGCCAGCAGATTGTAATTTAACAAGCAATCTCCCAAAGTACCTCCTAGTGCCAGGGATGAACCAGCGGCCTTCATGAAACAGGATTCTATCATCAAACATTTCATTACACAGGTACAGAGTGATGCAAATACCTAACCAAACTCACTTTATTTTTCTTTGTTACAAAAACTGGTTTTGTCTGAAAAATAGACTTAGCTACTGGGAAATGAAGAAGTCACATTCATGATAAATAAGGTTTCTGTACCAGTGCAATTCATGTTTGATGATAAAAGTGAGACCTATGTTGTAAAACATGAGCCCCTCTTGACTGTTCTGATTTTGTGCTTTGCTGGAGTTTTGTTTTTGTGCTTCCTTCTGTTTCTGATCATTTCATTTCTTCCAAATGATACAATTTTTTTTTCACGTTTCAAGTGACAAAAAATACATATTGATTTCAAATTTTTACATGAAACAAGACTGTTTTGAATTTAAAATGAAATCCACCAGAATCAGAAGAAATTGCGTTTTTAGACTACCTGTAGGAATCATAGCGCACGACCAATAGTTAAACATGAAACACCACAAGTATCTGATTATATGCAAAATGTAAATGCTATAAGAATTCGGGCGATGATGAAAAATGTTTGCGATTGATGGGAATCTTTTTAAGATTCTAAGTACTTGCAGTAAGGCTTGAGAAAAAAATAAATGCATTTAGAAGTATTATGCGATATAACTGAGACAATTTGACAAGATGCTTGGAGCTAACAAGCACTAGTCATAACGCTGTGATTCCTAGTCAGGCTCATAACAGACCTTCCATGTTCCGCTCATTGTGACCTCTTGGCCTGTGTACTCCACTGAATCGTATTATAGTGTTTTATGGTATTTGTTATAAGTCTTTTAAGTATTCAGAAACGGATTAATATAAGTTTCAAACTTGTTAACGGAATCCGATCTCATATTTATTGTAAAATAACTGTTATAGGTGTTTATAAGAAAGACAGATAATACATTTATACTAAATTTCTATAAATCTTCCATTTACTTGACACAATACTACAGACAAAATGATGACAGAAACGCCTTTACAATGATGGGGAGCTTGGCTCGGTTGTTATTACGTGGTTAGCACCTAAGTATACAATACAGTATATAAGACATATTGTTTGGAAACAGAAATGATGCACAGTTCGTCAATCTGATTAACTCCGTGCCATACTATAACTAAATTGTCCTTGACCTTTAACAGCACCATGGTTACCGCACCTACTGTTTTTCCTTATATGGAATATTGTTCATCTGCTCAGATTTACTTTCCTGCCAAGGGAAATGATATTCAGTTGTTTTATAATGTTAGTCAAACTTTGACATTAACCTATGTGTACATGAAACTATTCAAGAGAAACACATTTTAGAACATGCTTGTATTTACTTATCTAAAACATATTAATATGAGCCAATGTAGTTTGATTAGGAATCTGATTAAGAAAAGTGTAAGAATTCATAAGAGAGGAAATATCCGAGGGAGTAAGTTCCAAAAGTTCACAGAACAATAAACATGTTACAATGTTCCTAAAGTTGTCTTATTTTAGAATGTAGAAGAAAATGCGTATTGGCCAATCATATTAAATAAAGGGCTCTAGCCACGCCCAGTAATAATTAAAGCCATGATACAGCTGCAGAATGGTTTCCGAAAAGCTAAGTTATATAATTTTAGAATGTCTAATAACACAAGTTGCACATAAATTCTTTACTCATGAGAAAAGTGTGATATATTTTGGACGGTTCCTTGTAGAAAGATGTAGTTTAACTCCTTCATATCAATGGCAAGATGCTTGATTATAAAGATTAAAAGTCAATTTGTTGACCTTGACACACACGCATCACCATACAGCCAATCTAATGTGAATATGACTCCCATCTCTAAATGCTTGTGTCAATACATACACATATGGCTGGCAGAATGTGTGTAAAACATGTGATCTCAACCCTATATTTAAAGGTCAAGGCCAGATTGAAAGTTGAAAGGTCAAGGAGAAGTGAGATCATGCAAGGACAAAAAAGCACAACACATTTGTTTTACAATTATGTATATTGGATTATACTCCGAGTTCGGTGTTTATTGGGCATCTCTTAAAGAGTCAGAAGCGGAGGCAGACATGACACAAATATAAGCATGGTAGGACGACTTTACAATGTCGTCTGGCGAAAAGCTCAAGCAAATCTACTATAAAGATATATAGGAGGTGATTTCAGTGTAAGGTCATTTAAACCATTGAAAATCTACATTGAATGTATATAATTCTATAAAACGAATCTGCTAGTCTCTGTTACCTATAAGACCTTCACCGGAGAGTATGGCATTGAAACCATAATTACTAATGAAAAATTTACAACAGTTGAAAACTAACCATACCGTTTTTTTTTTTTTGACAATTTATATCAATATTAAACACAGAAATGAAAAAATAATATATATCAATACAATAAAACCCCAAAGTTACAATGTTTACCAATCATTTTGTTAATGATTCCATCACTTCTCAGCAGGAACTTAAAAAAAATCCATCAATTTCAGTAAATCAATATTTCCAATCATTCATTTTAACATTCTTTTCTTTCATATATCTGATCTTAAACACTCATGACCTCGCTGATGCAGTTTTTAACCGCTTTCAAAATAAACCTACTGCGAGTCCAGCCTTTAAAAATGTTAATTCTAATAGCTACAATCCTATATAAAAAGTCTGTGTCACGCAATATGGTCATCTTGTTTCTTTGAAATATTCAATACTTCTAGAACTACGAATTTAATACAAAATAAAATAAAAACAAAATAATTAAAAAAAAAATAAAACATTAAGAAATACTTCTTCATCTATAACTTGGAAAATTGACTTTAGTCCTTCTATGAATCACTATTAATACATTGGAATATCGGTAATTTACAGATAAAAAGCATCAATATAAAACTAAGATTTGTAATATAAACCAAAAAAGTTTAAAAGCGTGACACACACTTATTGTACTAGATTATAGTTAAGAAATCAGCTGTTTTAAACTCTGCAATCCGCATATGGCATTTTGGGCACTTTGCTAGGGGTTGTTACACAACCCCTTTGGTTAAGTAATTAACAGCTCACACAAAAGCTTACAAAGCGAAAAATGGGTGTCACACCTCCCTGTCACCACCAGGAACCGTGCACATGGTTGTGTGCATCGCTCATAAATGATCAGTCACATGTTATCACACATGACACCGTTACCGTTCAACACATTCATCGTACAATTAAGATATATCTCGCCCTCCCCATGGACATAACATAAACAGGATCTACTTCTACCGTAACAGTCTATATATAGTAACAGGATCTTTATTGTACTCCTTTGTGACTCCGATACCATTCTGACTAAAAAGCTGTGGCTACATCAGATGTTTGCCACAGCTCAATATCTATACTTTAAACTGAACGCTTTAACTAATAACATATCTAATACAATATTATCATTAATGATTCGAACCATTCCAAAAGTAAATGATATATAATCAATAAAAAATGTTTCTTTTTTGTCAAAGGACATCAACCATTTCACACACAGTAACTTGTCACCATATAAACTACAACAATACAACAGAATATGTGACTATGTGATGGACCAATCGTTGTGTTTGACACAAAGACTGTTTGGGTTTTGTGTGATGGACAAACCACTGTGTCTGACATAAAGATTGGTTACTGTGATTAACCAATCCTTGTGTCTGACATGAGAAGTGTTTGGTTTGTGTAATGACCCAATCACTGTGCATGACACAAAAACAGTAAGGATCAATTGCTGAATCCAACACAAAAACTGGTTACATGTTGGACCAATTGCCATGCCTGACACAAAAACTGGTTATATGATAACCAATTGCTGTGCCCGACACATAAACTGGTAATGTGTTGAAGCAATCGCTGTGCCCGACACAAAAAACTGGTTAAGTGTTGGGCCAATCACTGTGCCTGACACAAAGGCTCTTTGGAGTTTAAACTCTCTCATCACAGCCCTATGACATAAAACCACAAGCAATACATACTATGTTATACAAAATTCATCAACTACATGTAACATGTTTTAATAATCTTAAAGTTCATAGTAACTTCTGCCCAAAGGTCAACCACACAAATGTCAGTTTGAATCATACACATACATACACACACATATAATATAATCTTTTAGCACTTAAAATATGGCGTCTATTCTTATACCACAAAGAACCAGTATAAGTTTATATGGCAAAATGGATTTCAAGCAATATGTTAACAGGCAGCACTTCCAACTGACTTTGTGATAATTTTTGTAGCTAATTTTGTGTAATGGAAGTGGCACTCTCTGTATAACAGAAACAACTTTTTACAAAAGCAAATTTAACTGCAAATTGATTTGTTAGTACTAATATATGGCACTACAATGACTTTTAATTTTCAATGTAACATAGTCAGTGGTTAAAAACCACTATTATTGACTGGATTTCTTAAAATGAACACAATTCATTTCTTGGCTGGATATCAATCTACAGCAAAAGCTGGATCCAGCTTTAAAAGAGAATTTGCAAAAAAGGAAGTCCATTTGTTAAACAATTTTTTTATATCCTAACGAACACAGCAATAAGTGATTGGGTGACATGGAAACGATTTGAGAAGTGACTAAGATTACAAAGTTAAAATCACTTCAATTGAAATGGCACTTTCACATGTTAACTGCAGGGTTTATCTTCTCCTTACGAAACTACAACCTACCTCCTCTGTAGCACTTGTCATGCCACAAAGCTATACTCTACCCGATGTCTAAAACTTCTACTCGTTATAACTCCCACTTAGTACTATATTGTACAACCTACATCAGTACTTTTACCAAGGAATCTGTCCCGCCACAGAACAACACTGACATGACCTAGTATCTAACACTGGCTGCTTTGGAAAACGAAATTGCTTCTCTGGCAACAGTCATTTAACTAAACCATTAAGTTATTCCAAAATTTCCAACAATAAACCACATTTCAGAATAGCATCATCTGTAACCTTGGCAACAGGGGCCATAATTTACCAACATGGTTACAACACATGAACGATCACAAGAGTTTGACTCTTTCATTAAAAAAAAATTAAGATAATTACATTAAAAGTGATATCCTATTGTCTAGATATTTAAAGAAGTGTTGAGGGCAATGTTAAACAGTTTGCTGGCATTTATAAGGAAATATCACAAGTATATGCACGTTTGGGCAGAAGTACTACAAAACAACATATAAAGACAATGAATCCACAGTTCACCCCAGTACTGTTAAGTTACCTAATATTGTACAGATAAAATAGGGCTTGTAATATACATATCAAGATATCACAAAACCACACTGATTAAAATGAAGTTATGAACACGCCGCTCATGGGCTTGGGTGCCTTTGATAAAAACACTGCCTACGCAGACATCGCTGCTGACACTGAATTTAGTTAACAAGAGAGACAAATCCTGAAACAAAACCAATTAACCAAAACATATCTCCTGAAAAAGTCTTTTCCAATAAAAAAGAACATATTGAAGAGAATGACAGCAGAACTGACTGGATAAATCTGACATTTTTATTGTACTGTGGCTGCAACATTATAAACCGTGCGTAGCAGTGGAACGGGACGAGCCGAATACGCTATTATGCTATGTCATAGACTATCAAACAATATATATAGAACGAAATGAGAAAATACAAATCGCATATCAAAATCCACTGAGTAAAAGAAACGAAAAATAAAAGAGATCAAAATAGCCCAAATGGCGAGAATTTAATTCTCAAAAATTTGAAAAATTTGTTGGAAAAAATAGTCTTTCTTGCATATTTAATTATTGAATTTAATCACATTTTGGAAGAAATGATGGGTTTAATATTTTCAATGCTACCAGCAGATGGAAACCTATAACCGAATGGGAAAGGTCAAAGTGCGTTTAGTTGTTATATTCAATGATACTAATGAAAGTGAAGAATGGAATAGGTACAACTAGGTAAAAAGAAGGTTATTTATTAAAATTAAATGTAGAATATCCAGTTGTTAAAAAGTACAATGCACCTGGTATAAAGATTGTTTTGTAGCTAGAATTTGGAACACTGTGTTAATGCAGACACCTTTCCCCAATATTTTTGAACTCTGTGTATGACCTTTCCCATCACCTGTTTTAAAGGTCTGGCTTTCTCAACCGAAATCATTCCCCGATGCGGGCAACAACTCGGCACATGACATGTGATATGTAGACATTCAAACAGATGAAGTAAACATATTTGGTTTTTTTCTTCAATTTGAGACATGTAAAATATATATACACAAATTCTATAACAGTCCTCTTAACATCCTCCGATCCCCCAAACACACATCTCACTCCAAGTATGGTATGATAATCCACCAAAAAAATGACATTTGTGCTAATTGGATATAATCAGTCATATGGCATGCTTAAATGACCAATCAAAATGGTCGTAACAACATGTCTAGTTCAAAATCACATACATATAACAGTTAAGGCTACATTGTTTGTCTCTCAAAAACAAAGTCCAGAATGGTGGCCCTGTTTGACGCCAACTTACCTTTTTTGGATGTTCCCCATTAGTGGGACAGGGGTTCTGATAAAGGTGCTGGGTCCAAAGGGCTGTACCATTACTTAAGTGGGGAAGAAGGGTTAAATACTACTTATGTAACTACCACCGATAATGATACTCTAATATATAAGAAAAATATTATACAGGTAAGAAATTGTATGAACAAAAAGCCTTTGTCCAGTCATGATTGTGATTGGTTTTGTCAACACTAAGGTTTTGTAACATAGAATTTGTGACATGTTCTCATTCAGCGACCTTATTTTAATATAGTATATGTATTTAACCATTGGTTAATCAAACATAGGTTTTAAAAGTCGGTCAACAATCACTAACAATGATTTAATTTAGAATATGAACAATAAATGCTTGGAACACGTGACCTTCGATCAGGTCTTTTTATACATACAAATCTTCAAATAGTTAAAACAGTTACAATGGAACAGTGTTGGTTACCTTCAGCACAGAAGGGCATACATACTGGTTCCCTACCATCATCAGCAGAGAAAACTTTATGGCACAGTTTTGAAAAAAAAATACAAAGAAAAAAAACGAAAAAACAAACAAACAATTGTTCATTATAACAAATTAGTTTAGTGTGCACCTTGTAGAAGAAATTGCACCTTTTTCATCAAAATATATAATTTACAACAGTATCTTTAACTAAAAAATTACAGTCATAACAAACATGTCATCAAGTACACAGGTTTTTGTGTAGAAAGGGGACGGTCTTTCTTGTTCAAAAACTCAATACTTTTTGCTTTATGTGGCATTCATCCTACATTTACCTCCATTAAAGTGCTCTGATGGGACAGGTATTGCCAATTAAACAATGTATTGACCGACCATGACATCCAGAGCATAGTGTCCACTAAACTGGACCAATAACTAACCTTGTAGTATCTACCTTTTAGAGGCAATCTGGATTTTAGGCCAAACGACAATGAAAAAAAAAATTACTATAGTGACAAAAACATAGAACCATCCCCTATCTACACATAAGGTTTACCGAGTACCATGTTGAAGTGATCAAGGGACATAACTCTGCTGTTACAATGCGTCACAACTCCCCACTGTTCCTCTCAGTCATGCATGTAAGTGTAAAACATGAAATTTATACATATCAAACAAAGTATTCTCTTGTCGTGTGCACAATGTGCATCTCCATAGATACAGAAAAACCACTTCAAAATCATAGCTACTAAAAACTCTTAAAGGCTAGCAGGGCTTCACTCCGGGTGGCCATATTGGATATAGCATTAAGGGGGAAAACAGCAAGGAAGTGACAGGCTAAGCAAGGATTTGAAAAAAAACACAAATCAATCCGTTACTAATGCCCAAATTTCAAAAATTAAAATTAGGCTAAAAAATATTTTGCGTAGTTTTATCAAGGTTACTTTATCGCCTAGCAACTAGGGTTATTTTTAACTGATTTATGTTATCATAAAACAATCTTTATCATTAGGATTTGTCTTTGATGAAAAGGATTAAAAAACAAAATAAATTTGAGCAATATTCAATATTGTGGAGAATATCTTTTTTAAGTAAAACCTGTTTCTCTTTTGTCATATAATTTATCACTTAAATGTAAATAAAATTGAAATTTCTGAAATCTAGAAAAAAAATGCATTATCCTTTTAACGATGACTTTTTGTCTCCTTTGCTGCAAGTCTAATCTTGCCACTTAACTCCTTGGAGTTGTCGTTGATTAAGTTGACAACAGGCCTTGTACAATCACATTACTATGATTTCTTCATATCTTATGCACAGGTCAAGGTTATTATCAAAGTCAGAGAAAAGTTCATCACCGGATTCCTTTCACGGATTCATTTCCATAGCACCATGATTCCTTGGGCAGAAATCATTTGTAGAAAAATCCATTGGCAAGGAAGAATACGAGGTCAAAGTCCACGATTTCAAGATCACTGTAATTATTTCAGTATAAATCGTCCCCGCGACTTCACTCACACCTACATGATAATCCTTGTAAAACTTGTGGAATACAAACACTTAAAATCGATTTGTACTAAAAACAACTCAAATATATTGAGAGCTCACTGACCCACTTAGTTTCTCTTGGTTGTCATGGCAACTAAATGAAAAAGAATCATAATGCATTGTGGGCCTGGTTACTTGGAAGGAGGAAGTGGTATGGGGATGTGGTAGTATTTACACATCGCACGTGTACACTTTCCACGGACTGCATCTCGACATACGGCCGCTCGTCCATCCTTCACTTCAACATAATCTGAAAGAGATCAGAATAATCCATAAGTATGGCTGATGTATTTAAGGAAGTGACAAGAAAAATATCTAAAAAAAAATACACTGTTCCCTATAACGTAATAATCTCTTATATATTCACCATTGGAATCACTTACCCTCTGTTATATGCACACTCTTGCATTCAGGCCTGTTACACCGGCCCAATTTAAAATCTCGGCAAACTGGGAGGGTGTCCAGCAACTGAAAATACAACAGCCAATCAAATCCATTTTACTGCTGAGAAGACAAAATAATCTCATATTTGTTACATACAATTTGATTGGTTAATTCTCATTTATTATTGTTTAGTAATTAATAAACCACAGAAGCATTGTGTAGTGTAACTGGATCTCTGCTATGATGGTTGCAGAAAGATTTTACAATAAGTGAAATAGAAATTTGACCAAGCTTATAATGAGTTGGGAGAAATGGCACATTTAGGGGTCCATTTAGACTAGCTCTAAACAGCTTTATCATGTTACAGTCTGAAGCATTAATTAATAAATCTACCAGGTATTAGTAATATTCTAGTTAAGAGTTTAATTCAGTTACAATGTTGATATCTTTTCTCCTTTCAGTCAAAAAATCAATTTTTTTTATATAATATTACTTGTTCAAAGCGGGAGAAGCAACAAATTAAGATATTTTGCTATCTAGCCATGTCATCAAAAACTGCTAACCAACTGCTGAAGCAGGAGACTTTCATCAATTCTGATCAACTTTCCACAACACACTGACATTATTACAACTCATCAAGCACTATATAATAACACACCAACCCTAATGCTATAAATGTATTGTTTTTCTATTGACTACAAACACACAAACCAAATATCAGACATGGAAATACATAGTCCATTTGTCTCATTTATAATAGATTTCTGATTTCAATCAAACTCCTAACACATCCACTCCATTTAAACTCCTAACACATTGACTCCATCTAAACTCCCAACACACTGACTCCATTTAAACACCGAATACATTGACTCCATTTAAACACTGAATACATTGACTCCATTTAAACACCGAATATATTGACTCCATTTAAACTCCCAACACATTGACTCCATTTAAACTCCTAACACATTGACTCCATTTAAACTTCCAACACATTGACTCCATTTAAACTTCCAACATATTGACTCCATTTGAACTCTCAACAGGATGACTCCAGATCCATCCTACAAAGGTAACTCTGAGTAACTGACATGCTGATACCATATGAACCACCTACACACCGACTTTATTTCCATTTTAAAATAAAGGATCCACATCAACCACATATTTCATCCCTTAGACTTTATACCAGGTCTTGTCACATTACTTCTGCACCAGGTGTGGGCACATTACTTCTGCACCAGGTCTTGTCACATTATTCTGCACCAGGTGTGGGCACATGACTTCTACACCAGGTGTGGGCACATTACTTCTGCACCAGGTGTGGGCACATTACTTCTGCACCAGGTGTGGGCACATTACCACTATATCAGGTGTGTGGGCAAATTACCCCTATATATATAAGATGTGTGGGCACATTACCCTTATATCAGGTATGTGGGCACATTACCCCTATATCCAGTGTGTGGGCACATTACCCCTATTTCAGGAGTGTGGGCACATTACCCCTATATCAGGTGTGTGGGCAAATTTCCACTATATCAGGTGTGCGGGCACATTACACCTATATCAGGTGTGTGGGCAAATTTCCACTATATCAGGTGTGCGGGCACATTACCCCTATATCAGGTGTGTGGGCACATTACCCCTATATCAGGTGTGTGGGCACATTACCCCTATATCCAGTGTGTGGGCACATTACTCCTATATTCAGTGTGTGGGCACATTACCCCTATATCAGGTGTGTGGGCAAATTTCCACTTTATCAGGTGTGCGGGCACATTACCCCTATATCAGGTGTGCGGGCACATTACCCCTATATCAGGTGCGTGGGCACATTACCCCTATATCAGGAGTGTGGGCACATTACACTATATCAGGTGTGTGGGCAAATTTACTCTGTACCAGGTGTGGGCACATTTACTATATTTCAGGTGTGTGGGCACATTTACTTTATATCAGGTGTGTGGGCAAATTTAATTCATATCAGGTGTGGGCGTATATACTGTATAAATGACACTATATCTAATAATTACATATTGACATTCAATAGCAGTTGATGACACATGAATTTCATACTCATTTGTGACTTCAAACCAACCAAGGACAAACACAAGCCAGTCCAAGACATGTAGATTCCATACTTATTTATTCCACTTCAACCTCTGATATGTCCACTAAAAACCAATCCTCATTGATTCTACACTGACATGAAGGAACCAAACCTTTCTTTTTGAAAAATAACAAGATCTTTAACTAAGAAACAAAACACTTGGATACAGTGAGGTACTTAGGGATGGATCATTATAAAGGAGATTTATTTTGATGTCTGTAGTAGCTGTGAAGTGAAGTGAATATTCAGGTAGCACTTCAAAAACAATTACGCTTACATATTCACTTCAAACACTGTCCATTTATGGGATATTTCAGTAAAACCTGCTGATTGAGAAGCTACTGGCTGATAGAGAGGAGAGACAAAGATCATCCTTAAACTACAAGGTGCACTGGGAGGGATGTGGACTAGCTGATAAGTCTGCCTCTAATCAGACCTGCATTAAATATCTCACCCTATATCAGGACTGCTCTTACAGGGCGAAAAACTCAACCAAAACTAATCAGGCATTTTTAATGTCCTGAAACTGCTTGTCAAAGAAACATATCAATAATGGATTTGATTAAAAATAAAAATGAACTATTTCATGTACAATAATGCAACCACTTTAAAAAAATTCATTTTGGTTAAGAACCTTGAATTTGATTCCTTGATAAATTAGCGTTCATTTTGACATAACCCATCTTATGGTTTATAAGTCAATTTAATCAATACAATATCAAAATAAGCTAACTCTGATCAATTCTAGGCCTGCCTAAAATAATACCTGTCACGATGACACAACCTAACTACAGCAACATTACGTAATTGTTGTTGTTATCCCACACGTTTAATCTATCATGTATCTATGATACACTAACTACAAAACACATTAGCAGTTGTTATGGTAACTAGAGAGCACTCTACCTGTTGGTTGCTGTCAAAGTAATTTACGGTATAGGCGTTATTAGATGGTACGCCAATTGGTGCCGTCACCATAGCTGTGGATGCAGCGGCTTCAGGGGAGACAACCAATGGCACTGCTGGCATTGTGTTGTCATGGCAACAGTTAGGGGACCAGTTATTGTGCAGATGTTGTCGAAGCATTCGAACACCACATGCAGGTGACCAAAGCAAATTAAAAGCACACAGGAGTTAGAGCATGAAAGAAATGAAACAACAAAAAAGTATAAAAATTAATAATGTGTTAATTGTGCTGAAATGGCAAAAAATAATATAGATGTTTGTTAATAATGTATTTGACCAAAGTAACATTCATTTGTGACCTCATTTACAACCCTTTGACCTAATTTAATTCCCTTTACCACCATATTTGTTTGACAAGCTAAAAGGTATTCAATGTTTCTAGGTACCCAAATATGGTAAGTAAACTAGTTTATCTTAACACAGTTTGGACTAATTAAAATATTCAAAGATGACCTAATTCCTATGTCTATCCTGCATGACTTAGTCATTGCCAAACATCAGCCTCTGATGCAAATTTGCAGACAAGTTCAAAGAATGACAAGAAATAGTATCTGCTTACATTTCTATTGCAGTGTATTCCCTGTTGGGTTGGTTACATGGTTTGATGTTTATTCACTGATCTGATCTCTTTTGTCATGAAAATTGATTAGTATCTTTGGTAAAGCTATTTTTCTGTACTACTGAATGTCTTCCCTTCCTCAAATTAGTTATGATTTTTGTTTTCCGTTTTCAGATTCTTCTATATTGGATTTCATATCCACAAATAAGATGTCTTTGCTATATCAAATTAAAGGTCACAGTTTGTTAGTATAATCAAATACATGTTATACAGCTACAAAATCATAATATGCAAACCAGATACATATGTATGTGTTGCAATCTAAAAATTACAAAACGATAAACAAAAGAAAACCCAGGCAACCAAAATGATAATTTGCATTACCAGTAAATGTTAAGGTAGTAAGGATATTAATATCATGTATGCATATTGTTAAAGCCATTTCCTGCATAAGATCCTGTAACCATTTAAAGGGCAATATCATGCCAAGATGCAAATCAACTTTAAATATGCCATCTGCCTCTGTTGGTGCATGCTCAAGTACCATTTCCTAACTTCAAAATTTCAAGATCTCTATTCTTGGTTAACAAAGAGAAATAACTGTTAACTGATTTGATTGGTTGAATTCTACCTCCATACTGTTTTGTAACTATTAAATGTCACGAGGTTTAAACTAATTTGTAATTGGCTATTCTCTTACCTTCATACTTATTTGTAACTGGAAAATTCATAGCCTTCAACCTGACTTGTGATAGCCTATTCTCAGTAGTATTCAACCTGACTTGTGATTGGCTATTATCTGTAGTCTTCAAACTGCTTTGTGATGGCTATTATCTGTAGTCTTCAAACTGACTTGTGATTGGCTATTATCTGTAGTCTTCAAACTGACTTGTGATTGGCTATTATCTGTAGTCTTCAAACTGACTTGTGATTGGCTATTATCTGTAGTCTTCAAACTGACTTGTGATTGGCTCTATCTGTAGTCTTCAAACTGACTTGTGATTGGCTATTCTTTGCAGTCTTCAAACTGCTTTGTGATTGTTGTATTTCAAACATTACCATCATGGTAATTTGAGACTCTATTTCTGAGTGTGGACTGATTCCTGATTGCTTTTCTCCTCACTTCTTCCCTGAATTTGGCCAGTTTCTGTTTTGGTTTACTGATTTGTGATTGATTGTTTACTTTTCTGATTAGAAATTTTCCAATCTTGCATTTCATCTAGCATTTCTGAATTTTTGACTGGAAGACATTTGATTTTATAGACACAGGCTATTGATTTCAAAAGTGATGTTTTATCATGATGAATAACACATTTGTATGTAAATCAGATCAATATTTTGGAGGGTAGATACACATTCCTGACTCACAGCACCAACAGAAACAGAGTGATATGACTACAATATACAACGTACACTGAAGCACTTTCACAACATACATCCAACACATGTATCATACACCAATATTCAAGGTAATACAATATTCTTGCATCAAAACTTCTGACATGTGAATCATTAACATTAAAATCATGCAGGAAAAAAAGAAAATGAAAATATTTTTTTAAAGAATAATTGTAATGCTTTAGAATAATAAAGATTGCTACAAAGTCAAGTAAGTTTTGGAGTTAGTGCTTAAGCTTTAAGATGTGGATATACTGAATAACCACCCTGTGTATCCCAATAGACTGTCTCATTTCTTTAAGCTAAAGACAGCCCATTGTGGACTATAGGGAAGGCAGGTCAATAGACAGCTATGTGCAAAAATATGGAAATAATGCTACACATCAAGAGTTAGTTCCCTTACTCAGGTGATGGGTATTAGTAATTATTCAGAAATAGTTAGTAGCTATAGTTCCCAAATGATAAGGCCAGATCTTTCATCCAAACAAAAGGCCTGGTCCTTATTTACATCATCATTTAAATTCTTAGCCTTGCTAGATCACTTGTAAAATTCAATATTTTTCAACAGTCAAACTATAAATTTTCTAAATCTTGCTAATATTATTAATTTTCCTCCCCAATTTTGTCAGCTATTAAGAAGTGTTATTTTAAAGGACAGAAAAGAAGATAATGACACAGTGAATGACAAAAACGGTCAAAACTGACCATCGGTGATGATAGCGGCCTATTTTTAGTATCACACTCACGTGTTACTGGAACTAGGTGTTGCTGGGGTATCTGCAAGGTCGGCTGCAGGGGACTTGACTGTGATATCTGGGTAGGAACTGGAATGCCACTTTTATTTGTATCTGGGGAATCAAAAGTGGCCAAATTCATTCTCACATATCACATATTTTTATGACTTTTTCTCATGTACATGTTTGTATACGACATAACATGAAGATCAGCTGGAGACTATTGGGGAAATCACCATTGATCTTCAAAATCCAATCCACTAAGAATAATCCATTTAATTCTCTTGATGTAAATCTGATTGTGATTTTGTTGTTATTTTCTTGTACTTATTGGGTTTTAACTTATAAATTCATGTAAAGCTACATCCCAGCAGACAGTATCAATAATCAACAGCATTTATCATTTCCTGTTTTCAAATTCTTTTTTCACAGCAAGTTACAGATGACAATTTACAAAAGTGGTCCTTTGTTTGAGGAGTATAAAATTGGGAAAAAAATTCCACTGTTTATTTGTACCTTAAGCAAGAATAATGAAAATCGATGTACCCTAATAGAAAAAATAATTCAGTTTGAAATGAAACAATATGATCCGATTAAAAAATTTTGTTTAAAATGTTTTGAATTTTTCTTTCAAGGAATTTTTCAATAATTCTATCAAAACAAGGAACCTAAGAGAGATTGATAACCACTGATAACTTTCTATACTATATAGAAGAGTTTTTTTTCCCTCTAAGATACAGGTTGTATTATAGTCATGTTAACTGTAAATAACTTATTTTGTTTGAAATTGTATTTTGAAAGTTAAACAGGCCTACTGACCAGATCAGTATTGTTAACAACAATGTTAACAAATTTTTAAGGGACATTGCCTGAAATCAAGTGAATATTAACAAGTCAAAGGAACATCTAATCAGGGTGAAGAAAATGCCTAACTAGGTCCATTGATGAACATATTAATCCTGGAGACGAATCCTTGAGAAATAGCTGTAACAAACTCCCTAATGCCAAAATCTAAAATGCCACTGGTGGTTATCTTGAATGTACAGCTAGTGTCCACCTACAAAGTCCATACTGAATCTTCCATAAAACAGGATTCTTTTTGTGATTTTTTAAGAAAAAGCAGTGACATGCTAAAAATGTCAAAATTCAAAATAGTAACTCTTGAATACCTGGCCAAGTTCTTATATGTGGCTTATCATCAGGAATACCTCTTCAGAAGGTTATAAGAAATAGTGGTAACCAACTTGATATGCCAAAATTCTGTCTTGAATGCCTCGTGATGTTCCACTAAGTTTGGCATTTACAACAAGGTACCATACTTAATATGTTTACAAAATTTGAGGAAATCCCTTCAGGAATTGTCAAAACTTTACAAAAGCCTTTTGGTACAATCTAGAACAGCCAATGAAGCAGAAAATATGACATGTACATACAAAACTGTTCCCTAAAGATTCGTTTTGTAGTTATAGAATGACGAAAGTCGAAATGACTTGAAAAGCCAACCACCTGATAATAGTAGATTGGAAGAAAATCAAAATGATTTCAAATTTGTGAAGTGTAGATTTTTGCATGGACTTCTTTCATATATACAAGATTGAAAGGCCTTATACTAGGAGATATAGATAAGCCTGGCCAACTAAAACGCCATTACTGGAAAAAATATTCATTGGAATTTATTCTTTGTCCTTGAAGTTTCCCTTTTTAACTACCGTGTTTGCATTAATATTTTTGATGTTCATGTTTTTGGCAATCAGATCCAAATTATGTAATACGTAACTTCTATCAAAATTTCAAGTGATGTTTAGTTATTATGTTTTAAACCTGTACAAATCTCTGTTCTGGGGATGTAGCTTTCTCATGAAACTTGACTCAAACTTTCTACAAAACTGGTCATAAAGTTTGAATTAATTGAATGAACAGAACAAAACACATTTCAGACCGATAACAAAATGCTCTACCAAAGCAAAGGCAAACATGCTTCTATATAATGCATTAACTGTCGGACGTATTAAAAAAGACCAATCTAGTAAATTTTTACTAAAATGCATAATAAACAGTAACTCTTTCAGTTGATATCAATCTTTTTATCAATTAAAGAAACATATATCTCAGGAATTATTTACATAAGCTGACAAACTTTGAATTTAAATTATCAAACACTCATATTCTCATCTCTACGTCGTCCACACTGTTGACATTGATACATAAGCTTCACCAAACTATCACAGTCATATATTTATAATTAGAGAACCACATATTTCTAGAATCTCTCCTCTCCAATTCTTTTTGTTTTAGAGTTTATTTGATAAGCTATATTTTTAATTGAATATTTACTGAAACATCCTTAACACTGCGCAATATAAGTCTTTCCATCACCAATTTTTATACTGTAGAAAGCACATATAATAGATTTGGCATTAAGTCTAGTTGTGGATAAAATACTGATGAAAGTTAGAAGTAATGCGATGATATACTGATTTAGACATGAAACACAAGTAAATAAAATTTTTACTAGGACCTAATATGACTAAAGGGTGTTTAGAGAAGTTACTTTTATTCTTTAATTTACCAAACACATTTAAAGCTTTTTTGTTTTAAGCTAAGCTTACATTGATAACCGTGTCATAAATTATGAATATTTCATTGACCAATCAAAATAGCACTTGACATTCATTGCATTCAAAGCTACATTGTTCTGTTCATATTCAGGTAACGTGATAGTTAAATACATTATTACTACATACAATAAGGTATGTACTTATTTATATTCGTAACTGATAACTGATATTCTGCATGAAAACAAATGAGGAATAGAACATTATATCAACCGTGAATTCAAAATATTGCCCAACTTCTCAGAGATGAAATCCTTTGAACAGCACATTAAATATTACATTATCTCCTTCCATGACGAACATGGTGTCTTTTTTTCAAACACTGTATCAATATTTCCCTTGTATGAAACGATAATATCTCAAACAGCATTACGATTTGATAAAAAAGTTGAACAAAACACTATTGTAAGTTAAGTTTTGGTAGTACTTAGTGATTAGATAGTCACTGGTTGTAGTTGAAACTTGAAGGAGATATATATATATAAGCAATTTCAATATTTACTGGTTAAGGCACTTGGTGATGAAATCAAATTTTAATGTAATAATTGTGTAAAAGAAAAATATAATAAAACACCATATTCATCTTTTGAAATCTGTAATAAATTATTGAAAAAAAAAATTTGTAACAGGCAACACAATGAGAAAGTGACAATAAATCACCAAACCAAAGATTGGTCTTTTTTAATTGCAATCATTAACAAAATTATGTACACATAGTAAAATGACAATTGTTTAACAAACATGTTCAGCTGCAATGTAATGTGATTAATATGCTGTAAACAATAAGATAAAAGTCAACACAAGTCATAGCCAATGTGTATGCATCATACAGTGAAAGCTTCAGAAGTCAATAAACCTAGGCAGCCATTCACAAGCATTGTCGTAACAGTGACAGGGAACAAATCCACCCTTCACTCAAGTGTGACACACACACTTACATGGGTTGGACGAGTATGGGTTGAAAGGGTATTAGGGGTTGGAAGGGCACAAAGAATGACTCTTTTATTGACATTATCAGCTTCAAGACGAAAACATGTTGATCAAGTTTATTACTTCTTAAAAATTATCCAAATTGAAAACGTTTCCTTTTAGTTTTCATCAATCAAGATTCTTCTGGTTCACTCAGAGGTTTGTTGGTAGCTTTGTGTGAAAATATGGGTGTTCATTAATCTGTATATACCGGTATCTGACAATTACTATTCCTTAATTCATTTTCTTGTTTTAAAAATAAAAATCATGCTGACGTTTCATATTTTTATGAATAAATTAACCCTCCCCCTCCCTTAATAACTGAAACACAAATACAGTAAATCTTAAATATGTACATGTAAAGCAGTTACAAAACTTCCTTAAATCCATAATGAATCCAGAAAGAATACAAAATATGAGGAAAGCATTCATAATGATAGACATCTCAGACATAATTCAAGCCATCATTTACAAATGCATCACAGGACAAAGTATAACGGCAAAAGGAACGGTTTCAGTCAAGCTTTAACTTGAAGCAGAATTTTATAGAGGCTACTGTAAAGGTTAAAATTTGGCTCAGATCTAATTGATAAGCAGTAGTTGCAATTGAGTTCAAACTTTCATGTGAAGCAGACTTGTACAGGTATTTAGAACTGATATAAGCTGATATTGCAATTTTCTAAAATCTTTAAAAAATCTCTGTAACAAGTGATATGTTTGAACTGCTGGCATTGTTGGTCAAGTATTGCATCCTTTTGTATTTTCTGTGTATAGTTTGTGTACAATTTAAAATTCCTGTATTAAAGTAATGTTGTTCTTTAATATGTAATGTCTGTTCTGTTATGGTCTTTCCCAATGATATCTTCACAATATTTTTTCCGATGTATTTTGTTGTACGATTATTTTCTATATCTTTACCCAATAGAACCTTTGCTATATTTTTGTCATGAACAATTTTTTGCTGTCGTTATTTTCAAGGTTACAAAAACAGGTTTTTTCTGCAATATTTTCTGGGTTTTACTTTCCTGTAACCTTCCATAAATTCATGTTTATATCTAAAGCATTTTTAATTAAAACTACAGCTAGTTGATGATATCACACATCTGACAGTTTTTTTTCTTTCTTCAAATTAATTGAACATTACTGAGAACTACAAGTGTAAAGTCTAAGTGTAAAAGTAACTTAATCTATTGTATAACAAACTTCATTTATTTAGTCTGGTATTGTGTGTGGTGAATTTGTACAATTATGATATAACATTATAAGTGTTGTTTACTCATACATGTAACAGATACAAAACTCAATAGTGTGACCATTTTTTATGCATTTGGTGTAACTACCTGTTACACTTCTAAAAGCTTCCTCAAGAATTTTACAAAATTTGACAAATACAGTGGATTTTCTCTACACTGGCTTCTTTCTAAGTATAATTTTTTGTACACTTGTCTCAGCAACAACATTTCTTAACATATCTATATGATTGACTTCTTCATAATCTGCTACAATTTCTGAATCCCTTTTCTATCCTCATTTTTATTGACATCAGCTAGGAAGGACAATGCCCGTGACTATGAGTGACCTCTGTCATATTCGAGTCAGTGAAATAGTTCAAAATACAATAAAAGTATTTCAATGAGCAATTTGAAAGACATCTTTATATAAATGATAAACAATGAACTTTGTGATGATATACAAAAAGAGACGGGATATAGATTAGGAATGAAGTAGTTTATTATTTGTTTTTTTTTGGCATTGTTGAGAGCTTTAAAACAGTGAAATGATTTTGTGCAAAACCTCAAAATTTCTTTAAATCTGTTGTAATAAAAATGTAAATATCCTTCTGTCTATAAATAGAAAACTGGACAAGCCTTCAACTACCAATAAACATTGTGATTAAGACATTTGTAATTTCAAGAATTTGAGACATGTTAGGCGGCAATTTGTTAAGGAAATTTTGCAGGAATGAAACTTAAAAATTTAGCTGTAGGTATGCCAGATTGCAATAGATTGAGAAAACATTGTACCAGTTTATTTTATATAAAAGTGTTTTAAAGTTATTTTTGTTTCCTGAATTTAACTTCCATACTTTCTATATCATGAGAACTTGTCTCAAACCATCCAAATACTTTGGTCACTTATATGTCCAGTTTAGAGGAAATCCACTTTAATATTTGAAGTATTTTACTTATGAGTCCAGAAATATATTTAAAAGATACCACAGCGAGTAATCCGACTTCAGTATTATGTATTAATTACATAAATAGCAAAGGTATATACTTGCAAGCTGCAACAGTAGCATTCATCCTTCATTTTTCCAACTTTAGTGAACAACAATGAAATATTATTTATGGAAAATGAAGGGTGACCAACTGAACAGAAGCAAGAAAACTCAGGCAATATAATTTTCTTACAAGATAAAATCCAAGTTTCCCTACTTCAATCATTTTTTTCTCTAGTTAATTCTTTCTTTAACGCTATCTTTTTCAATTTTCTGGTAAATACTAGTATCTGCCATTCGAGTTCTAGAAAGCATTCAGTCAAAGAATAATTTCTTATGTAATCTTTAAATTTTTCTTTACTTGATTTTTCTATGTTATTGAAAATGTTACGTATTCCATTATCCCATTTAATTTGTTTTCAAATTAAGTACTTCTTACTAAACTTAATAATTTTACTTAACTATTTAGAGAATAATCACTATTTTGATCCATCTAAATTTTCATATTTTTTCCTCAATTAATTCAAATTTGACTAAGAGTCTTTTACACCTGAGTAATAGCACTAACAGCAAAGCTTTTCCTACAACAGCTGGTTGGATCTGATGTGACAAATTTCACACCACACAATGATATGTTTGCAATTGATGGAAATATATACGTTATATGCACTACGGCAAGACGCCTTATATATGCTATCAACACTTGTTCCTCTTCCTCTTAACCAAGCTACTTTTGCTTTATAATCTACAGTTGTCTGTAAATTTTTTTTCAGATTTTTGTGTTTTAATGATGAAATAATGAAGACCAACTTACCTGAAACATAAACTAAAACAACAAAAAATTGCAGAATTTGAAAGAAACAAATCATAAAAATGAGATACGAAGTGAATAAATGAAATAGAAATGAATGAAGAGGCAAATTTGATCTTAACATGGTTCCTGGTTTGGTTAAGCTCTTAGTACTCTCAGTACTTGGATTTCTTAAACTATTCAAAAACACTTACAGTACTTCTACAACAGTCCCTAGTGGCATAATTATTTACTGAATTACATGTTAACTACAAATTATCTCATCACTGTTTGCTTCTTTATGTCAGAATCTTAGGAATAAAGATTAAATATGAATAGATTTCCAAATAAAATGATTGTCTCAAAATAACTTTATTCTTTAAAATATTAAAAAGTGAAAAAATTAATTTTAGGGAAAAAAATTCCATTTAGACCGACACCAGTTGTTAATGAAGGAATCACTTTGAAAAAAACCCAAGGTGTAATCAGTTGTGTATTAGGAAAGTAAAATTGTTTTATATCTATTCTGGGTATTAACATTTCAAAGCATTTCAAGTTTTCTACAATCAATCTTGTAAAATTAACTACATTTTAATTATTAACCTAAGCTTAGTCATATTGATTTAATACAAAGTTTATGTTGGGTTCATGTTAAATGATCTTAGTCTCACCTATTGACCAATAAATAACTAATGTTCGATTTGAAAGAAGTTTCATAGTATTTTCATGAAGATCAGTTTTCCTTGTCTACAAGTCTATTAACATTCGTGTCTGGGTTACAATCTGAAATTGAAATGATTTTCTGAAGTTTGATGATACCTGAAGGTTTGTGTAGATAATCCATTTTACCCTGTACAAGAAGCAGTCCTCTGTTTACTGACAACGAAAGCCTTCTATTCCATTCTATATAAGCTGAATTAACATGCTGATGACCTTGAGTAGGAGTGGGTGGACAGTGAGAAAATTCATTAACTTCAGATGCAGGACACAAGACCATACTTACAACTTCCCAAGACAAAAAGGACTGTCCTTGAGCTGTGACCTTGAAAATTAAGAATGAACAAGACAAAATGTTTTTATACTTACAACTGGTAGCTGGCACATATTGCTGTTGTAACTGCATGGCCGTTAGTGCCTGTTGGTAGGCGAAGTTTGCACCTGGATGATACATAGGTAATCCACTTTTGCCATCAGCAACCGCTACACGTTTGTATGGTATCACCCCAGGTAAAGCACCCTGCTAGAGGAAATCAGGAAAAAACTGCCTTGTAAGAAAGGGCTGTTGGATTAGGGTTGGTGCAATGAAAATAAGCATGTGAAAATTGAAACCAAAAATAGGATGAAAATATTTGACTTTTCAGCCAAGACCATGCCAATTATAATAAAATCATTTGTTATAGATACAGAAGAAATTTGCAAAAAAATAGTAAAAAAATAAAAACCAAAAATATCCCCTGGCCAAAGAAAAACTGCATTCAAACTTGTTTTTTGTGTGTGAATATTTTTTTCTGTCAAACCAAATTGTTAACTGTCTAGATAAATAATTCCCAAATCCCATGATGCATTTTTCAGAAGGAGACAATCACCAGAAGTGATATAAGAACTACACATCTAGAGAGTTGACAAGCAAATCTAAATAAGAGTTTATATACATTCTACAAGACCGACAGTTTGTGAGACACAAGCTTCATACAAAACATGTAGATACTGAATATATAATTTTGTATTGAATTACACCAAGGATTACAGTGTATATGTATGTAGTTATAGTCCGAAAGGTCCTGATTAATCAGTATAAAATATATTGATATATCAGAAATTTTTCTTTATCTTTATAAATTTTCATTTTTTTTTCATAACTTGCAGAATCACATGACATGAAGTCGACCTAATTTAAATCACAGAAAGTCCAAACAAGCATTTTAGTGATTTGGAAAGCAAAACCCACAGAATTTCTGCAGTTTCACAGGTTATTTTGTCCTAGGTCAGGCAAATTTCCCACACTAATAGGAGTAGTAAATATATGTACCATACAAACATGCACTGCACAGCAGTAAGTGAGGCCAAAACAAAGTGTAGGAAAGGAATCCGTCCTGAGTCCAACATACATCAAAGTTTGCACAAATAGACATCATCCAAATTTGACATGTGTTGAACTGATTATTATGTACATAGAAAAAACAAATCTAATAGTGTCACAAACAGGCTTTAGAAAACACAGTTCCTGTAAAATAGTTACAATACTGGAAACTGGGGAGTGGGCCGTCATTGTCATGTGACATGGTCATGTGACAAGGTCATGTGACTGTCATGTGACTGTGCAAAGTTTGTCCTTAAGCAGACTACAGCTACATGCAAAGCTTCATGGGATATAGTACCAGAACGAGGTCATCGGCATGGTCACGAGGTCGCTTCTTGCCTGGAATGACCTCAACCACTTGCGGCTAATTAGTATGCAGAGCACATGGCGATCGGCCAATGAAATGGCGGCATGGCAGGGATGGCAGCACATGACAACAGCAAGCAGCAACAAGGCATGATGGGAGATGAAAATAAAAAAGAAATAGCACCATCGGTAAAAAAGTTCAATCAACATGCATCAATATATTTTGATCTTTACAGACTGTGAATTAATGGTGACAGTAGTAGTTATAGTAAATAATAAAGATTATAAAAAAATAAAAAAAATAAAAGAAAATAAATGATAAAATATGTATTAGAAAAACAAAATAGAAAGCTGAGATTTGTTTAGATTCATGCATCTTATATGCATAAATATTTTTTATGAAAATATATAGAGAAATATTAAAATAAAGATTAGTTACTTTCACACCATAGCTGTGATTAGATATACAATATACAGTAGAATTTTATTAGAAGCACAAGAAAAGTGCAAGAGATTTAACTACACTAAGTGTGTTAATCAAACTTTTCATCTTATATCTCTCCAAAACTGATAACTATCTTTTGATATATTTTTAGTAATAAAATAACGATAATTACACTATAGCAAAGATTTCATGCAAAATATTCACATCATGTTTCTTTAGAATATGAAATATTTCTTCATCTGTGTTAGATATAAAAATCATTTGAACAACTAAGAATAAATTTTCTCGAACAAAAAGTCCTTAACATGAAAATAAGAAAAAAAATCCTATAAAAAAACAAACCACTAATAACAAAAAATAAACAGTATTCAATATTTTATGATAAAAAAAGGAAAAATCAAAATAAGTATTTTTTTAATTTGATTTATTGACGAAAATCTTATTTTTTAAGAAAAAATGGGGATTTAGGGAGTTTGCTGTTGAGATGTGTAAAGCCATTGGTTGTCTCCAGGAGAGGATGAAGGAGAACAAAGGAAGAAAACTATAATGCTGAAACAAACAGAAATAATAGGAAAATGTTCTTTTAAATATGTATAATCTTGAGGAGCTGAAACAAAAAACCATGTAGGTACTGGTTGTGAGATATAGGCTGCAAAATAAAACATAGGTGCGTTTAGTACAATCTACTAACATCATAATATACAGTTCTACATGTCTACCATTCACATAGCCTAGCTTACACGGAATCATGCTTGTCCAAGTCAATTGTACCGTCACAATTACCCCTCTTAAGCGTCAAATAAATATATCTGTATAGAAATACAAGGGGCATGCAACTTTTCCCTTAAAACCTAGCTGTACTCACAATTAATAGCATATTATATGCTGGTGAATTTGTAACTTCTACAGAGAAGCTCCCCAGACCACCATTTCATGAAAATTCCTTTTCCAATAGAATCTTCTATACATGTCTTTAAATTTGAAAACACTGCTGAAGTTGATGTAAAAATTCAAATCTTCCTTCAGCAATGATTTCTGAATGTAAACACCAAGTTAAGAATTTCTTAGGTAAGGAAATCTCATCAAAATGGTGCTAGTTTTTTTTTCTAAATCTCTTGAAAAGCACAATTAGTGCAATTCTGATTGATCATGACTTTCTGTAGTCACAAGAAAGCTTCCAAACACGTAAATAAACTTAAATTTGAACATTTAACAATTAAAACCAAAACAAATTTCTTTATCAAAGTTTCTCTTTATCATTTTGGTTTATTTAAAAAAGAGATATGCAAATGGTGAATGTAAAATAATTTCACAACTTTGGTCTTTAAATTGAAATAGCGGCATATATAGAAGTTTGGAGTGTTAATCCTCCATTACAGTCTAGCTTTCTGACGAGGTTAGATAATAAAAGCCACAGGAAAAAAACTCATCATCACCACAAATATTTCTCAGTGTCAACACAATTCTGTAATAAGCCCGTATCTTTTAAACACAGTTTGGAAATATTATCTTTTAATATGATATCAAATCTAGACATAACTCAATTTTGGCCAAGATCTTTCAACACAATAATTTTATTTTAAAATCACGTCTTTAGAATTTATGTGTAAACTGTGTTAAAAAATATGGCATATTATAGAAAACATTTGAAACATAAGTAAAAGTGCTTTTCTGATTTTTACAATAAAGACAAAGAGAAAATGTATGAAAATGATTTTGACATGAAACTCAATGTCATTTTTTGTTTAGTTTCTAGTTCAGGGACAGCCCCAGATACAGTAGAGTGTAAGGATGTGTATAAAGAAATCAGATTGTTAGCAACGCCCAGCAAATTTTAGATACTTGTGTCAAAGGTGACAAAGTGAACAAGACACATTTGTGACAAGTGACTGATAGGTGAATCTTGAAACGTTCCATCTGAAAGACAAGATGCTGTATTCAAAGTGCCGTTAATCAGACATTCCAACAATACTTTGTGTTATCAGAGTCAGAAATGATGCAGCAAATTGTTGGATGCCAGGTCAGGCTGTGATAATCAAAATTCAGACCTAGATTTACCTGTCACAGCCAATAATGAATACATTCAGATCTAAATCACACCTGTATTTGTATTTTCTATGTTTGAAAAATATCAACTCTTCTGTTCAAAACAAGTAGATCAAATATGTTAGATTTTAAAAGGACCGATTTTCTAATATTGCAAAAACAGTATTGTAATAAACAAATGGAGAAAACTTTGTGTATGGTCCTATAAACTGAGATCAGAGTGTTATTAATCAGAGAATGATAAAAATGCACAAAAGTTGTTTAAGGAATGAGGAATTTAAAAGTAAATGAACTTTAAATGTATCTAATTTTTGGCTTTAAAAGTGGATGGAATGGAACTGAAATGAAGAATACCATATTTGAATTTGCTTCTTACAATTTGTTTGAAGCAAATGAAAAATCACAAATCACATTTTGTATGTGGAAATTAATCAAATATTTCTTTCAGCAATTTTTGGTTTCAGAAAAGCATTTTTACAAAATCACAATTTGCATAATAATAAAATGACAAGGCAATTAAAGTGAAAGTATAAGTATAGAATACATTGTTGTACATACAAGTCGCGGGGCCGCTCAGTATTAGGATCTCCGCCAACTGTCAGGTTCGACCAACATCTAGCACATACCCTTGTTGACCTTTTCGTCATATAAGTAAAAACAGCCAATAAAACTGCTATGTATCCAGGCAATAACCAATCAAATGTCAGACATGCGATACACTGTGAGTCACTGACTTGGCCATGGACAACCCCCCCTGGTGAAAAGGACTAAGGACGTCTGTAACAGTCGAGATTTTTAAATGTCAATCTTGGTATTCTTATTTCCAGTATTGACAGTAGAATCAAAATGGTTTTTTCTCTCTACAGTTGAATTTTTTTCTTCAATTTTCTTGATCTTTTCTCTTTTCCTTGAGAAATTCCAAAATCTGTATAAATATCATATGTCCAATTTTCTATTAGAAAATAATGAACATATGGTTAACAAAACGTAGAATGTACACGTGTTTCGTGGAGTGAAAATTGCATAGGGTTTCGCAAGGAATACAGTGACAAGCGATAGGGGCAGAAAAATCTAGGAGGCTGTTTCAGAACTTTCATGTCTGAACAGAAATATCTGTTTTAGTGGAAGCATTGTAAAGCAAAGAATTTTGAATAAAGGGAAACAAGAGTTTTAATCTCATATACTGCTACTAATTTAGTGGAGAGTTTTACACAAAAAAAGCAAGAAATTTCTACTATGCTAGGACAGCACAACTAGACGGGAGCACAAGTATTTGTAACCATAACTTGACCTTCAAAGGTCAAGATCAAAGGTCACAGAAAGGTTAAAGAAGGCAAGGAATTGAATTATTATTCTTTTTTTGTTTTTAGAAAGGTGATTTTGGAATTTATGGTGAAATTTGGAAGGGTAAAGACAGCATCTGAAAAGGAGGGAAGAGATCTGGAGTAAAATTTACATAAAGGAATTTGAACGTAGGAATATTCAAAAGAAATTATACATAATGGGAGTTAAATAAAAGAAATTTCCGTATATGGAAATAAGTTTGACTTAAAAAGACATGGAATAATTTCCAGCAAGGAGTTGAAGTGGGTTACAGAGGGCAAGTAGAAGTGACCCGTTATAAAGTGTTAATATCGGCTGAAATGTGACGCAGAGTTAACAAACCATCTACTGAAGCAAAACGGTACATGATCATGCCAGATATTTAAAGTCAGTCCAGGAAACTGACCAAGGGTCAGTTTCCTGGTACTGAGCATCGTACCCTAAATGTCTAGTAAAATGTCCTCAAAAATTATAACTAACTTCAGACTGGTTGTAATGTCACATATTCTTTTCATCTTCAGAATCATTTCAGGATGAAAAAACAAGATATATATATATATATGAAGGCTTAAAAATGTTCCAATTTACTATGAGGAAGGTAATTTTGAAAAATATCATTCTTAATAAATTTTGAAGACTGGACTAGACATGTACTTCACAAGACTAAGAAATAATCAACTTTTCATGGTATAGAATTATTTGATCAAAATTACGCAATCTTTCAAATCAAAAACTTCAAACTCTTGTACTTTTCCTAAAATACTTATCATATCCAAATAGTTTTGCTTCTTTTAATTGTTTCAATATACGAGATTTCATCCAAGAGTCTTTTGAAAATCAAATAAGCATGTTTCCTAATTAATAAAATAAAACTGCAGAAGGAAATTCAAATTTTATTTTCACTTTTCAATACTGAGTTCTAGAAAATTACAAATATCAATTTGAATCATTTGTAGTTGACTTCTTTTTAAGTTAAAGCAAGCTATTTTTTTTTTGTCCAAACGTTCAAATAGATCTACTTAATCATTGGTAGTGATTTCCTTCTGCTGTTTTTCTTATTAATTATTTTCTGGCACGAACATTGGTAGGAAAGGAACAAGATCAGTAAGGATACAGAAATTAAACGAAGGTGAAGCACTATCTTATTACAAAGGTATAGCACAACAGAAAAGAACGTCTAGCAATGCAAGTTGCACAGAATAAAAATAATATCTTTAAATAATAACAAAACTGTTTTTTCAATTCATTTTTTTCTGATATTTTTTAAGTATCAAGACAAAATATTGAAATAAAATGACTAAAATTAACTGATAATTCAAATGAAAAAATAAAACGGAAATGAAAAAATAATAAAATCTTCCAGATAGAGAACCAGGAGTCTAAACAGAAAATAAATTAGTGATACATTTTTTTTTGTTTCCATTAATTTAAAAATCAAATAATTTTTGTAGCAATATAAAGAATGCTATTTAAAACCAAATGTTAGAAAATTTAGTTAAAACAAAACCAAAAAAGCAGAAAAAAGTTCCAAAAAAGTGGAAAATCAAGCAAAAAAAATTGTCAGTTTGAACAATCATCAAAATAAGATAAAAAAAACTGTTAAATAATAAAAAGATCAAGCAGGAAAGTTTTGTTATAATAAATAAACAAAAAACTTTAAAGTAAAGACGATGAAGCGGAATTAGAGAGAGGTAGCTAATAGGAGTAGAAGAAACCCTACCAGAGCTTGAGCTTGAGCGGCAGTGGTGTTAGATCGTTGTTGGGTGGCTTTGATGAGAGCCTGGAGGTGTGCAGGTGGGTGGAAATATTTACACGAATCCCGTGTACACTTCCCTTTTACAAAGTCCATACAAACAGTGACCTGATTCTCGGACGTGTCGACTGTTACATTATCTGGAGGGTGTGCATAGCGACACTCACTAGGTTGTCGCGTGCATGTACCTCTCTGATACTCACGACAAACCTGAAAACAATCAGAGTATGACAGAAAAAAAGGGAAGAGGAAAAAAAAGAAAAAAAGGAAAGAAAAAAAAGAAAACAGAGCTAGCAACATTGATTTGTACAGAATAGAGGTGGAAAAATCATTATTGTGATCATTTATTAAAAGTTAGTAGATTAACATTGGTAATAGAAAATTCCTCCCGAAGAATCAGGATAAATATTAAACTACTCGAGTAATTATCACTGAATAGCCAATACAAGACAAAAACTGCGTTTACCTACAGTTCTATGGACTTTCTGAACATTTAGAATATACCATGTATCTGAAGGTAACTTTTATCTTCCTGGTTGTAAAAGAATTAAACAGTTACCATTAGTAGCTGATATTTAGTTTCTAAATAGATACAGTAAATAACTGCTGTGGAATTCAAACTATCTATGTTGCAGTTTGATGTTCTGGTTGAGAATCTGTGAATAGTTTCTGCTTGGATTAAGACCAGACCAGTACATAAAGATAATATCGACAGCATTCATTTCAGAACCATATTTACTCCATTTATTCTTTCTCAATCGTATTCTACTTAATGCTTCAAAGACTTCTACAATAAGCATGGAATTACCATAATTTTAATGGCAATAGGTCAGTGAAGTAACTTAACAAAAATATTGCAGTATCATGTTGAATATCAGCTACATTTTGCATCTGCTAAGACCAAAGCTTCCGAAAGTTCGGCAGTTTTCAAACCTACTTAATGAGATGTTGTACCAAAGACAGGAGTATCATTACATACTTTCTTAATGAACAAACAGTAATTACACGTTGTAATGCAATTTTGGCAGCGCGATCCAGTGCAGATGTAATCTGCTGCGTGCAGCATCTCTAATCACTGTCCATGCCATTGGGTTGTTAATACTATTCCTAACTAACTTTGCCTTCTGACGTTATCTCATCAAATGCATAAAGATTGATACAAAAACAAAGAAAAAAACAAAGAATAAACAAATATATAAATAGAAGCCTTTGATTTGTGATTTTCACTATCTTTCTCTGAAATAAGATGATTTGGATGAACGTGTGGCACAATTCAGCGTTGGTTTCACAATGGCCTCCACATGCAGCCTACAGAAAAACAACACGGTCATTATAAAATATCGGCAAGGACGGCAGGACAAATCTGTGTATATAAGAAGCTTTCAAGCCTCTAGACGACAGTGATCAGGCAATAATTCTGATTTTGGGAGCTGGTGTACAGTTGCCATGTAAATATAGAATATTAGGTTGCGTTGTACACTAATGAAAGCATCTAACATAATGTCGGCCAAGATCAGCTAGGCTTCCGACAACAGATCTGTCGATATTCAGCCTCACTCTGAAGCTAAATCTCACAATCAAAAATGAATGGGTTAGCATTCTTGGATTAAATTTTAATTTCATGTACACGTCACACATCATCAAATTGCATAAAAAATCCCAAAGAAAATTCCATGGCTAAAGCTGTCCAGCTTTTTTTTATTGTTGAGCTTTAGTTTCAATGGTATTGGCTGCATACAGATTTGCTGGCGACAACAGCTAGGTCTGGTAACCTGCTATATGAATTGTTGATATATATATATATATATAATAATATATATACAATTGCTGGGAAATTAATCATTCTTAGTATCTCCAGCATTTATTAACTTAATTAAAATTCTAATAAATCTGTAGAACATGATTAAGCAGATTACCATTCTGACCTTTGTTTTACATTAATATATACCAACTCATGACCAATTTCATTTCTAGAAATGGACAGATGGTAATCTGAAGTAGATTTCATTTCTACCAATGAAATTTGTCAAGCAGTAGCTATATAGACATGTGGAAGCTGTACTTGGACGACATACACTCATTATGTTGTGTCAAAAAAGCAGCACCCCTTCAAGCCTACTAAAAACTGTTCATAATACATACGTGGCTCAATTATCACTACTGCAAGTACTCGTGTAGCTAGTCTCTAATTATAAGCCTCACTTCCACATCTTTCTGAGTGATGAAAAATGTCAAGATTATTTATCATTCTCATTTTCTTTCCCCAAGTTCAAATAATAAACAAATTGAAATTAAAAAAAAAATATTAGCATTTTTACTCTTGAAATATATGTTAAATAACAGTTTATATTGTCAAGTGCAAAAGTGCTTCACATTGAAATGTTAATAGGTTACAATTGGGTTAGGAGGAGTTACTTCCCTTTGGTCATATGTTGATGCAGTCTTTGGCAGGGTTAAATGGGGTGCTGTATGTGTGTTGTCATTGAATGGTCATAGTTGGAAAAAGGGGAACTTTGGGAAATGGAGTTGGAAGGCATAACAATGTACAAATAAAACCTAAAAACTGTTTACTAAACAGAAACGAAAATTGTAAAAACTGTCAAAATGTGAAAAAAAAAAAAAAAAAAAATCTTAAACATATATTACAATGACGAATCACATGTGACACTTAATTTACATTAAAAGCTTTCTACATCTTGAAAGTTGAATAAAAGTGTTTCATTAAAGATGTAACATAATTTTAAAATTGAAACAAAAGTGCATTTTTTTCACAATACACACAATTGTAGTAAATGTCCACACATCAATGTGACAACAATCATCTCTAAATGAAATGCATAGAATATATCACAATTTAATTTTGAGGAATGTAAGCCACCTTATGACAGAAGTCCAAAACCATATGATACATTAATATGAAATTATACAGACTTATAACCCTGCAGCCTCTGAATCCACAGTAGACTGACTACTGACAGAGTCCACTGTAGTTGACAGGGGTGAGAGGGTTAGAAGAAGGCATTAGAAGTAGAAGTGTGTAGTACAGATAGAAATTTGTGAGTGAAAATGGAGCCAATCCTTTCACAAAAATATAAATGAGAGAAGGACAGAGGTTATTTGGTAAAAGTTTTTGGTTATATGGACACTAAAGCTCTTCCTACCTCTAATCTATCCGGCCGGGAAGATGCCAGCTTTTGTTGGGATGGAATCGCTTGGATGACTCCTTGGAGTGGGCTGGTTACCATGGTGGCATCCCCTCCTCCGGGCACTGCCACTGTCTGTACATTCCCTTGGTTTATGGTGGCATAAGGGTTGAAGGCCACGGACGTTGGTATTGATCCCAAGTATGGGTGTGCCTACAAAGGTCAAGGTCATCAGATAAGTAATCAAAGTCATAAAGACCATTTTGTTGTATATCTATAAATTTTCTCAAGCAAACCTTCTTAAATTCTTCTATAATAAATTAAAATATTTTTGCTTTCATTGTTTCTCTATCAAACTTGAAAATCACTGCCCCATATTTTAATGGTGCTATGATTATCTCCTGGTTATGTTTTGAGAACTACTATAAGATCGAGGTCTAGGTATATAAGTGGTCTCCCTTTGCTGTAAGATCGAGGTCTAGGTAAATAAGTGATCTCCCTTTGCTATATTGACACTTTTCTTCAATTTTTTCTAAATTCTACTAAGGCAGTGTTTAAAAAAAATCTCAGAAAGTTTTGCACAAATTCTCAAATGAAATCAAGTTGGTTCAAATTTTCCAGGGTAAAACCATCAATGGACAATCTTGAGAGTAAAAAATTTGCAAAAGTGAAAATTCCAAGAGTGATTATAATACATACTTATGAAATTCACTGCTAGAGTAGAGAATTTTGAAGTGTAAAATGAAAATGTAAAATTTTAAATGTAAATTATGTAATTATGAAATTCCAAGCGTAATATAGCCAATTTTGAATGTAAGAAAGCCTATACAAAATTTTGTGACTAGAATAACCAGTGGAAAAAGTTTAAGTGAAATCTCAAGTCTACAGAAGTTAAGGTGAAATATTGGGTGACCACGTACGCCAAAGAGAAATTTGAAAAAATTTAGATACATCATGAAAGCAAGTGTTGATCATTATCAAAGGCAAATATAAATATCATATATCAATATAGAGTGGTGAGAATACAAAATCATCACAGACTTGGTGACACTCAGAAAAATTATAAACGCTCTAAGCCAGTGGGGACAAGCCTTGGGTAGATGTACAAACAGATAAATATTATTTTTCCATGATTATAGTTTGAAAGGATATTTATAACCAACAGGGTTGAAAACATTTCAGAATTAAAAATGATAATTTAAGAGTCTTCCAGCTTTACTTATTGGGTGTTACTGACATCAACACACATGGCCACCAATAACAGCATCAATGTCCTGTACACAAGAAATACAGCCTTCAAACAATTTTATCAACGTCTTATACACTTTAATGCTGACGATTAACTGACATGGCTAAAGATGCTTTGTGAGAACACTTGAGTCTTTCGCTAATGATACTCAAGATTGTCCTGAAAAACAGCTGTATTCAAATGGTGCCTTTATTCATGTGGCTAAAGTATGCATTTTGCATTTTCACAGTTACGTAATGACAGACTTAACTGTGCAGCTGTTCCTCTACAAACACTGAAGAGGTCAGTAAAGGGAGACAAAAACATTACCAATCTGATGCTTCAGGATATAAATATTGTCTTCCACAAATTTAAACTTTTTCCACAAGAAAGAGATTTTGTAAGTATTTAAATTTTTTTGTTGTTTGTTGAGGAAAGGCATGAAGATCTTAATGCACAACATATGTACCAACAGAAGATCATCTAAGAGTTTCCAAGTTTTGTACACAAACTTGTAAAGACATGTTTAAAAATAAACAAATGAAATTGGAAAGATTCTTTATCATTATTGCTTCAACAATCAATCAGCCCCCTTCTGAGTACAAAATTTGGATAAGAAAATAAACTTGGTCATAATCATATGAAAATAGAGCATGTTATGTAATCATATGTTGGAGATATGTCTAGACAGTATAATATTCTGAGTCATGCCCAGGCAGAATTATGTCCAGATAGAGTAATGCTCAGAGTCATGCCCAGGCAGAATTATGTCCAGATAGAGTAATGATCAGAGTCATGCCCAGGCAGAATTATGTCCAGATAGAGTAATGATCAGAGTCATGCCCAGGCAAAATTATGTCCAGAGAGAGTAATGCTCAGAGTCATGCCCAGGCAGAATTATGTCCAAATAGAGTAATTTTCTAAGTCATGCCCAGGCAGAATTATGTCCAGATAGAGTAATGCTCTGAGTCATGCCCAGGCAGAAATAAGTCCAGATAGAGCAGTGCTCAGAGTCATGTCCAGGCAGAATTATGTCCAGATAGAGTAATGCTAAGGGTCATGCCCAGGCAAAATTATGTCCAGAGAGAGTAATTTTCTGAGTCATGCCCAGGCAGAATTATGTCCAGATAGAGTAATGCTCAGTCATGCCCACGTAGAATTATGTCCAGATAGAATAATGCTCAGAGTCATGCCCAGGAGGATGAAAAATTTTAACCTGGATAAAGTATTAATAAAGCAGCTAGGTACTCAAGATGGCACACTGATCTCCAGTACATTTTACAAGACAAACATGAAGACAAAATATGCTTTGTACCATTCAACTTATATCAGCTTTATTGCTACTGTTTCCTGTTTTTTTAAATTCAAATTTGAAATTTACCTCCATAATGTTAATTTATCCTGTTTGTGACCCACACCTACTGAACAATATTGTGTTAATTATACAATATAAATAAAAAAAGATCCTATTTCAAGGAGAAACAATAACTATTTTCCATTCTAAAACAGTTAATGAGATTTCTGAAATGTTGGGAAGTGAGATCCTCCCATGAATTCCTGTGATACACATGGATTTTGTGATGTAATATAGCGATGATTAATGTTACCTTTTAATAAATAAATCAATTTTGGATCAATTAATTTTTTTTCTTTTAACTATTTATCTAAAATTCCTTTTTAATCAATAATGATGTCATAAAGAATTTTAAAAATTTAAATCAATTCTATCTTTTTCCAACTTCTGAAAAATATTTTTTTACCTAATTCTGTTCATATTAAACATGCATCTCAGATAAGTTGAAAATTTGAAAAAGTTATTTTATCAAATTAAAAACATGAACAAAGACATTTTTCATAACAAAATATAAAAAAAAGACATCTAGAAAGCTGTAGGGAATGATGACTGGCTATATGACATTAGCCGTGAGCGTTGGGAGAGAGACAGGTGCTTCGGGCATGTTAATTACCTTTTATCAGTGTTTCTCTCTCATTCTTCTTCACAGACGTGATTTATAGGACGCAGATCTTATCATTTCTATATGCACACATAATGACTATGTCGCAGAGAAGAACTTTTTAGACATCCCTGATTTTAATGATCTCAATAACTCTACATCCGAGAGAGAATCATGACAGGTCTGCCTAGTTCCCCGGCTGGCCCTCTGATAACACCAGAATTCATATTCCTCAATAGCTCTGCTAACCAATCACAGATTGCAAGTATTCTGTAATTGTGGTCTAAATTTTATTTCATTTGATTTCTGTTCTAATTTTCAACAACTAGAAGGAATGGCTTGTAAAGTTTACTGTAATGTTTTTAAAAAAAAACGGCTAGAAATTGATTAAGTTATCACTAAAATTTATTTTATATCGATTCAAAATTATTTTTCATGTAGTATTATTAGAGTAGTATATATCTCTCTGCAGTTCACATTTATTTTCTTTTTCCAGTTTTCAACACAATTGACTAATTAAGTGCTAAGTGGAAATTGAAAGGATTTTGTGATAAGGTGGCAAATGTATCACAATGATTTTGGGTTTAAGTGGAAATAGAGATGATCTGAATGAGACAGACAAACACATTAAGATCTCAACCAAATAAACAATCTGAAATCTATTCAAATTTCAACTTTGGGTCAGATTACATGAAAAAAAAATAAGAGTAAATTTAATCCATTAAGATTCCTATCAGTCAGAAACTTGTTAATCTTTAGGTTTGCCTAATGATCTCACTTTCAAATGAATCTCATTCAGACTGATGTTAGAGATGGTCGAGATAGAGGGAGACCAGAGGACAATCCAATCCTAGGAGCAGGACGAGGCGGGACAAAAGCTGGATCAGTGAGCTAATGCCATTAGTTCTAAGCTAGGATAGAGAGGTCGTATCAGTACATTTAGGTCATGTACAAGAGACGTATGTCGTAGGATATGCTTTCAGGATATACATTTTAAAAACTATACACTTTGTACAATTCAAAAATTAGTTCATGAGACAGGTCCTACATGAAGAAATTATACCATAAAGCAAACTGCTTTATACTCAACGCTCATAATTTTATATTTATCTGTTTTTCTATAGTGTTTCTCTGGAGTAAAAAGATGGACATAACACAAAATGGCATGAAAGGGTTCAATTAATGATAAAAAGAATTTAAAAAGCAGTTGTTGAATAAAAACTGTAATTGTTTACAGTGTATCAGACAAGTTAACAAGAGTAGGAAGTGTGCAGGTCACATGTGAATGAAACCATCTCCTCCATCTCTCTGATGACCAGTCAAGTTAAATGGAATAATACTACTAGATTTAGCCTCCCATCAGATTTCTAACACAGACTCACACATAAAAAACATTTGTTGTACAATATTGGCATCAAATCAATTCATCGTGAATGAGCCGTGTCAACATTTAGATGTAATGCCTTGATTCCTGGCCTAATGACTGCCATACTAATCATAGAACTGATTCTGCCCCAGCAGCCCCTATGTTTCATGTGGCTTTGTCACACAAAAATCTCTACAAATACATCTACTGCATTGTTTGCCATTTCAATGATTTCTAATTAGAAATTCTCTGACATTGTTCAGTGATACAAACACAATGATCACTGACCCATAACATTTATCGATTCCGAGGACTCCTTCTCTACAACATCCTGTTGCCCTATTAAAAGTCTTAATTTTAGTTATTACACTTGAATAAATTAAATTTTAATTTGAAAATAATTTCTGTCGAAATCAGATAGATATACAATGATATTATTTGAATTAATGAAAGTATTTTACAGGGCCAGCATTATATACAGTAATTTATTTTTCAACAGTACCAGACATGTGCTTTATGCTACACAAGTTACCCTGATTCCCCCATCTATGATGAGGAGCCCATTGCCTTGTACTGAGTATTACAATTAGTTTTCCTACGTCCATCGCACATCAAAGGTAATATGGTATTCAATGGAGAAATACCTGTAATTAGTAACCCATACACTGCCTGGTCAGATAATTAATGAGTTCTAAAGACATTGTCACTGACCCAAAACAACACAGAACAGGTGCTGCAGATGTTTTTAGCCTTCAAGCAGGTTGATAATGTATGGAACGCTAACTGTTTTAATTACTCAGAGGTTTCCTCCTGTCCCAAGCAATCACTGAGATCAATCAGTAGTGGTAGCTAGTCACTGTTACCAGGAACTATGCCAACTCTGAGCTGGAGCCAGCAGCATTGGTAGATAAAAACTAAATACCAACACAATGACAAGGCATGGCATTACAACAGACAACGACAATCAGTGTACTATCATATTTCCATGACTACAAATGTCAATGGCAATTTACAGCAACATAAATGTCACAGCTCCTACTGCCAAGAAGGCACATTCTATTCATCATTAATTGGTTATTATTGAAAGTGTAAACCATTTCCAACTGTAAAGGTTTAGAAAAATTCATTATTTGTTAGAAATTGTTGTTTTCTTGCCTTTTTTTTTCTTTTTTAATTTTTTAAGAAATGAAAACATTTCAAAAGTATTTTCTTCCAGTAATATTTCTGATATTTAGTAGTACAATGATTTAGTCCTCAAAAATCAAAGAGCTTCAGGGTTTAAATGGTGTGTAAAAATTCAGTATGTATATTTCTTGTATATAGAATGTAACACTGGTCAAAGCTTGAAGTCCGATTCCCATTGACTCATTTCACATTCACGGCAAAAACTAGGTGTCCTTTGGTTCTCAGAATTATATGTAAGTAAATGTTGACTGAACTTTTTGTATAACTGATAGAAATAACCTTTAAACTTTATCATTATTTCTTTTTCAACAACATGGATTTCATCCTATCAACACTTAAGCTGTAATACTACTAACACCTTACATGTAAACCTTGCTGTAGTCATATAGGGCTATTGCTTCTATTGTGGTGGTAAATTGTCAAAACCTGACAAAATTGTACAAATAAAAAGCTTGATTTTGTGACATTCATCTTCATTTGATGAAACTATTCATTAGTAAATGGTTTAAACATGAATAATTAATACGAAAAAGAGAGCATGTCCATATCATGTAGTTAATAACTTCCTACTGTTCAATTATTTACAAGAACCGTTTCAAAGAATGTATTGTATCACCTTGTAATATGTTTATTATCACCTATCACTAGCCAGTGGAGGACCCATTTTACTTCCACTGGGAGTTAGTCAGCGTTTTTATCACTAAAATGTACAGTTATATCATCCTTTTTTTCTTTTTAATATTTTGTTAATGACTGAAATGTATACGGCTAGAGTGAAAGTAAAATTTCAATGAATTACAGATCGTTGGAGTTTGAGAAGAATTCTAGAGTAGAATCAACTGGTTTCACTTCCTGCTGCCAGGATAAATCTACATACAGAAAAACTAAATGCTGCAGTACTTCAGGTGGGATCAGAAATTTTTCACTTAGCTGTATTTAACTCACATTTATTGGTGAAAATTCATCACAAAACTTCACACATGTTTACACACTATTTCTAGGTATTTTTACAAGTTTTTTATACAGAAAATTACACTTTTTTGAGACATCTATGTAACTGTTTTAAATATTAGTCAAAATATACTACAGAGTAAGGGAGATCCTCTCTTTAGCTTGATTGGTTGAGTGTTAGGCTAGTAAGCCTAAGGTCACGGGCGCAAATCCTAGTAGAGACATTGAAATAGAATGACCCCTACTGAATTGGTGCACATGTAGGGACCTAGGAATGATAATAACAAAAAACATGTTGGTAGACAAAACTATTCACAATAAAATATCATGGCCTAGGCATACTGTATGTGTCATCAACAGAAAAACTGTTGTCAACGCCAACACCATGGCAACCCTAAAGTAAAAGGCATCCCAGTAGCATGTAACTGATCATTCCGATGGCTTTTAAATACAAATGACATGTGTAATTAATCTACTCACATCTAAATTCAGTTAAAGGCTATGTTAGCTACTTAAGCAATTTAGTTAAATTACAAAATAGATTCGTATGCGGGTTAAATGTTTAATGATCAAATTACACTTGATAGTGCGTTCCTCAGTTCTCTAGTGAAATCCCGATCCTATACTGCCATACATATCTATTAATATAGCAACCATTAGGAATAATTTTATGGGGCTTTGTGGCCATGTACAGGTTTATAATATTCAAGATCAATGGTAATGATTAAAGACCGGGAACCTTTGCATTCAACTGGTTTAAAGAATATTGCCTATTAAACAGTTGAATTAAGTTTTCACTAACACAGTACTGATGTTAGACCCCTCAATTCAGTTGTCATGCTTGCCTTCTTCATGAAGGCCTAGACTTATCAGAATGTCATGAACTTTTAGTATCTAAGAAAGTAGCATTACTTTCATAGTGGATTATTCAGCTTATTAAGGAGAGTATATGGTATACCATTTCATGAAGGACTGAATAATCAAAGTATCCTGCCCAAAAAGCATTCCATTCTTGCTGGGAATTTAATTTGGTTTTAACAACAAAAGCTCAAATTCCATCTTTGCTGAAAATTTCAAATTCAACCAAAGAAGGCAATAATTCAATCTTTGCTGCAACTTTTTTTTTTTTTAATAACCCATAAAGGCAACCATTAAACTTTTTCTAGGATTGTTCTACTAAAGCAAGCAGTCATTCCATTTTCACTTTATTAGGTAGGAAGTTAGGTTAGGTCTACCTAACAACCAATCATTTCATCCTCAATGGGACATGTAAGGCTCTATCAGACCTAAGTACATAATGACCGTGGAGATTTTGGTAGGTGTATCACATCATACCTGCTGTTCCACATTCCAAATGACACACATTTAAAACTCTTCATGGAACTTACCTTTAAGTGGAAGGTACAATTGTATTTCAGCATGAGAACCATTGAAGTATAAAGTCAGACCACTAGTTATTGTAAAGGTGGAAGACTCTTTTCTAATAATTGTATTTCATGAAAAAAAAATCAATGATACAACAGAATGACTGAAAACAAGAAAGAGAACATTAATATTTTGCACAAAGCAATGATTGTTCATTATTACAATATTTCAAAATTCACTCCACAAAATTTTAATATTTTTCCATAAAGCAAATAATTAATAAAAAAGGAAGGTAAATAAAAGTACTACCCAAGCCCTGAAGGTGATGCAGACGAGCTAGTGTTAAAGCAATGTAAGCTTAGGGGGAGCACAAGCATGTCGAATCTATATAGCTATTTATCACTACAATGCTCTGGGCGTGGAACAAAGACGCAGGAAAATACCTCGTAAACCATTATCTGGCCATTGGAACAAATACACAGGTTATATATTTGGCTGAACCACTTGCTCTCAGCTTCGAAAAAATTAAAGATACAAGATACTATTAAACATTATACACTCTAGTTCCTGAATAAACAACAATCTGTGGAAGGCCAACTCAAGTAAGAAACAAAATCTAGCCTCAATGACCATCAGCTGTCCTGTGCAGTGTGAAATGACTAATGGTACAGAGCTGTCATGCCAAACTAGAAAAGGATGTACAGGGAAAAACTGCCATGCCAAACCTGACTCCACATGCATATTCTAGTGACAAGTTATCAACACCTCTTATTGTCAACTGAGAACAATCTGTAGGAAATAAAACATCAACACAAACATTACTTTTATAAGTTTGATGAACAATACAATGAAATGTAAACTGATAGAATTATTCTACAATAGATCAAGATTAAAATGCAATCCTTACTACAGAGGTGACAATTCCATCTATAGATGTCATCATCACAGGCGCCAGATCACAGAAACCATTGTCACAAAACTTGTTGTAAAACTCTAAACAAACTTTCATTAATCATTTTATACATCTATGTACCAGATTTAATGTCCATACAGAACCTTGGGAACAGCTGATATCCTTTACAATATACTTTGATACACTTTAAACTCTCTCACAGGTGTTTTGTAAGGCGTCAAGTTAATTGTTTTCATTCAATCAAACAACTAAAATTCAGAGACGGATGGACGAGTGCACATCTCGTCTGAGACTAAATATTCTAACACCAAGAATCAACCATGTATTCCTTAAACTTCATCTCCAAAATGTTTAGAAGTCCCAAACCTTTAAGATGAAGACTTAAACTGTAGAACCAGGATTTGTATCATAATCAGTCATTGTACTTCCAAACATCAATGAGACTTTGAACCCTGTCATCTGATATCTTTAACAGTGACCATTTTTCTACAAGAAGGTTAACCCTACAACTTGGTTGCCCCTAGCGACAGTTTGTTCCACGCCTCATGTTATTGGTCGACCACTAACCACAATTGGGAACTGTCCTGGTACAACTGTGGGATATGCCGCCACGGTCGGCTTGTTGCTGCTCGCAGTCTCATACAACAAAAATAAAACATGCAAACAAATTAGTATCAGTCTCAAACAGTGGTGCACAAACAACCAATCAAATGCTTTGTTAGAAACTTAAAAATGTAAAGAAAATGTAAATAGAAAAACCAGCGCCATCTAGCAAGAAAAAACAGTCTAAGATAGGAGATTTGTCTTTCCTACAGAAATATCTTGGGTATATGTGATATAATTTTTAGTATCAGAGAGAAAAGATGCAATGTTTTTTTTTTACTGAGGTGCTTTGCCATAGATTACTGATATAAATTGATTCACAATGGACTGTACATTTGTCCTTGGTAGTAGTTGGTTCATCCAACTCCAATGTTCTTGTGCTACTTACAAGTAAGTATACTAACATTGAACTTGATATTTATATCATCTGACTTGTAAAACTTCAATTCTGGTGAAACTTTCTTTTAACAAACAAAGCAATGTATGAAGTTATCCAGAAAAAATGAAGGAATATCAGTAATCTACAGCAGTTGAGTAGTGTTTCTTCATCCTTGATACAATGTTTATCAGAGATCGTCATGTATGTATTGTATGATGAGTAAGCTTTTTTTCTAAATTGAAATCTTTGTCCATCACATTTCTGAATATTAGTTTAATAATTGAATAATAATTTTGATTATTTATTTTCATGTTTTCTTTTTTCAAAAAAAGAAACTGTATATCCGTAATTTTATAAGGTTTAAAACATAAGATTTAAAATGAATTGTTGATAGGTTTGCTGGTAAAGAAAGAGTCTGGTAACAATGGGCGACAGGTGAGGAGAGGAGGACGGTGTGAATAACTTCAGGACTGAATAAAGATGATCGAATACGTTAACTATCTTTACAAAACAGGTTTAGCTATAGCCGTCAAACGCACATAAAACCTGGAGGAGGATTTCATGCTGACTTCAAAATAATTCATGGAGACGTTTTCCACATTTAATCTCTATTCACAGGGTGATATTAAAAATCTATAAAGAAAACTGAGTTTTTAATCCAGAGATTGAATTTCAAAGATAATATTTCAATTTGAATTCTTTTTAAAATAGAAAGTTGCCAGCCAGACCTTCACTGAGTGCCAGCCATTTGTGATATTCTTGTGTAATAACGACATAGTTTTGTATACATTGGTCATAAAGTATTCAACAGACGCTGAGTAAATCTTTAAATCAGTGAATCTGAGGGACATTGATTCACAGGATAAATCTTACTAACAGTTTTCAGTAAAAATTTCTTTTTATCTCTATAATGAGACATGTTGAGATAGAATTTATATATATTGTATTGGCATGGATATGTACAATTATGTTTGTACATATAAAACCATCATTATATTGACACCTCTCTATTGGTCCTTATGTATGGTTATTATCTAAAATGGATAATTCTGAAAACTCTAAAGAAACATACTAGGTAATGTACACATTGTAGGTACAAAACTAGAGTAAACAACTAGTATATTCATTAATGGAGACACTATCTGAATCTTAATGTGTTTGTTCACATCAATGTGTGATATCAAAATTATATAAGCTTTGCCTGATGGAATTTACATTTTTATAAATTTTCAATAAAATTTTCTTGAAGTTGAAATGGCTAGTATGTTACTTGATGGCTATGAGATAAATCAGTGTTAATACAGATTGTTGTGATAAATACCGAGCATTACATAGCCACTAATTCCTAAGTCAATTTGTTACAGAATTTTGATGGTAAACCCTGAACTAACATGTTAAGAATACAGATTAGTCATCAGACCACAGAACAAGGAAAACAACAATTTTCAAATGTGGACATTTTAACTTTTTTTTTCATCATAGCTATAAGAAATTACCAAACAATGCTTAGATCTGTCCTAATATTTGTTATATCCCTTTGATCTGTGTTTACATAATGAAAAACAGCATGTATACTTAATTTATAATGTTAATTAATAACAGCTATTTTAGATATGACATTTGATCTCTTTATAAAATCAACCGGCAATCATCCTATATTTAACTGTATCTTGTTTCATCACTTCTTCAGAACGAGAGCTAAAAATCTGTTTTCAATTTTGATCAGCCAACCGATGAAATGGATCATTCTCGGCACATTACCTAGTGTAAACACAGTGGAAATTTTAAACTCCTCCCCAGGTAAAGCTAGACTGTTCCTAAATTATTTATAGTTTTGTTTATAGGTTTTGCCACCATCTTCCTACCTTCAAACTGTATAGTGGTACCAGAGTAAGAATCCTCAAGACTCACTTTTACTTTCACTTTCTTATTTAAAATCATTACAAATTCAAAGTTCTGCTCTCACAGTTTCGTTTTTTTTTCATTTTTTTCTGTAACTGTTATTATATATGACAGATTTCAGTGTACAATTTGATATGGTTACATTTGACTTGTGTTGCTGTGTTTTAAAGATTTTTTACTGAGAAACTTTATGTTTAACAAACACTATGAAATAGGAATATGTTTCTCTAATTTTGGTTTGGAAGAACAGATGGAGATGGGGTAACTGCCTAATTCTTACACAGGCATAAGCCGAGCTCCCTTTGACAGACACATCATATGACACATTCATGTAAGGGCAGGTCCATTACAGAAGGCAATAGTTTTCAAATATCCCTTATGATTTTCTGTTATGACTTTCTCCTCCAAATCTGTCTCCATTGATACCATCCAATAGGCCCATGCATTGTAGTGCTGGTAGCTGTAGCCAGTCGAACACTCACTCCGACTAGCCAATGGGTCTTTAGTTAGATTTCTCTCCACACTTGTGTCTCCAAATTGGTTTTGAAGTGTAGGATGATGGAATTAAAGAGTCGTTGTAAACCTTATATGGTGTTGGTTTAAACACCTCCTAGACACTGTACTGTAATTGGAGATATATATGGCCAGTTTCCGTTAGTTACAGACCATCATTAGTGGAGTTTAAATTAATTAGTACAGATTGATTTAACACAATTGGATTATGTCACAACTACTATGGGGGATGTGATGGCTTTAGGATACAGGTGATTTTTACTGCTACTTTCAAATGTGTGTAAAATCTTCAGAAGGTAAATTTTTCTGGTGTGAACAATCTTTTCCAATACCATGGAGAATTATTTGACTATACGACTTATCAATTTGACTATACGACTTATCAAAGAAATGAAGAATATCTCGAAGTATTTATTTCTGGTTCGATACAGATTTCATTTTTTTTATTTCTTTTATGAATAACATTTGAAAAAAACTTCAATCAGAAATGTGATTTGCGGATGTTTGATCAGAGATCTGTGAAAATATGGAGTGACATGTGGTCTGTTGTATAGGAAGAACAGAAGACAGAGACAAAAGGATGAAAGGATGTGTTATACCATATATGGAGAAGAGATAGAGTAACAGCAACCCTACTACATGTTATATATAATTACAATAACATACAAACTACTAAACCAAAAATAAAGCTTGGTTTCCGGTCACCAAGTACCAAAATATTCTGTAGTTAGTTTTAACGAGTCACAAGTAAAGCTTATAATAAATACTGGTCATAGCTCCAAAAAAACCAAAATTATAAAATTATAAAAATTCAAATCAGCCTCTTCCTAGTCTAATATTAAGGCAAAATCTCAGCAAAAACATTATACAGCTGTAAGCTGAAAAAATAACATAAGCCTGTAAGCAGATACACATATGAGATAGCATCTGAAAATTTGGCATTGAAAAGACTTTGTGACAGCAGAGGTTGTCTTCAAGAGGTTCGTTGTGAGGTTACATGTTCTAACAATGCAAAACTTTGTTCTCTTTTAATGGTAAAATCTGAAAACTTTTACGAAATGAATAAAAAAATACTTAAAACCTTTTAAATATATTCCATCTTTATATTAGAATGGCTCCAATAAGTAAATAAAATGCATCAGTAATGTAACTGTCATAAAATGACTTTTAAATGTTCTTTAGAAGCAGTGATGCCAACCAGACAAATATCATCAAGGGAAAATAAGTAGTCCTTAAGATGTCTGGAGTTATCTCCCCTTTCTGAGAGCTCTCTGAAGACAACCATTCAAAAAATAGCTTTCATTCATCAGTTGATGAGCTTCATTACTTTGCATAAATACAAACTGCCATGTTCAATAGCAAAGAACAAAAACATAGCGAACACTTAGGACGATGCTACAGGCCAGCAGTGACACTTACCATGGTCTGGATGGGCATTAGGGGCTGCAGAGCTGCTTGTTGTGCAGCCTGCATCTGAAGATTACGTAATATCAGGTTGTTTCTGCCATTCTGTAACAACTGTTCCCGTAGGTGTTGTGGAGGATGTAGATATTTACACGGAGGGTCTTTTCTCTGACATTTACCCTGAAAAACACAAAAATACACACACATTAAAAATAATCACCAAAATATACAAGTCTTTCTGAACCTGACAAAATGGAACTTCTGAGAAATCAAGAAGGATTCAAACACATTAATTAGGAGGTTTAGGACTTGACACTTAAAAGTCTTAAATGTACTTCACTTTGATAACTTAAAAAAACTGATTTCAGCATTTGGTAAATTATTAATACAAAGGTAAAAAATTTCATGACGAGTGCGTTTATGTATATATGTACACGAGTGCATTTATGTATATATGTACACGAGTGCGTTTATGTATATATGTACACAAGTGTGTTCTGAAATTCTTTTTATTCCAAATTAACAATTACTCATTGTAAAAAAAAAACTAAAAAAAAAAAAAAAAATCCAACTTCGTGGTAGGGAAAAAAGACTTGAGTTACCAACTATAAATATTGGTGAAGAACAATTAAGACTTTTGTTAAGGGAAAAGTTTGTAAAAGTTTTCACATATCTGAGAGAACACAATTGATACACAACATCCTTGTTTCTAAGAACAGGGGCACTTTGTCCATTATTTCTTCCATGTGACCTGTTTTCCCATTGATAAAACCATACTGTGATTGATTTTCTGCCATATTTAGATGACTTGTCTATTTCCAGCTGTACAAACTGCTTTGACCAGATCCACGATAACTACACCACTCAGATCCTATCTCAGAGCTCAACATAAAATTTCTTTTTTTGTTGATAACCACGTTATTGTAATCAAGAAGTTGTTATCATCATATCTATAATTGAGCTGGCTATACACTTTTTGAAAAGGTAATATGATCCTTTGTAATTATTGGAAGGAAAATTAAATACTATACTAGAATGGTTCTTTTCAAATATACATGTACAGTGAAACTGAAAAATGACCACATAAGACTGATTTTTCTTTTGCATTGAAAAACTAGACAAAATCATGTTTTAATTTTAGTTTAATTAATTTCTATCAAAATGAAACATAAACTCTATTACTTATCACCAAGGTGTTAAGAATTGATATCAAGAAATTGAATATATGTTTTAATTTTCCAGGCATGTGTTCTTTCATGTACACCTCAAAATTCACAACATAACTGTTATTACAAAACACTTAGATGACTATGATGTTTTATGAAAAAATCATTTTCTAGCTACAGGCATTCAATCTTCACATTCACTATTCGATTACAATGATAATAGTGACATTATATGATTGATACATGTTCCGTTATCTGAAAATTCTTTCAGCAAATCACAACACATGTTCTGGTTCACCAACATCAAAAGCTTCCATTTTCTACAATAGGACATTCAGTGTTGCCTATCACTGGCTTGTACAATTAATCCTTGACATTCTGTCCCAACTTTACGCCTGTTTTGTTTTAATTCGGAGATCACAACACTTTGGTTACAACATTATGTAACCTCTAAGGACACCTCAAATCTGTAGCAAAGATCAGATTGACCAAACATCAAGGGAAAGCCAACCATTTACATCAATAATGCATCTGATATAACACAGAACTTTATTTGTTTTAGCTGTAAAAATGTCAGCATTTGTGATGAGTTAGACAGGCCCATATTTGTGATGGATAAATTTGGCCCCCTTATACACACAAATAATGCCCATCACTCAGAAACGGGGAGAAAATATACCTTCTTATATTATTAAATTGGTGCTGTTCTGACGGGAGCCATCAGTATAAAACAGTTGGATAAGACAAATTTTTTTCTCACCCAGTTATTTGCTGAAGTGCTACCCTGTAATTGACAACAACATTATCGCCACTGTCTCCACAAATCGTCACCACAACGATATGTTAGGTAGGCTTTAACTCCGTATAGATACACCTCATCCCCTTATAAGGAGATTTCTTTGTCTGTCTAGACTCACTGACCTTTTGACCCTTGATAACGTTCTCAGTGACATCATTATTCACTTGCAGTTTATATACACCATTCCTTTTCTACAGAACCTAGTGCTTCACAACTTCTATCTCCTTATTCAAGTTTGACTGAAAAAGAGTGTGATGTATTTATCAAGGCACACATCCTATTTTATTTGCAACCAGCCTGACAATGTCTTGATTTGGCAGAAATGGAGTAAACAGTGAGTTTCCAACAGAGATTTGAAACAAACTAATGGCCCACCAAGAGATTTAAGACACATATAAACGAGCAATTGTTGTTTTCCTAAATCCGTACTACAATATATTTTTGTTGAATTCCTTAAATACATGCTTGATCTTAGACCTATTTTGAGTTTTTTTAAGACTTGAACTGATCATTGAAAAGTTTCTACCAAAATAGTAAAGATTTTTTTTTAATTTTCAGATATATCACATGCAGTTTAAAGTATACCAGTATTATTGAGATTTACAAGGTGACAGTTCAATACATTTCACAAAGATCACTGTTCACTCTCCAAATCACGACCTTGAGACAGTTGTAGTGTCTTTTAAATACAGTGAAAGTCAGAATGGTTTGTTACCATGTCATCAAACATGTACCTCACCTTGTCGTCAGTGACAGCTTCAATTGTAACTTTTGTCGAAGGCAACTGTTTTCAGGATTAAAATTGAATGTAGAAACTGCCATTCATTTTTATTTAGGTCCAGAAACAAAACAATTACAGAGCTGATGTTGCTTGTTTTAAAGACCCCTATTATTTATTAGCGATGCACAATGTTGCATCACCAGACTGTACAGGAGTACCTATTTAATAACGGCCCGCATTGCTGCCATGGCATGATTACAATCAATAGACAGACATGGTGACAGCCAGTCCTGTCTAGGCCCTATGGTAATCATGTGCTGTTTTTTTTAAGATTCCGCCAATTTCATCTCCCAACACTGACTAAAAACACATCCCTGTGAGTGTGTGACTGGAATAGAGTGAAGTTGTTTTTATTACACCATTAAATGGCAAAACAACATACAAGTTTTTAATTCCTTTACCGTTTCCGATTCCATTTCCAATAGTGACCAACGAAAATTGTGTAAACCGAACAGGAAAAGACTATTATACAGACCTGGAAATAAGAGGAAGAGATTACTCTGAAATTGATCAGCAAAATGTAAAAGAGAATAAGAGATTAAGCCAGAAATGTGGCGCCAACACATAGTTACACACATTGAGGCTGCACAGATTGTTTGATAATATCTTTATTCTGTTTATCTGAACTTTAATTAAATTCTGTAAAGTGCTAGCATAAAATAACATCCTTGAAACTTTAATTGGCTTTATAAAACAGTCTACATTTTAATTTGAAAAACTGAAATCTTGGTTGTTGAAATGTTTGATAAATCCTGATCATTTATATGTTTGACAGGTGCTTTGCTATGTTCTGCACTTGACAGGTTTGCTACAGGTAAAAAAAAACCATCTACTTATAATTCACAGCAGGACTTATTTTTCAACATTTGCACAAATCATCTGGCACTTTTGAACAGACTGAATTATATAAAGAACAGTTTTGATAGAGATATCAGTATGCACGATATATACACAACATTAATTTTTTTCCTAATTTCAATAAGTAGTCAATTTAAAAAGGGAAATTTTAAACTCAACAATTATATTGATGACAGTTTTCACAATAACAGACTTTAGACGACCAGCCGACCTTTACCTTCAAACATGTGTTACCAGACTTCATGCCTCATAAATTCCAACCAAGGCACTTCTTTTTTAAGTGTGCACCATGATATACAATTTATAAACTATCAGATGCAATGACTGGATGGAATACTAATGTTAAAGTGGCCATGTTATGTTACATGTAACTTCTATTCATTCCTTCAAGGCTATCTATTTTAATCTTCCTCATCATAATGTTTATACACCCTGACAATAGTTACATGAGTGATTTCAAATTCAGACAGGCATAACTTACACACATGTAATATATACAACAGACAAAAACGGCTGTCCTCACATGGTACATTTCATAAATTAGATTTAAAATTTTTTGAAATGTTGATAAGGATCTGGCAAAGAAAAGGTCTTAAGGGTGACAATCAACACTCCCAATGGCTGTCACTAATAAAGTAACATTGTATGGTGGACATTTGCCTTGAAAAAATGTGACACTTCCAATGTTAAACACCTTTCATGGCAGATGTTTGTTGTGAAAATGTGACATTCGCCATGTCAGACACCTTTCATGGTAGATGTTTGCCGTGAAAATGTGACACTTCCCATGTAAAATACCTTTCATGGTAGATGTTTGTCGTGAAAATGTGACGCTTGCCATGTCAGACACCTTTCATGGCAGATTTTTGCCATGAAAATGTGACACTCACCATGGTTGACAATTTTTGATGGTTGATGGTAAACAATAATTACTAGAACACTTTCACCTTGACACGCCTTTGACAGACTCTGAACCTCTAACAGGATTCATTCCAGTAGAAATCACCATGGTGATTATTCATGCTTTTCATCTGAACTATTTTTTTTCACTTTAATTAAAACAAACTGAGAGGAATCTAAGATGTTATTTCATATGTACATGGCTTCTTCAGTAAAACCACAATCCCTGACAAGTTGCACATCTATCACTGTACCTAATTAACATTTAGACATCACCATTACAATTTATCTTCAAAATTTGTTTCTTTGGTTGTAATTTAATATATGAATCTTGAAATGCCAATCTTGATTCTTTTTCCTTTTTTACCTGTTCAGTGCCAGGCTATCCTGTAGCAGCATTTGTCAGTTAAGCTATGCCATCCTTATAAGGACTGGAGGATATTAATACTACTTCTTTTAGCTATTTCGTTTGTAACAGGAAGCCATACAGAAATGTTTTTAAGATGAGAATAAAACCGTGTTCGACATTCAGGGACTTGGGACAAAATGAGTGGAACAATCAATAAGCACTGTCTGTATATCTTCATCCAACAAGTGATTTCCTGGCCCAATCTGAGTCAGAGGAAAGCTTTGAATGTGACAGAATCACACAAAGGCTTCCAATATCACAACCTGCTTGTCAAATCACCCGAATACACCTCCAACCATGTCAAATAAAACGCATACACAAAATGCAATGCATGTTCGTTAAGCCGTCAGAAATCGATAAAAACATTTCAATAAGCAAGGATTTAGGCATCGACAATGTCAATTACTAGAGCTCCGAGACGATCTATTTATTAAGTATTGATCATTTCTCGTCTTCATGCTTGACATCATCTTGCTAGCGGAAGACACCCAGCCTTTCAGGGTTATATTTTGCAAACAAATCTCCTTATCAAATTATGTGAGAACTTCCGTTACAGAAGCACCCTTCCCTACTTGCTAGGATATTGGAAGTTATGGTAATGCTTCTCAGCTAGTATGCACTTTGTATTTTTTATTTTCTAGTCTGCGGATTCACTTCTCTTCAATTTAAAATCATTCATCAACGTTTTCACTCTAGAATGCTTTGCCTGCTATAACCCGTGATTGCTCAGCTCAAATTATTTCAATCCATTTCATTTCTGTCAAATGTGAGCTGCATTGCTGTCAGATAGCCAACGCATGTATCAGACCGCTATCGATTGGCCATCAGACAGATTACACTGTCCAAAGCAAATATGAATACGTAACTACATAATTAACCATGATCTTACACTTCAGATGTAATCATATGATCCAACCCTTCAACTGAAATTCGTCAAACCCCGGAGAGTTCAGGTCATATTTTTACCTCTGAGCACTGCTGCCTTGAAAGATGAGTAGTTTCAGAGACAGTACGTGTGATGATTAATATTGAGCTTGTCTTTGCACACTTGGTTCCCAATAATTGAAATGACAGTTAAGTGAACAAAAATGTCAATGAAATTTCAAAACAGCACTCAAAAAGGATACAAATGAACTCCAATATGACAAATAACTTTGCTAGTATCCTTTCTCTAGTAGTAGAAGGTTATCTTGCTAATTCTGAAATATCAATTCCACTATCACAGAGTGTAGACTATCCACTTCACAGCCAACTCACAACAAAATCAAACATATTTCTAACATTTTTTTTTTGCTATTTGCCAGATTCATGAAATTTTTGGAAACAGAACAAACATTTTCGCTATTGAAGTTTACAAGTATCATTTATATGAAAACAGGATAAACCAAAATGAAATTTCTGATAATTCAATGAATCCAAACAATGCAAAAGTATGGAACAATCCTACATCAGTCAGCTCATACCTAATATCCAGTACCTTACCAGTCCTTTTTAGGATTTACACATGTATTTGAAGCAGTGCAAACTGTGGAATCTTATATTAATCATTAAATTTTCAGATAATTTTTGTTCCATTCCACCGTCAAAAACTTCTTTTTGTTTCTGTATATAAAATGTTGTGTTTGTAACAGAGTTTATATCAAAACGCAAAAATTAAAGTTCTTGTGAAAATCAAACAAGAACATCTAGTATTATAGAACTGTTCATAACAATACTTTTTTTAACAACAAAAAACAACATTTTTCTGTTCAAAAGTTTCTGGGGACATACTGCAAAGATATACAGATATATGCTTCGACCCCTGTAAACAGTTAATGGGTCAGAGTGAAATTTAATGAAATTTCTGTTTATAAGGCCTGAAAGAGCTTGAATACATATTCTCTGATATTCAAATGTTGATTTCATGAAAGTGATTGTTATCATGAATAAAACTACACATCCAAATACAAATCAAGGTGTTATAAAATTTGAAAACCAATGTAAATTTTTTTCACCCTAAACATTAATTATTCAGCATTGATGTGAAAATTACTGAAATCAATTTAATGTACATTACAACAGGCTTCTCTTCAAAGGACAAAACCAAACTATATGTTCTGTTAATGTATAAACGAGGTAATTTAGACTCCATTGAAACTGTCATATTTACACACAAGTACAGATGTTGATTATATAATTTCCACATCATGCACATTGCTGTTTACCCAGGGTCGTTCTGCTCTCTGTCAATCAAATAAAAATAAAATTTTTTTTTTTTTTAAAAGTCAGAGCCTTGATATAGCCAAGTCTAACTGGTAGTCCTGATGTCCTAAACCATTTATCAAACATACAATGATAAAGTTATATTAACATATCAACACCAGAGGTATAATGAAGAATTATTAATCAAAAGACAACTAATATGTTGCCTCTGCAGGAGAGACTTCTCTGTAAACCTGAGGCTGGAATATTGTTTTATTTATTCGAATAAGAATGATAAAATAAAAAAAAGTACTTTTACTGAAAGACAGCTTCTTGCATGTAAATACTTAATTCTTTAATTATATTCTCAAAGATTGAACGGTTAGTATCTTAATTACTGTTCTATAATAATGTACAGTAAACACAGTAGATAATACATCGACCTTTCATCAGGAGGACTAGGTTGGACTCCCTGACTAAAATGATACAGGTCTACCAGTGTGACCATCAACAGGTTACCTCCAGTATTTCCGTGTCTGCCTAATCCCATTAGTTATGTCGAACAAATATGTTTTGTCCTAGAAATTGTTCTACTGAACATGTCCATTTGTTGTAACACACAATACCAAATTTGTTGTGTGTTTTTCATATCTTCCTTTATTTGGTTTCCTTATCAACTTTATTTAAAGAAAAGCATCATTTCATTTGGTTATTCTTCCCTGTAGCTGTCCATGCATCCCTCCTCCCTTTCCCCAATCCTACCCCAACAATACTTTAGATTTTGCACCAATGTTGTCCTTTTCTAAACTAGACTACATTCATGAGTCTCTGAAACCTGAGAAATTTTTCTCCCTAAGGTTTTCAGTCAGTCCAGGTCCCATCTCCCCTACTCCATTGATCTGCTTAGAAATATTTGCCAGCATGTTATATTCAACAGACATTCGTGAGTAAATAGCGTGGCATAACCTTATTTTCTAGTGTAGGAATATGCATCCCCTGCACACAAGATGCAGCCCGCACCTGGGAAGCTAGATGCTGTACTGGTCCTAACAGCCAACTTCAGATGATATATTGAACCAGCAACATTAAAATATCTGCTGATAATAACAGCTAACAGTTTCTTCTAATTACCTTATACTGTATAAGGTGCAAAGAATTTTAATTCCCATTGCGTCAAATTAGCATTGCAGCCTTTGTAAAGATGAAGTTGAGAAAACTACCGTGATAAGACGAACAAAAGTCTATTCTAAAAATGAAGACTTACTTCTAAGATACATCACAGCAAATTATTTCACATGAAACATGAAAAAAATTCTTCTTTGATTCAGCAGAATGATATTGTTACATCGGCTCAATGCCTTAATTACAAAATCTTAGTCCTTGTAATGGTTAAGTTAAAACTAATTAATGTTTTCAGGATTTCTTCCATAACATTAACAAGCCCTGATCGAAAATTCACCAATTCATTATTTATATTTGTTGGCTTCCAAACACATAATTATCTTTTTTTTTTAAACTGAAATATCATTTTCTATTTTTTATGGAAACAGATTCTCAAAAGACACAAGTATCAGAAGCCCTTTTCTGCAGCGTTCATGGAAACAGGCCATACAGTTAAGTCTTGCTTGGCGCCCAAATATGCAAATGGTATCACATGGTCCCTTGAGAAAGCTTTAGGGTATCAGAGCCGGAATTTAAGCGTGGAAAGCACATATCTCTCAATTCAGTGGGGGATGATTCCACAACGATTAGCTAATTACATAGGAAATAAAAGCCCAGTGCAAAGCAAGCTATTTCAGCTCAGACGCTAATTTGCATGTGGAAACGTATTCTGTTTCTGACAAGGGTGCTTTGTCTTGTTTAAACTAAACGCCTCGTCATTTTTGTAAATGTACCGTCACATAAACTCCTTCCCAGTCAAGGTAGACAGGCTAAACCCCAGAGATATATTAACCCTACAGTTACTTTACATTTTTCTCCAAAGTTATCATTCTATATTACATTGCTAGACCAAATCAGATTCATCAGCCTGCTGGTTGGTATACACAATCAACATGCATTCATTTTCTTTTCACTGAGGTTCTCAAGCAAATTTAGACACAATTTCTTTTCTTATTCTTTTGTTGTATTGGCCACCATTTTGAAGAGTTCATTTTAAATATTTCCGAATTCCTGAACCCAACTTCTATATTTCATCATTGACTGCTGCACTATAATACAATGGATTTCCTGTAGATGGTAGAAACCAATTTAATTCACCAAAGAAGTATTAGGGAGGAACGAATACAAACTGAAGCTGCATCCAATTTTGTATTTTTACCGAATTTCATTCCAAATCCAATTGATTGTAATTATTATTATTGACATTTTTTTCTTATATAAATATTAATCTTGCAAATTTTTGAAAATTTCCCGAAGTCCTTACTGGTGCTGTTGATTTTGTTGGCAGTACTGCATGACATCTCAAATGCTAAATCTAATGATGTGAAGGGATGCGGAAAAACTCAATCAGAAAAATGTATTTTAATGAAATAACTGATCTGGCACCTAATTGCAAAGCAATGACAAAAAAATCAAACAGAATTCACACCATCAAGGGAGGTTACTCCATGTTGACTGTCGATAAAGCTATAGTAATTAGAGGGTGCAGTCTTGCTACATCTCTCTCAGACTCAATCAATTTGTTGATGTCAATTAGTGCACAGATCCATTGACCTGAACAGGGGTGGTAAGTTGGATTTATGTAGCTGAACCGAAGCGCAGTGGTGTGAAGTTTGTAGGAGGTTGGTATCGTAACCTGTAATGTAACAGACATGACCTCACTCTGCCACACAAAACCATCACTTTTAATACTTAAATATCAAACAGTCTTCCTCACTTACTCGCTAAAAGCTGTGCTTTTAAATCGATTAAAATTTTTTTTTAAAGTCACCAGGTTTTTGATTCACACTCTGAGGGCTGTTAGTGTGCAAATGCACTCACGAGTTTGTACGAGGCATTGCATAAGTAAAATCATCTTCTAGCTTCAATGATAATAAACTTCATCAGCTTTCTAAACTCTGTAAAAGGACTGAACAGTTTTATCACCTGTGAGGTTGGTGTGTCAACAGATTCAGCACTTGACTATGACTCTAGTGTCTTCAGTCTCCCCATTTCACTATGAAACTTATTTATAAGTCAATTGTTTGTTCCTAATCCTCGTAAAGCAAACGACAATTTTTCTTGCATTTATTTCATTAAAACAAAGCAATTCATTGTGATACTTTTCATTAAAAAAAATGGGCAGAACACAATGTTATGCAATATAGTCTTCTTTATCAAGCCTTTATTAAAATGATCATTTATTGAATTAAACAGATATTTTAAATAAAAATGAATAACCCTTCCCATACACACAGATAAAAAGATCCTTTATCATAAACATGTCCTTGAAATGTAGAATAGAGACATAGATGATTGGCATGCCAAACATGTTTGCGGACAAGTGCTAGACATATTCTAGGCCAGACCTAATCTTACCACAAATCTGTTGGGGAAACTTAAACAAACAGTAGCAATTATAATAAATATGCATAAATATTTTATCTTCATACACAGAGACGAAAAGTTAGCTGATGTCCGGACTTACCTAGATGCAAGTCCTCACAAACAAACAGAGGCCAAGACAACATATTTTTGAGTTGTTCAGAATTTATCTAGAAGCAGTTACATGGCATTTGAAGGCAGTTTTTAAGATGATGGATAGACAACTTAAAAACTGGTCATTACTGGTCAGTAAGTAATTTATTGAAGGTGAATGAATACTTTCAAAATGCAGGCAATTAATTAACAGAATGGAAACACCACTTATGACTGAAGGAGGAGTCTTATCTCGTTAATGATCTACAAGGAGTCTTTGATGGCTGTTTGTTATACACATGTTTTCTGGCTGTGAAAAAAATTCCTCACATCCCCAGAATGTTTCCAGCAAAAAGCAATCTAACATGTTTTAATAGCCAGATATTATATCTGAAGTTTCCTTTATTATCAATCTACGTAACTGTATTTGCAAACAATGAACTTTAACATTCCACTAAAGTAATTTGCTTGGCTAAAATTTTATCGTCTTGTGTAGGAAGTACTCATTTTGATGAAATTTAACTTGAGAAACAAACATGGTGTCAAAAGTAACAAACAGGAAATAGCCCTTGAATGCCTTTCTTTTCTTTTTTAGTAAGAAACATAATGCAGCAAGGCCTACTAGCAGTTTTTACGTCTGTACATTGTGCCGACATTCTTTTACATGTACGTCTGTACATTGTGCAGACATTTTTAAGTTAGTGATTTCAATTATAACCAAGTGCTTTTGGGTAAATGCATCATCTGTAGTCATTACAAAATAGGCTAAATGGTCTCTTTATGATCTGAATTCCAGACAATATTTGGTATGTCAAGGTTTGTTCCCACTCTCCTGTAAATCATCCAACCTGACACACACGAAACTTTTCCACCCATTTTTTTTGGATGTCTGCATCTCAAGGAAAGTTAACCAAGGAACGTAATTAACCCCGGCAGTCAGTTTACCTTATTTCAAGGAAGAAATGTCTTACACGACTTGACAGAAGCTTTTAAATCGGAGAATTATATAGCCTATACCTCAACACTATAAATACAAGTGCTTTAACTACCGCGAGAAATGGATCAGGTTTAATTGAAACATAGGATGAGGAATTTTAAGAGAGGATTGGCTATTTTTTGCAGAATTTTGGGGTGCACCATTAAAACCCACCATTCATTCAAGTCAACTCTATCAATCTTACTTATCTTCAGAATAAAAAGTTGATCTAAGCGGCAGAAAAATTCTGAAATCAATTTTTGCAGGGATGTGTAACTCCACAAACTTTGGTCAGTGTCCTTATCCCACAGTGTGTATTGTACAGACTGTCATTATGGCCAACAATTAATTAGCATAATGTAAGCCTAATTTACACCATAAACATAGCAACTGTGCTAATTTAATGTAAACACACAAAGTCTGCCATATGTTTGGTCTGCCTATCCCTCTACTGCCCCCCTCTCCCCACCCCCCTCCTCCCAAACACATGCAAGCCCTTGGCTCAGCAGCTATGACAAACTGCTTTCTCTAAACCTTTTCCTTTGTGGCACGTAACAAAATTTCTGCTTCAAATCCATAATAACAAGTTTCTTTGTATGTTACACATTCAAAATATATTTTTTGCATTACTAAGGAATTTCAGTTCGGATTATTTATATAAAACGTGTTTCTCCTTTGTAGACTAAATATAAACATGAATCTCGGCCCATGTTTATGATATCGCCAGGAGCTGGTTATTCTCGGTAACCATTCACTGTTGTTTGAAAGCTACAAACAGGAGTTGGATGTTATGTAAATAGTTACCTCATATTTACTGGATGAAAGTTCCAAAGAAAGATCTGTTTTGAAAAAAAAATTGACCCAAGAACATTTTTTTTTTTTTTTATAAAAACACATTTAAAAATTCAACTAAACAGTTTTACCAGTAAAGAGTTAATGTCAGTGGCTTACACAACACTTATGGGATATTGAATGAATGAATTAGAATTTTGAAAATTAATTTTGAATAAAATGTTTTACTCATAATTTATAAATATAGGACTTTTTTTTGTTGAAAAACACTAAATACTGGGAGAGAAGGGGGTGGGGGCTAAAAAGAGTTTCATAGCTTCACATTTAAGAACAGATGTTGTCAGTTTTACAAAATTTCATGCTGCTCATAAAATTTGATAGAAAAATCAAGAAAACGGGTGGATAAAAAATGCAGGAACATCCATCTGAGCCTTACAGCACTGACTGTGTACACATGGTCAGGAATCATTAGCTATGGCCCAGAAGTGAGAATGGTCTGTGAAAGTGTGTGGCCCTATCTGACCATTGTCCAAAGCGTGTGGCCCTATCTGACCATTGTCCAATGTATGTAGGCTATAATAGCTGGATAATGACTGCCCACTTAACATTCAACATTCACTTAGCAGGAAATCATTTAAATGTTGATTCAGTGTTAGGAAATAAAAATTACAAATATTTATCTGTTTCTGATCAAGGGCTACCACAGGGAAATGACCTAGACAAATATTGTTCAGAGCAGTGTAGTAGGTCTGAGTAGACAAATATTACACAGAGCACTGAACTATATATTTGTGCAGGCAGTTATCCTCGGGAGAACTATGGACAGGCAAATTTCCAAGAGAGTGTGCAGGCAGTTATTGAAGGGAACAATTTAGTATGTGCAGGTAATTTTCCCAGGGAGCATTTTAGTATGTGCAGGTAATTTTTCCAGGGAGCACTTTGATAAATGCAGGCAATTATCTCAGAGAGCACTAAAGTATGTGCAGGTAATTTTTCCAGGGAGCACTTTGATAAATGCAGGAAATTATCTCAGGGAGCACTTAAGGATGTGCAGGCAATTTTACAAAGGAAAATCTTAGGTATATGCAAGTAATTATTGAAAGGAGCGCTTTAAGATATGCAGGCAATTATTTTGGAGAGTATTTAATATTTGCAAGCAACTATCCCTGGGAGCACTTTAGTATGTGCAGGCAATTATCTCAGGAAACATACCAGAGGAAACTGTACTGTAGTTAAACTTTAGTTTAAGGGTCAGACATTTTCTTGATTGCTAAAGTTGATTGCTGATAAGTATTCAGAGTGAATAATATTCTTGCAAAAGTTTTCCTCAAAATGTATTGAATCAGAACTTTTATACTAACATTTCACCAATCCACATCTCTAATACAGCACAACCACATTCTGAAACAAGCTCAATCATTTGTTCTACCTCTTAAGTATTTTTAGATAATATTGATTTTCATATATATATTTTTGTCTAGACATGGGAATAGTAGGTCAGGAGATGGCCCGTTTGGGTTAGATGAAGTCTGGGAAGAGGGGACAGGCTTTATCAGCCTTTGAATGGCTCCCATAGGGACATGTGCCACACAGTTGTCTATTATCTATTTCTACTCATCCTGCCTTGGGCATGAAATATTACAATACAGACTCATAAAAATCACTTGATCACTTTGTGAAGATCACGGTGTCTGAAGTCATCTACAATCTGATGGCTGACACAGATACTTGAGCTGGAATCCATTCTTCAACACAGTAACTGGTCAGGCTGATGGTTTCAAGGGCTCAATGAGAACAGGAGTTGGAAGCTGGTCAAATTGAGCACTGAAAGGCAAGAGGCCCTAGTGGCTATTTAGGCTGAATAGGCCTCAAACGCTGGTCAGGTTGAGGACTGAAAAGTAAGAGGCCTCAAACGCTGGTCAGGTTGAGGACTGAAAAGTAAGAGGCCTCAAACGCTGGTCAGGTTGAGGACTGAAAAGTAAGAGGCCTCAAACGCTGGTCAGGTTGAGGACTGAAAAGTAAGAGGCCTCAAACGCTGGTCAGGTTGAGGACTGAAAAGTAAGAGGCCTAAGAGGCTGGTCAGGTTGAGGACTGAAAAAGTAAGAGGCCTAAGAGGCTGGTCAGGTTGAGGACTGAAAAAGTAAGAGGCCTCAAACGCTGGTCAGTTCAAGAATCAAAGGTCTTAGCTCAACATTCAAAAGGAATAGGGTAGAATTTGGATCTTGTTAACAAAATACTTAGTAAGGAAAACCAATTCTTTTGCTGTTTTTTTTTTTAATTTTTTATTTTAATATTGCAGACATTTCATATCTTTCAAATTTAAAGCTACTACAGAACTATGATGTCCCATTTTATGCATGACTACACCTGACATCTATCTGTTCTATCTAAGCTGCTGATACCCTTTCAACACTAATACACAATCAAACCTAGGAAGGCTCACAAAGGCAATGACCCCAGAATGAACTGTAACAGCTGACCACTAGGATCTTATCATTGCTGGAATGATTGGACATATTCAAGTCATTTGACATTTATACAAGATGTTGCCATTTTTATCTTACCACATCTATAATGATTAAACTAATAGAGTGTAACATTAGACTAAACCCTCTGCTATAGATAAAGTGCAACTGAACCTTAACAATGTATCCCCCTTCTACATGCCTGTATATTAGACAATGTATCCCCCTTCTACATGCCTGTATATTAGACAATGTATCCCCCTTCTACATGCCTGTATATTAGACAATGTATCCCCCTTCTACATGCCTGTATAGTAGACAATGTATCCCCCTACCAAGCTTTTCCCTACACTTGATGATGTACCCCCCTCCTATGCACATTAACCTTTCTACAGTCTGTGTGGACTGACTGTCTAACCTGCCTATCATCCCAGCATGATCTAATGGCATCATTATTATCCAATTTTTTATAATTAACTTTTACCTCAAAGTACATTTTCATTTTAATTTTTTTTCCACTGCAGTTAAGGCTGTAATGATATGAAATGTGTTACATGCCTGTCATAACTTAAAACTCATGGCAGTTTTTCTTTCAACAGATCAATATTCTGTGTCTGAATCAAAAAGGCACATTGAAATGACTGTTTTCATGGGTGTAATGCTGGAAATATTCAGCAAGGGTAGTCAGTCTTAAAAGAACTTCAAGTGAAAATACATATATATGCTAATGAACCTGATATTATATATCTTTAAAGGATATTTATCAAAGCCATGTTTCATATTCGGCCATTAACTCGGATTTCATCTCTGAGAGAAGAATATGAAATTGGAAACAAGTCTTTTATGGATTTTAATATACATGTGCTGCATGTTTAAGTATCTAGTAATATAAAAAACAGGAGAAGATTACATATATACTGTGTAATCTATGTGTATAACAGTCAGTATTTTATAATGAATCCTGTTTATTTTCACCTCTAAAATGCAGACTTGTTTTGAATTTTCTACCAGACAAATATCATTATCAAAGTGTGAGTCTAACCCTATATTCTTACATTGATGTCTCAGAATTTAGAACTTATCGTATGACCTTGACTTTTAGATATAAATGTGTTAGATAGTTAAACCTTTCTTCGGCTGTCAGAATATAAAACTTTACAAATGACCTTGACTTTTACATATGCTAGATTACTTTTACAGAGATAATATTTCCGACCAACAGCTTCAAAGGTTCCGAGACATGAATTCTGTAAGCAATTTGTAGAAAAAAGTGAGGAGAAAAAGATGAGTTGGTAATTGTTAGCGAATGTAACAAGGGATCATTGTAGCCGACCACAATGCAGGAGACTGGCAAGTGTTATTGATGGAAACACATGATATCAGCACAGATAATTCTCACTTACTGACAATAATCCATCTCAATTTTGGTGATTTACTGAGTATAACTCTCCTGTTCTTATCCAAGTTGTCCTGATAATGGCCAGAGAACAATGCAATTGGTGTAAAAACAACACCCTACTAGCGGTTGATCCATCACATGTCGAACCCCCCTCTGATAGCTCCTGTGTGCTGAGGACAATTGATAATCAGTCAAACTTATCCCCCTGGTTTACCTATACATCTACTGACTCAGTATCTCTATTAAAATCCTCATCCATCATTTATGGTTGTATATAATGCATCAAGTAATTTTTCAATTTCAATCAATTTTAGATTTCTCTACACCTTCATCCATGAAAATAACATAAAAATATTTGCGATAATAAATCGGCATTTTGATATTGCTGGCTTTAAATATTTATCAATATTGAAGGGCGGATCCTCAATGTCAGGACAGTAAGACAATAAATTGGGTCTAATGGTTCATAGCATTAAGGAAATAGTATTAAACATAACAATTATGTACACACATTTGATAACTAACCATTTGAATTTACATCATATTTTCTAATGGGTTTTGTCCTTGGACAAAATTGAATTACATCACGGTTAACCATGCTAATGTGTCAACCTATCACGCACCAAGGTTGCAGCGAGGTCGTTGGAGGACAGCACAGGACTGGGTGTCCATGACAATACAAGAGATTTATGAATACCAATCAACATGAGTCAGATGACATTGCTGCCTGTTAATAAAGAAGAAAGCGTTCAAATTACACCCTTACAGCTATATGTGACCAAATTAAAAATCTCCACTGCAATCTTTTTGTATTGGTCCCAAGAAGCAAACTGCTTCTGATCTTGACCTGAAATGATTTTACCTTGACCTTTACTGTCACCATGCTAATAAGGATAAAAGATCTCATCCTGACCAGTAAACATACATTTGTTAACATTTTTTGTATTTTACATTATTTGCTGCCAACATTAGACAGTGATTGATGCTCTCCACAATGTTCTGGACCTGAACAACATCTTCCTGTTTCTATGTAAATATAGGGTATGCAGGGGTATTTTCTACCAGTTATATAGGTGTTATATAAGTATAACAAATTTGCCCTCTTTGTTTATGTATAAAAAGAGTGAAAATTACACAGTATAACCATTAGGTCTATAGTTTCATGAATTATGCTAAACCTCAATACTGTATTAGAAAACACTGCTAAACGCAAAACATTCAATAATGCCCATTAACTGCCTATTTCTGATACTGACACTAGGCCTGATCCATATTCTCTAATGGGAAAAAATGGTCATTCCTTAAGCTTCTTAAGGTAGTGTAACACTAGTAAATAGCTCACAAAAATCTTTTGAGAAAAAACAACGATGGTCATCATGTGCTTCATTGCGTTGGTGATTATGTTCCAACATGTCTGACCAAGTCTGTACTGGACTGGTCAACTGATTCTGTCAATGAATGGTGCTCTTTATTACGTTTGTGTTTATGGTCCAGAAAGCCAGATCATTCACTAGGTTTGTGAGTTATGGTCCAGAAAGCCAGATCATTCACTAGGTTTGTGAGTTATGGTCCAGACAGGAGACTAAGACCATACTAGACTGGTCAACTGATTCTGTCAATGAAGGGCCAGTATTAGCTTGGCTTAAAGATACTCATCACTCCCTGGGGACAAGAGGATGGGATATCCTTCAGTCTAATTCAATTAAATCCTGATCCTATCTGTAAACCCTGGATGGATTAGGTCAAGGATGAAGCTAAAACTGTAGCTATATCAATATTTCATAGCCTTCTGGTGTGTAATGGATTAAAACAGCCAAAACATCATTATATGGTCACCTGGGATACAGGTAAGTCCTGACTGACCTCGGGGCATTGGCCAGACTTGGACTGGTCAGTCACCTCTGTGGATAATGACCACTGATTACTACAGGTACAAAAATGTCTACCAGCAATTTTCAAGAAATGATGGATTATCTCGGAAGGTGTATCCTGTGGTTTTATGTCACTGAACTTCACCAGACCTTCGGCTAAAGCTGACTTACTATGAACCAGTATGACTATACATCTATATCAGGATTTCCTATGATCACAGAAATAGTCCCTATATCAATAACATGATACCATTGATTCTAGTGGCAGATGTGTTTGTACACCTGCATTTGTAATTATACTTAAGGACTAAAGCGTTTTCCCTATCCTTAAGACAGGTGTGTAGATTAGGCCTGGTTCTTATCTTCATCATTTATTTGCTCATGCAGAAATATATTAAGCACTGTATCAAAGTAAGGATGACCAGACGAAAACGATCAATAACTCTGTATCAATTAATCCATGTATTTCTACTTTGTAATATTTTCTTCTTTAACTTTTAAGCCTGGGAAACTGTTTGAACAAAGCAAAAATTAGATATTATGGAATGCCCTTCTTATCAAAAACATAAAACAGCATGCCAAAGATCAAAATAAAATTGATCCAAATCATCTACAAGCTTGACCTTCCCCTGTCATGTTAGAACAATCCCTATCACCAACAAGCTTGAGTTTTCTCATCTACAACCTTGATTTTTCCTGAAACTTCAGATCAATCCTTATCACCCACAAGCTTAAGATTTTCCTGGGATACCTCATTGTTCCCAATCATTCATGAGCTTAAGTTTTTTCCTAAAATATCTTTATAAACAATCCCAGTCAAACACAAGTCACAGCACTGAAGCAATCCACTTCATTCTCAATCTTGAGCTTAATGCCTCTGACAACTTTGGAACATTTGACTCATCCCAAACTGGAATTCCCCTACAATGTCTCAGCCATAATTATGACCATTAGTTTCAGCTTCCTTTATATCAAGTCAGTTATCCAGTTTCATATAACAGTGAGCCAAATTGACCTTTCACCCTCGGGAAAAGGAAATGTCAATATGTATTACATTAAACAGAGAAGACATAATCCTTGCTTTTTCAGAATACAGCTATATTTACCCCATAAGAATTGATAAATGTCAGAAATGTGCAAGGTTGTAACGTGTGTGTAGCAATTTCCGCTGGCATTCAATCCTGACAAATGAAATAAAAAGAAATAGATGGCTCATTGTTGTTTCTGCATAACACAATAAAATGTGCAATATTTTTCGTTAGTATTATCAAACATAACAGCTGTGACAGAATACAACAGGACTGATGCTGTTACTTCAAATGGTTTCTTTACTTTTAGTAATAACTTCAAAACAGGTGATTCTGTACAACTCATTTCAATTTTTATTGGTTCAGAATCTAACACTAAACTATGTTTAATTTTGCTCCTCGACTGTCAATACAGTTTATAAAGATTTCAAATTACAGAAGGTTTTCTAATTTCTAATGAAGAGTTTCATATTTTCAGAGATATCATATCAATTAAACCTTATCTGATAAAGACACCAACTAACGGTGCTTTGCCTGAAATTATAATATTTTTAAATTTTCTAATATACTGCATATAACTCTGGGTTAAAAATTCCAGCCCAAGTGATGTTGTTTATTCAGATATAAAAAAATAAATAAATCAAAGCAATAAGATTGCACAACACCTGGCTTTGCTATCAATGTTGGACAATTATACCACCGCTTCAGACTTCTTCACCTCCAGTCAACAACAGATAACAAGCCTAGCCTACTAGATATAATTCTACATATTTTACTTTTCGACAGCAAAACATTAACCTGTCAATGCAGAAACAGCTATGGATGTGTAGAATTCAGACCTAAACTTAGATAAGAAATGTTAAAGATTATAAATACACCTTCACTTTAGCTTTATAACAGACAGCTGCTTCTCTTACATACAGAACGAATTCCTCGTGTCTAAAGTGCTATATATATCTTATGAAGAAAGAGTAAAAAAGTCAGAGTCAGCCAAATGTTTGGAAGTAATGAAAGGATCAGTAACACACATGGGAAATGTGTTAATTGAATCAGATGTTACCGTCGATGACCCGATAAATACTGATAGTATAATCTCTACAATTGATGCTGAAACCGAGGCTCACTTTCACAAGTCTATCTGCCACCGACAGTGATCTTCTGTTCAAATTTGAAAGAGATTGCGCTGCCATCTACTGAGTTAAGAGTGTTAACTCTTCGATAATACAATAAAAGCATGTCGTTCTATCATCTGTGTTACCTAGCTTTCAGATTAATCCTTTTTTCTCATTCTTCCTTTTCACATTTACTAAGAACCTGAAGCATTGGGAAAGCTTTAAATATATTTGGGAATGTGATTTTTTTTTCAATTCCTTCCTAAATTCGTGTTTCAGATGAATATTAAAAAAGACTCTCTTCTGGACTAAACAGGAGTTCAAGTCTTGTGAAGAGAAAATATACATTGTGACTTGTCATGTGATGCGTCATGTGATTTACTAACAGTTATTTGTCTAGTAAAAGGCAATTGTCTTCAATTTCAATACTGATTTACTTAATTTCAAATAAAGACACATTAATAAAATAGCTTAACATAGAAGCATCTATTAATGCAAAGTTAAAAAGCAGTAAAATAAATGATGGGGGAAAAGTAGATTTAGAAACTAACAAATCATACAACAGTGGCACCTGTGATAGGCACATGATCTATTGGGAGGGAGGGGGATGATATACTGTGGAAACCCAGACAATGTATAAATCAACTGGTATGCTAGCTTTTTATCCCAATCTCTCCAAAGGGAACAGATCCTATCTGTTCTGTACTGTTCTAGCCAAGTAAAAGTAAAACCGTCTTTTTCAATTTGTGGTGATGCCTGTCAGTCTGTACCTTTAAATGCCAAATTTTAGGTATTGGTTGTCTACCTCATGTTCTATCTGATACCTTACAATGTTTTCAATAAACATTGGATAGTTGTAATTATACAGAAACGTTTACATTTCTATTTTCATTGTTAGGACTGACCTTAGTTATTATTGTTATATCATTACCTTAGCTTCCTACTTAAAACTTACAATGAATGAAAATTTTAAGTGCATGTTTAAATATAATTAAAAATAATAGATATAATCTGTTCTGACCTTAGAATTTTATGAATATATATTACATTTAGTGTACATGTACAAAAGTTTTATATTATTCATTAAAAAAATCAATTTATACATATTGTACAAATACAAGTAAGACTAGTCTGAATGAAAATCATTCTTACTTCGGAATATATAATTAAAAAGTCGGCAGACTGCTTTTCTAAAGTCTATTTACTGGATGTTTGGAACAATTACCCATGAAATTTAAAAAACATGTCTTTATCTAGAAAATAAAAAAGAATATCTTTATCTGTACAGTGTGACTATCAACAGTTCAGGGATAATTTCCTTACGTCAATAAAATGGCTGTTACTTTGATGGTTTTTAACCTTGTCACCTTGGCTGTTTTTTCTTCACCATGCAAAGTTCACGACGTCTTGGCTTTGTTTGTTGAAGCACCTTTGGTCTATATCTAACCTGTCATTGTTCAAATAACGTATGCATTTCTAGGTTGATCTCATCAAAACCAAAGAACTACTTTTTTGTTGCAGTGTTTAAAAGTCCCAAGAATACTTGAATTTATTTAATCTAGTTCGATTTTAAAAGCAGTGTATGAAAGACTTTTTTCTACTGGGGTGAAATTGATATGTACATGTCGTTCTTACAGTCCATGTAATTGCCATGGGTTTTAAAAAGGAAGATTTGAGACATCCGGTCACAATGAAAGCAGCAGTATAAATTCTTGTAAAAAAGGCCTATCATAGGGCTTGTTAGCTATGTTTAATTAAACAGGACCTAATTGGCAATTCACACAGCTGACAAAGCTTTCTCGGACTACTTCTGTTTTATTCAAATAAAAGTCACACTTATAAAATGTCTTCAAATATTCACATGTCTGAATTTATTCTAAACTTGAACAGGACAACCATGCTAGGTTTGTCTGTTGACAAAATTGTTAAAACTACTAAAATAAATGACTGTCTGTCATGAGTACTAAGGGCGGTATCGGGCTAGACAGGAAAGGCATGCATCATCTTGTCTAAACTACATCCATTTTTTATTAAAAGTACAGAGTACAAAACAATCAAATAATGATTTAATCACAAATACATGTCATTAACAAAGCAAGCCTTCTACTCTGTCTGAAGGATGTAAACAGTTACAACTAACCACTGACTTCAATAGGAGACGAATCTACAGAAAACATTCGTCATGGTGTACACTTGAACTCGGGCTATGACACATAGTTATCCCATGTTTTGACAAAAGATTACTCGCCTCATTTCACCTACCCTTCCATTAAATGTCTGAAAATGACATCAAATCATCAAAAATTTATTATCACAGTTTGACAGTTAGACAATAACAGGGAGAGACAAAGGATGCATGTCTGTTTCAAGGCATGACTTGTTACAAGATTCAGCTGTACAGTTACAGAGGTGACATTTCATGGACACAAGCTTTTAATACTACAAGTTGAAGCCACTTTAAACATTAGTTATAATGTTAATGAAGGCTTGCTTTACCTGGAGACAGAACTTATAATAATTCTAATGTTGATGATCCATCATAACGCTATATATTTATCTACTGTTGAGAAATTGTTAAAATAAATATTGAAAAATAAATAACAACATTAAAGTGACAAGAATTCCAAATTTGTTTTTATGAAAAATATCAATTATATTTCTTCAAATGAGATGAATACTTTGAAAATTTTCTGCAAAATAGCAATCAATTACGCATATTCATGAAAAGAAGAAAAAAAAAAAAAAAACTGGTACGGCTTCTCCATAAATGTAAACAATACATGCTACATTTTAAAAATCTCTGTTCTTTTTAATTAATGGTTTTCAGTAATATATAGAATTATAGGCTTGTTAAATCTAATAAATAAAGTATGTGATAAAATTTTTATGAATAGGACAGGACTTTAACCTTGATTACAATGATAAAATGACATCATTAATGAGACTTGTGACCTTGACAGTTGAGAATGAAGGTATAGAAGTAACTATATTTATTACATCCCACTTCAGTCTTACAATCAGAAATAATAGGACACTTGAAAGTAAGTATGCAGCTCTTCAGGATTTCCTCAGAAAAATATGTAAGTACAAGTCTCCGTTACACCAAAACCAGCATTACTCCTTAACCCAATTCCAGCTAACAAAGATGAGGTAAACATCTACCCCAATTCCAGCCACAAACACTTAACGGACAAAATCATCACCTCGAGAATATTTTTCTGGAAAACATGTATGTCAGGTTTTGCCGACAGAAACACCTGAATATTTTGGAACAAGAACAAATGGTGATTACTTTCCAAGAGGAATCTACATGTTTTTCTGCAGGCAAACATCCCACTCATTTAGCATACAATAGCAAATGTGGCAGGTAATTAATGTATTTTTATGATCAATATTAATGTTGCTGGGTATAGTAGTGTCATCTGTAGCATGGCTTTACAGGAGAAAGGAAGGTTAGAGGGGCATCACAGTTCTATTCAAATGTAGATACTGAGATTGTTATTATTCAGGTTGTGTTGTAATTTTAGAATCATTGTAGTGTTATGTACCACCATATAACTTAATGTACCTTCACTGTAATGTAATGTACATCACTGTAATGTTATGTACATCACTGTAATGTTATGTACATCACTGTAATGTAATGTACATCACTGTAATGTTATGTACATCACTGTAATGTTATGTACATCACTGTAATGTGATGTACATCACTGTAATGTGATGTACATCACTGTAATGTGATGTACCATCACTGTAATGTGATGTACCATCACTGTAATGTTATGTACATCACTGTAATGTTATGTATAAATCATGTAATGTTATGTACCATCACTGTAATGTTATGTACATCACTGTAATGTTATGTACATCACTGTAATGATATGTACATCACTGTAATGTTATGTACATCACTGTAATAATATGTACATCACTGTAATGTTATGTACCATCACTGTAATGTTATGTACATCACTGTAATGTTATGTATAAATCATGTAATGTTATGTACATCACTGTAATGTTATGTACATCACTGTAATGTTATGTACATCACTGTAATGATATGTACATCACTGTAATGTTATGTACATCACTGTAATGTTATGTACATCACTGTAATGTTATGTATAAATCATGTAATGTTATGTTCATCACTGTAATGTTATGTACATCACTGTAATGTTATGTACATCACTGTAATGATATGTACATCACTGTAATGTTATGTACCATCACTGTAATGTTATGTACATCACTGTAATGTTATGTACATCACTGTGATGTTATGTACATCACTGTAATGTTATTTACATCACTGTAATGTTATGTATAATTCCTGTAATGTTATGTACCATCACTGTAATGTTATGTATAATTCCTGTAATGTTATGTTTCATGGCTGTAATGTCTTGCTCCATTTCAGTAATTATGGAAACTTTCCATGTAATGTTAAGATACTTGTATTCTGCTAAGAACACCTTTCCATCTGTAACCTTACAAAATCTTCCTGTTGTTGTACCTTATGCACCAGGAAGGAAATCATAAATAAGCATTCTTGCCATAGTACACTGTGGTTTTTAGTAGTACATCTGGTTTCTATCTTAGTCTCCGTCTGTATATCCGCACACCTATATCTAACAACAATCCTAACTTACCTATCACCCAATCCAAACATGCAAGCACCAATTTCATTTTTTAGGTGGGTAAATATATCAGAAAAAAACTATGTGAGTGTGTTCATATTTCATTTCCTTCATTTTGTAATCGGAAGATATCATTTTTGTTGTTTTATGTGTAAGATAAGAAGCCTATTTGCCTGATACTTTATCAGAAGACTGCTGTGCCAGACTAACCAGACTTGCTGACACTGTTACCATAGTTAGGAGTTTGAGTAATATCCCTGGTACTGGCAGTCCTTCTGATTAAATACACATCTATTATAACACCCCGGTCGACTTTCTCTTACAATGTGACTAACAAAGTAAATATTGCATGCCAATTGCAAGCACCCACTGTCAGACTCAACAGACATATCCAGTTTTCAAAACACACAAAACCAAAAGAAAGAATCGTGTTTGATTAATGATTCCGCCTGTTCTATCTGCCAGCGAAGATTTTCATCCTTGCAACTGGGGAATTCTGATGTGAAATTTTCCATTTTTCACTTTCAGTGCTATTTTCTTTCTTCTTCCTTTAGCACATAGTAGTACATTTTCAACACATAACTACTGGTACACATTCTGTCACTATCTATCTGAGGTGAGCGCTGGGTTCAGCAGCTCCGACTGACCTGACCTGACCTGTATGTAGAATTACTTTATTCTGACCCCAGTATGTAAGGTCCCTATAAACATCCTTTCTGGATGTATTACTTCTGCCCACAATAACAAAAACCATGTTTATGTTGCATTAGATCATGCACCAAACATCTCCAAGGCACTTTCCACAATGAGATACTTTTATTTTTTGAAATTTTCATTAATAAGCAACAAACTTTAAATAAAAAGATATTGACAAAGTGATTTTTTTTTCATTAACATAAATAATCCTTACAATTATTACAGACTTAATAACAGACAATTACTTGCCTAGGTCATGTAATGCTTACCAAGACCAATAGGTTACTTGAAAGAAGGGAAGACAACTCTTCCTGATAACTGTTTATAGACAAATAAATTCTATCGACAAGTGTGTACTACATGGCTGTTTTGTGTTTATTTCTGCTCACATAAATATACATGCCACATATCAGCAATCTTTCCAATTTTTTGTTGTGTAAAGAACCATTGTGGCCTTTGAGCAAGACAAAATTTCACACAAAGGCGTCATTCTAGATTCCATTGTGTGCTGATTCTATATGTCTCGGACACATTATAGTACATGTGCATGCAGAAACACTGCTCATTACAGAAGGTTGTTCAGAGAGAAACAGACATAACTAGATTTGCTGAGTCGACAAATGGCTACATTGTCTATGTCTATGATGAGCTCGCTTTAGGGATGAATAAGGGAGAGACAAAACATGCCGCAGAAAAAAAGATGACGCCTATCTATGTCTTACACTACCATATATGGAGATAATATCACCACGCACCAGTAGAATGGAATACAAATTAGAGACAAACACCACTGCTCAGCTGAAACGTTGATTAGATATATATATATCAAAGACCAACATGTCTAACTCTTCAAAAACTTCTGTCAATTTTAACGGCACACAGATAAGGTTTGACCGATATTTCAAATCAACTCTTTTTTTGTCATCTAATAATGTTCATTGGTATACTTAATCAAATTAAAAATTCAAACAATAAAGAAATAATTGTTTAACATTTACCATGTCAGTGTGATATTCTGGGTGTGAGACTGTTAAGAAATACACACTAGCCTTACCTGAAATACCAAAAAAATCCAGCTCAGACAAGAAAAAAAGATAATACTAAATATCCATCTTCTTCAGAAAAGTAAATGACTCCCAACGACCCCCAAACAATAATGGTCTTTCTCCCAAGGAATGCCAGAACAACAATATGATCTATTATAACCACTGCAGATATAGGGAACCCTTTTTGACATGCAATACACTAACAAGGTAGGCAGTAGTTTGTAATCCTCTCAAGTTCTAGTGATATTTATGAAAGACTGGAGATTCTAGGTCATCAAGAGTAATATGTCAATGAGAATCAGAATCAGGTTACAGTACCATGTGAAACCTAGCTGGTGTGAAAGTTGGTGGTCTCCCACCAATGAACTCAGCCCTACATTAAGCCAGCTCTTATATACTAACATTCATACAAAACGTATGGCACTGCATACCAGTACTTTCTCCTTGCATTTGAAGTTTGTGTCACTATGCAACCACAAAACAACTAAACTTTGTCAACAATGTGTTCATCGATTTTTGGACAAATTTGATGGTGGGCAAAAATGAACAGTCTTAATTGTGAGCTTTAATTACATTGTATACAGTATGAAAACATTAAGTGAATTTACTTCTGAAATGTGATACATGTGGGATGTTTGTATAAACAACACTACATGCTGACAACCCCTGGCTGGTCCACATAGTGAGAGAGGACCAGCACCTGCAGGTCTCTAGTAACACTGCTAAAGACTGAATTTTATGGTGTCATGTATGACCTCTAAATGACCTTCACCAATATCTGGTGTCAAACTGATGACAGACAACACCCAGTGAACAGTACAAGTGAGATATAGTCTTGACTACCACGTAAGATGCCTAAGTAATATTCCAAAGACAATACTCTTCCTGAGTCTCTTGGCTCTCCCTTCTAGACCCTCAATACTCTATCATAATTGGTTAAGAATATACTCTTCCACAGCTTAAAAACAATATTCTTCATGATCCTGAAGATTATAGTGTTCCTTACTCTTGAGACACTACCCTTCTAGATCCTAAAGACACTACCCTTCTAGATCCTAAAGACACTACCCTTCTAGGTCCCTAAGACACTACACGTCTACAACTTGACGACACTAGGACTTGAAGACACTACATTTCTACTTTTCTACATTATCCTTCCAAAGCAATAGACTCTTCCCTTTCAGAGAAAGAAACTACCCTTCTAGAGCCTCGAGACACTTCCCTCCCTCAGACGGTCTAGACAATATCAACTTGGTCATTCTATATAAGCCTTCATGAGCAGTCAGGGTCGATTTGCTGATCCCTAGACCAAATATGATGACAGACATCCTCACTGGGGAGCTCGCCAAATGTATTGGAATAATTTTGGTATCTCCACATTGTTTCCTGACAATCACTGGGCTGTCAGACTGGATGGTACATGTTCCTGGTGGTCCAGACATGATGTCTAATCAGCTGATTGCTGGTTCAGTGACAAGGATTAAACTATCAGAGCCTGTCAGTCTGCGGACTGAAGCTAACATGGTACAGGGCATTTGTATCTACAAACAATCCAGTATTGAATATATAAATAAAATTATTTTGGTGTTACTATATATTTTGACATCTTGTTTAATGGAACCAAAAACCTGTCAGTCTACATAAATGTTGGATTACAAAGATTACAACTAAACATCCACATTCATAATTTTATTATTCAAATACTGTACCAATAATTTATCCTCCATCATCCAGTAAAGTCCTACAATTACAAATAGATTTCGATTGCTTAACCAAAAATGATTAAAAAATGTGGGCACTGAAAACATGTATAACTTGTCTGATCACTTTTTAGTCTATCTCAATCAGAATGTAAAACAGCAAAGTTCTATTTCTGGTTACAGATGATAAAAAATCCTCATCCATCTGTCAGTACTGAAGAATCTGATAAGTGACAAGTGATATAAAAGTTATTATTGAGAGAGTAAAACAGGTCAAGACAGACATAAAAAAGGATAATTTTCCCTAACATGTGTCAGCAAGTTTAAAAAGGAAGGTGCACAAAAGGCATTAATACAAATATAACTACCCCATATATTCTGTAAAATTTAGTTTTCTCAATTGTAGTGAAGATGAAACATTTAATTCAGCAAAAATTTATATCAATTAACCAGTTCCACTGAATTTGAAAATATCAATAAATCATAAACAAACCATTAAATACCCTGTAAGTGCCCCAGCTTTGCACAAAAAAATCTTTGATGGAGAGGTCCTAAGGATCGGTCCAGTCTGGACATGATTGGTCTGAGCTCAAACGTCCAGATGGTGGTGAAGGAGCCATTGACCAACAGGACAACATAATTACTTTATAATAGGACAGAAGTGGTCCCATTTACAGACCATAAACTTTTATTATCCTGCCATAATAGGCCGCTAATCTAGCCAAGGAATTGAGGAACAGCCATCGACATGCTCTCAGCCATTCTGGACAAAACTGTGATATGCAAACACAGACCTGTTAAAGCATCCAAATAAAAAAACTGCGCTGTATTGTCCATGGCTGAAAATATGGATCCATGTAAAGAAAATTTTCTGCTGATTCAGCAATATCGGAAAAGTCTCGACTGAGTGCTAGCTGATCATTGATTGTGTGTGGTGGGTGATGTCTGGTAGATGGTCCCAGACAGATAGCATTCAAATCATGTTGGTAGAAGCTGGAAATGACCTAAGGTCCTAGTGGTCACTTTAAGGAAGCTGGTGCTGCTGACAAAATGACAGATAGACCTGTCCATTGCCACAGATACTGTAAAGCGGTAACTGGAGAAATTATTTTACATTCATCTGGCCACTATCAATGGAATAGAGAATCTAAGGCCATCTTGTATCAGGATTTCATTGTAAGCCTCTAGAATAAAAAAAAAAGTAATTTGCGCCATCAGAAATGAATTCCTGCTATTGACATGTTATATAAGATATGGTTTTATTTTTTCTGAAATTATTTTGCCATCAGCTCACCAGGAGTTGGAAATGATGTTTCCAACCAGTCACAAACAACACAACAGTAAAAAACTCAGCAATTTGAACTTCAGGAATCACCATGAATAGTTTGATAAAACCAATCTTGTCACATGATTAAACCCAAAGCTTATCACATCATCTATTTGTCATACAAACAGTAGCAAGAAATAAAATATTAATTTAAAGAGATATAGGGAATGTTAAAACTAGACAATTTGTCATAAACATGGCACAGAGCAATAAAGTCGGCTCAAACTCAAAGATATAAGCAATCCATATCAGCCATTTCAGCATCCTTGTGAAAACTGATGTCTAAAGGCTCTGGGTTTTGATAATAGGCAGAAAATATAAAGATATTGTGTAATAAAAATCTTCCTAAGAACACATCTATGTACAGGACCTATTATATAACTTAGATCAGGTGTAGCTAAACAGTGTCCTATCAAATATTAAGATTATTCACACAGCTGTTTCAACTTATCTATGAAATAACCAAAATATAATGTGTTCAAACTCAAAAATGCAGACTCCCAGGAAAATTAAATCCTGATATCAAATGTGACCTCAACCATGGAACTCTAAACATAACTCATGCAAGTCATTTGATTAAATTCCAAAAGTGATATATAAAGTCATTACAACATTGATTCATGAAGAGACAGGATAGAACCAATATATAACTTTATACCCCACTTGCAATGACAGAAACTGTATGTAATCCTTTAATATAATACTTTTTATATGATTTACATACACAGATCTACAATATGTTTTCATGAGAAATCAATGAAAAAAAAATTATTTTCAGAATTAATTGCTAGTCTCTCAAATTCAGAACAAACATATCAACACTTATTAAGGGGCTATAACTCTGGTTATACTGCAGCATGAAGCCAAATTTTTTGTATTCGCTTATTTACAATCCCAAAAGGTACTGCATCAAAGATCTTACAGATGTAGACTACAGATCTAGAGTATATAAGGCTTGCTCCAGAGAAAGAATTGGACAGCGTACAAAAGGCCTTAACTCAATATACTATAAGGTATGTCAAGTCTGATTACTTTACCTAATGCTTAGTTATTCTAGAAATTGATAAAGATAGTGGTAGTTTTAGGGTTTGCTAGATGGAAATTTTCAGAAAAATGATACTTTTGACTATCTCCATCTGCACACCACATTTCTGAAAGGTTTGGGAATTTAATAATATCTAGTATTTCTTGTGAATGCCTCCTTGTGTCTTCTCTGCTTTAGAGTGTTTCAACATTAAGAAGATGTCTGACCATTACGTCTTCCAGTGGTAAATTATTAGACCATCATGTACTTGAGCAATAGGATATAAGACCATCAACCCATAAATCACTGTATCCCATCAACCTTCCAACTAGTCAGGTCTTATGAAAGCTTGTATGTCTAGTAAAGAGAAACAAGATATCCACTTAACAAAAAACATGTCTTAGACCATGATTTACTTCAGGCATGGCACTACAGATATGCTCATGGGAAATCTTGACCGCTTTTTTTAAGGCAGTCACGAAAACTTCCACTGAGTACTTTAAACTGGAAACTACACATTGCACCAGAGAGCTTTCTATTGTGTTAAAAGTTTATTGAAAAGAGTATAATATTCTGGTTAGTTAATTATGTCATGGAGAATCATTTGCATATCTGCATCCTCTTGGCCTGTGGCCAATGATTTGTTTGAGGAAACACAACATTATATATGTACTTGGTGTGTACATATAGGGCATAGGTTCAAAACTCATTTAAATGTAAATCCTTGTGTTGTGAAGCACATTCCCAATCCCTGTTGCCCAGCCTTTAATCAGACATGAAAGTAGAAGCAATAATATATACAGCTATTTACGTAAAAATTTAGTTTACATGCAACATCAATGTCATGTAAAAATTTTGTAAGTAAAAATACAAAAGTTTCATTCGTTTGACTTATAAATTGTATTAATTCAATAAAATGCAAATATCTGAAGATGAAATGTATCCTCTTTTCAACCTACTCCACCCCCAGATAAACTCTCTGAACTTGAGTTTGATCTCAAATTCCACGGTGTATGCCTGGATAGAGATGAGCCTCACTTTAGGAATAAATGCTTATAACACTATTCTGATTACACTTTGTGAAAAACCCAAATGTTACCGGTGTGTAAAGAAAACAGGATTATAGCATCAGTCGGCACAATGCTAGGCTGGCGATCAAAAGCGCTCTTATATTCCACACACATGTGACTAACACTACCAGCTCAGATATGCCCCGCAAATATGTTCAAGTAAAAGTGCAACAGAGCGGCATAATCCTCAAAAATACAGCTGTTCCTAAGTAAAGACCCACCATTTTCCACCTCATGTACAATCAAAATGCGGTAAATCTTCCCCAAAAAATTGTTCTGTTAAAAAAGACATATTTCTAACTTATAATTGGAAATAGAGGTACAATAAATATCATGCATGCAGCAAATCATTTCGAAAGAATTCTAATTTAAAATTCCAACATAACTGGCAGTTATGTGCATTTACATTTAATATCATGCATCTACAAGGAGAGGTTAATTTCCATAGGCTTGGCTGTAAGATACTGTGCAGGAGGGGTATTAGAATTACAGGCCGACATGCAGAACCACACAATAATAATGTCTGGGAAAACAGATGTCCAATATACGAATATAGGAGAGGGAAACCCTGGCATCACTTACAGATTATAAACGGAAACCGTATACTTTATCAATAAATATGTGTTTATTTTCTTCTCAAATCCTAGAAAAAATTATGTTCCTTTGCTCTATTTCTGGTCTTCAATCTGAATCTTGTATAAAGAATCAATTTGGCAAACTTAAAAAGACTTCTAAAACTTTCAAATAGATGCATAATTAAATAAAATTGAATTTTCATGCCCAGGAACCAAAGGTCTTATTTGCATGGTAAATAAATTAAAGCTCTTCACTACAAAACGTTGACCACCCTAAGTTCTCACTACGATTCACAATATAACGTACCATATGGTTAAATATCCAATAGGTGGCGGAACTGAAGCTTGTACTCGGACTGTAAATCAATGTTAATGTCTGTTGTTAAATCAATATATTTATAACACAGTGTAATATTAAGGTGTACTTACTGAGGATTCGAGTGAAGGATCTGACATTATGACTGAATGTCCACTTTCCTTACTGGTCAACAACAGATCAGCACTCACGCTTCGGTATTGGTCAACGATCGTTAGAATTGTGATTCTTGAAATACCAAAAATTCCCTTGACCACAAAACTCCCTTAAAACTTAACAAGAGCACAGTTTCAAAACCAAAAATTAAGGACAAAACCTCTAGAGAATTTGGCCAAAATGGTGTCCGGTGACTAGACCACTAACAACAGATCCAGCCAGGGCTATAGTATTTGGAATATGGACTTAACAGGGGTACCTGTATGAGTTTCAGCCTTACTCAAACACTTGATAACATTCACCTATACACCACGACTGGGTCACATGTTGACAAGTTTTATGATATGCCTAGATAGCCAATCTCTGAGGTTGGATTATATAATGGTCAAGCACCTGATGTAAACAATGGCCAGTCTGATAGCCAGATAAGTCACTTACATGTTGATCTCTACACAGGCCACATAGAAACACACACCTAGATAGTAACTTGGCAAAATTGACTTTATTCACCTGCCTTTAAAGATGCAGTGCCAATTTTGTACACTTAGTCTTTACATGGTCCTGGTGGGGTTGGCTTCAACATGTACAAACAGACTCTGGCATGTCATAGCAAAAAGGTTTTTCACCAACAAGTGAATTTATCACCATTCTAAACTTACTGTGCGACTTTTCCCCCCCAATATAAACCCTGAACTTCACTGCATCAACTGCCGTTTTTTTTTTTTTTTTAATCAATTTTTGAAAAATTTTATCTCTGCAAAATATTGCAGCAATGGTCGTGCACTGTGTCTGCTCTCTGTCGCCATGGGAACAACAAGAATCGAGTCTTGTGTGAAATCATATATCACTATGTCGAGAAATAGGCTTTTGATACCATTTTTTCCATTTCAATAAAAGAATGAAAAATGAAACAGTCTACTGCTTTCCCTGTTTATGGGTTTGGATCAAATCTGATAAAGTTTTATTCCAACATGGACAATCTGGTTACTGGCGTGAAAGCCTTGATATATATGGTTTCCTTTGTGTGCATTCCTGCAATAGTCTCTGCAAATCTGACTGAACTCACAGAATTCAAAATCACACAACAAAGTGTAGAACACACAGCTATTGCTACACCATAGGGAAAGCATATGTTTTCTGTAGACAGCAAGATTAATGCGAACAAGACTGGAAATATCATAAGCGGCCACAATCGGGTACAATATACGCCTTGTAAGACTTAGTCAATACATAATATCCAGGCCAAACAGCTGTATACTACTAGAAATAATTCTTGGTTTTTGCTACAAGGATATGTACTTTTCATGTTGCCAGACATTTCCTACAGATATCAACATGACCATCGATGTAAATTCTATATTAAACAATACCTAACTACAGCTCACATCCCAACTTAGATCTTCTGCCAACATAATAACAAGTAAACACTGATCTAGTTTCCAAAATGAAACATTTTACATTCCTATGAGGTTCACTAGATTAATAACATGATAAGCAGACACCATGCCAACATCATCACAATTCTGTTTCAAGCTTTTTTTTACTAGTTTATTCAACATAATAAATGATGAGTTATCTCCCTTTCCTTTAAGTCCCGAATTGAATGAAGTATGTATGACCCTTCTCTCAGTTATGTTTGAATGGTGTGCTACATTCCAAAGTCACTAGCATTCTGATTTTGTGTGAACTTTATGCAACATGAGAATAAAGCTTCTCTGAGATATAGATCTGGAACAGCAAGGTATGTGTGTTTTATCTACATAACAACAAAAGAAGGGGGGGAAAACAAATGTTCCCAAGGGCATCTATATCACCGACAAGCTTGTATCCTAAATCAGAAATATTAACGCAACTCAACTACACATTCTGACAGGACCTTGTAGATGTCTCGAGACTAATGGTGCAAAACACTCCGGGCGACATGGGCAGACATCAAGATCACAAAGATGCTTGAAACTTTATGACAACAAGTGCACTGCCATGGAAACTCGCCAACAGCATCACAGGAAGTGCTGTGGCTTGTGAATGACAACTAAAGGACTTGCCTAGTGCCAGTTTGTCTATCTCTGTACATTAGCAAAATAGGAGCAAAATGCATATCACACCATCTACACACAAAGGACAAAATCTTATGTCAAACTCATTATGTTAAGAAAACATTAAACGAAGGACAGACATACACAAAAAAAATTACAAAGTGAAAACTGGAAGATAAATATCACACACTATAGGAGATTGGAATTGTCTATTACCTAAATAATTATCTTAAGTGATTCAACATTAAAATTTGATCATATACATCTTAAAATAATGATATCTAAATGTGGAATGGTATTCCACAAGATACTGAAGCATATGTAATTATGAATACTAAATATATACATATATATATATATGTATGTTATGTATTAATGTAGAAAGTCATTGATATTCTTTCATTTCTTAAAAGTAATCAAGTTTATTTCATATAGACAAATGTCACTAAGTAATTTAGAGGTCAACTGGTCATCGATACATTTAAAATCCTGACAGAACAATCTGTGTGATGGTGAGTCAGTCTAACATGATCTCTGTAACAAAAGCCTGGAAGGTTATCACAAAGGAAGGGAATAGTTATACTCATTGAAAATAACAAGAAGTATTTTTGTTAATATAACAAACAATATCCTTTCTAAAATCAATATCACATGAAATTTTAAATAGAAAATAGATTATGAAATGAAATTTAGATACTAGACTGACAGTGAACACATGGGCCAACAATGGTAAATTTACATACTAGAGCTATTAGTGTTGGTAGAGGTCATCAGGTCAACGGTTTCTTTTATACATTCATTATAGCTTAAATATTCAATCCTCCAGCTAACCATTAAAAAGTACTCAGGGATATAACAGACTGAGCAAATGTTTGCTGTATTGCTCCAGTTCCTGTGTGAAATTTGTCCTATGTGATGTTGTAGGTTTAGGCTTTAGGAGTAGGCATAAAGGCACTACCTGATTACACGTCACCATGACAACAAACGACCACTTACCATTACTAGATTTAGAACCAACTTCATCAAGATTAACTTATTTACAATAAAGATATACCTTTGAATAGGATTCACTACAAATATTATATGTAAAGTAGCTACCTAAAAGGTTTGTTTCAGTAAAGTACAACTGTTCAGCATCAGAAATATTAATATTTACAGATACATGTACAACACAAAATCTGACAAATAAATTACTTTAGAAATCAACAATAATTCAAATGATTAAACAAAATTTAAACACAAGTTCAAGTTATTTAGTTAGTATCAAAATGGACTAAAATATTGTTGTTTCCTAGTACAAAGTCAACAGTTCATAAGGACCCAGAATTTAACTTGTCTCTGTGTTTACAGTGAGGTAATTTTCACAAATGCATGTTAAATTAAACAATATGCATCTGTAAAGTTAGTGAAGGTTACACAGAAATTAACAGACACTGCTCCTGTATAACAGCACACCCTCAAATTACCATCATAAGTGTTTAGTATTGTCGATGAATCATGTTTGCCCCACCCAACATGACCAAAGAATGCATCAGCCCTGTTCCATCTAACATGACCACAGAATGTATCAGGGCCTGTTCCTCTGTCACCAATTTATCCCCACCCAACATCACTGCAGAATGTATCAGGGCCTGTTCCTATGTCACCAAGAGGTCCCCACCCAACATCACCACAGTACGTATCAGGGCCTGTTCCTCTGTCACCAATTTATCCCCACCCAACATCACCACAGTACGTATCAGGGCCTGTTCCTATGTCACCAAGTAATCCCCACCCAACATCACCACAGTACGTATCAGGGCCTGTTCCTCTGTCACCAATTTATCCCCACCCAACATCACCACAGTACGTATCAGGGCCTGTTCCTCTGTCACCAATTTATCCCCACCCAACCTGACCACAGTACTTATCAGGGCCTGTTCCTATGTCACCAAGTAATCCCCACCCAACATCACCACAGTACGTATCAGGGCCTGTTCCTATGTCACCAAGTAATCCCCACCCAACATCACCACAGTACGTATCAGGGCCTGTTCCTATGTCACCAAGTAATCCCCACCCAACATCACCACAGTACGTATCAGGGCCTGTTCCTCTGTCACCAAGTAATCCCCACCCAACATCACCACAGTACGTATCAGGGCCTGTTCCTCTGTCACCAAGTAATCCCCACCCAACATCTTCGCAGAACCTACCAGGGCCTGTTCCTATGTCACCAAGTAATCCCCACCCAACATCACTGCAGAATGTATCAGGGCCTGTTCCTATGTCACCAAGCAGTCCCTGGTGATCAGAGACTGTTCAGAAGTAGTTACCAACCTGGGGATTCTGTTCAAATAATCAGAGAAGCTAGTCAATTATTCAAAATGAGAGTTATTCAGATGTAAACCTATGTCAACGTAGACTTATAAAATTCTATTACAGATAACTACATTTCCATTGTGAAGAGAAGATAAATTCAGTATGTTGAGAGTTAACGGTTGAAAATTTGTAACAACAAGATCACTTCTTTATGGTATCATTTATATCTGCAACTTCAAAACACAATGTTATTTCAGAATTAAACATTTTAAAAATGCAATATCACAAAATTTGAGAAAAACTTTTTGTTCATTTTTCAATGTTTGCAGAGTCTAATGAGTGCTGCGTAGTATAAGGAAGTGCTTTAGGCACTCCATTACGGCAGGAGCTCTATCATTAACAGTGAACTCCATCATTACAGAGGGTGCTGTATCACAATCAAGTCTGGCTCTGGTAGAACCCACTGGGAAACTTTGTACTGTTATTGAGGAGAAGAGTCTAAAGTAAGCAATGCTATCGAAAATTGTTGCTTTTTATTCTATCATGTCCTTCAGCTTCTTCAGTTAAGAAATAAATCCGACTAAAAGTCTTGTTAGAACACATTGAAATTTAAGATTTCCCCTCCTTTTTTTATATACATTCATAATTGATGAAAATCTAAAACAGCTGATGCAGATTAATTCCACATCAATAAAAAAATTGTTCGAAAAATAAGACATAAACTAAATTTTTTTCTTTTTATTTTTCCCGTCTTTTACTTTTCATTTTGAAAGCTGACCAAATTCACACCAGCTGCTGTCGGAGATGATACATAATTTGTGTCAGGTGCAGTAATTGGCTGCTTTGGATGGTATGTCAGGCCAGATTTTTGTCAAGATAAAATCTGTTTTTGAGGATAGGTTGATGACTATCTTTGCTTTCTCTGATCCAGCATTAGCTGTCTAGCTAGTATGATTGCTATCAGTTCCCCTCAAAGGCTAGCTACATTTCTAACATGTCAGGTCTGCCTCTGATCATATTGGACACAATCATACTGCATCACATCATGTATAACCATTGTTAAGGATGCTATACCACACAATGTAAAACCATTGTTAAGGATGCTATACCACACAATGTAAAACCATTGTTAAGGATGCTATACCACACAATGTAAAACCATTGTTAAGGATGCTATACCACACAATGTAAAACCATTGTTAAGGATGCTATACCACACAATGTAAAACCATTGTTAAGGATGCTATACCACACAATGTAAAACCATTGTTAAGGGTGCTATACCACACAATGTAATACTATTGTTAGGGATATCTACATACCCATAGAAACAGATGACAAACATGAGGGACATTACCTACACTAGTCAGGACAAACATGAGGGACATCACCTACACTAGTCAGGACAAACATGCTATATGTACGAGTTATTTATCATGATTTCACATCTCCACTGATAAAAATCAGTCTTTATCAGACTGCCTACAGTAAATCCTCCGTAAAATAAAGGTTTATCTACACATTGATCTTCAATTAAACAAGACTTCTGAGCAAGTAGACTGGGTAAATTTGGAGTTGGTAAACCTAACTATTGTCTTACCTCATTGAATCTTGTGACATATATATATATACATAAACATGTTAATATTGGTGACCATGAAATCATTATATGAAATTAGCTAATGAGGTAAATTCAAGGGAGATAAATCTTACAAATTTATAAAGAATGATGTTTCAGAAAATAATATATTAGGTACAGTTTTGAAAAGTCTGAAACTAAAATCAAAAGCAATCATGGAGTTATGAAAAGTACATAAATTTGTTTCAAACTATACACAAATTCCTATCACTTATTCAGTTTTAAATAGCACTATTCTGTGTCATACCATCTGTCCTAACTCCTTGAACCTGTCGCAACAGCTGACAGCCTCCAGACTTCCTTACTGCTGAAGATTTCACAATATAGTCATTATATCTATTAAGTTTTGTAGTGTATTACCCTACAGACAAAAGTTTTAGGTACTCAGTGAATGTATTATCACATTTTGACCTGTATTTATTCACATTTAAACTTCAGCCATGATATAAATTTTCTGGTGACCTATTGTACTGTGTTTACGTTAAACTCTGTATAAATTCAGTTCCAATATGGAGGTTAGGAATGATCCATCACACCACACCTGAGGCAATTACATTATATACTATAATACATCACTTCCAGATGGCCCCTAGCCCCTGGTATTAAACAAGATGCAAAATGTTTCACCACCAGAGGGCAGTTCAACTAAGAGCAAATTCTACACCAATCAAATTGCTTGATTTGTAGCTCCCTACTAAAATCAAATTTCTGAGTTCATAGCGTTCTTTTCTGTCACCATTCAGCTGTATCTAAAATTTCACCAATGCACCTCTAGGCATTTTACATCTGATTTCCATAAAGGATGATCATTCAAACAGTCCTTGAAAGGAATTTGATATAAAATCCAGACAAACGTATTTAGTGGTATCTATCTCAGATATTATCATTACTGGAGAAACCTATTACATTTTCAGAGAGTTAAACAGGGACATATAATGCATATTACATGTCTCTGTATAAACACAGATGAGTTTCACTGGAAATCTGTATGTACAAGTTCTAGTTATATAAACAGAACCATCGTAACTAGAAAACCAATATGTACAAGTTCTAGTTATGTAAACTTAACCACTGTAACTAGTTAACCAGTATGTATAAGTTCTAGTTATATAAACAGAACCATCGTAACTAGAAAACCAATATGTACGAGTTCTAGTTATGTAAACTTAACCACTGTAACTAGTTAACCAGTATGTATAAGTTCTAGTTATATAAACTAAACCACTGTAACTAGTTAACCAGTATGTACAAGTTCTAGTTATATAAACTGAACCAATGTAACTAGTTAACCAGTATGTACAAGTTCTAGTTATATAAACTGAACCAATGTAACTAGTAAATCTGTATAATCAAAGCAGAAAATATTGCTACTTCATGATTTTAAATGCTCTACCTGTATTCACTTTGGTAACCTATTCATCTTAGTCCAGAACTACCAAACAACCAGTATTGACTACTAAGTTGTTATTGCAATCATCAGATTTCTTAGAATCACTAAAGATAGGAAGTCAGACCCGTTATTAAGTGGGTTGTAATGTTACAGAAACTGTGATAACCTAATCTGTATTATCACATGACAGAAATCAGTTTCATTCTCTGTATAAATTCAAAACTACCAGCCATCATTTCCCAAAACTGTTAATGCTACTTAATAGTTCATATTGAACAGCTAATTATACAAGATGTCGCCGATATTGTCGTCATAATCCCTTTCACTGATATAGTTCTGATTACACAATGCATCCACCTCCCCGATGGGATTATTCCGATCGCGTGCATCCAAGATTAAAATTCCATTTGCAGACGCAAATGTTGAGAACTCTCCTACTGAGCTACATCGGTTGTGATTGGCTATCTGAGGTTTGAATTAGACCATGCTTGACTTGGTTCTATAATTAGACCTTCTGTCCACATTAAATATTAATGAAATTCACCATAAACAATGTACAAAGGTGTCTCTCATGCTAGCACAGAGGGACATTTTTTTCATCATCACAAAAAGTGTCTGGCATTGGAGCAGGTGAGACAATAGAGGTCTATTGATCAATGGCTGACACGATGAACATCTAAAATTGATTTCAATTTGCTGAAATTGGCCTCCTACACACCAGACTTTACCTTTATCGGTACTAATCACAACCATAATCCTCATTTATGACTGATTTCATTTCATGTATACTTCCCATGTTGCAAGGCATAGTGACCTTTACAAACACGCTTATCCTGATCATTATGTATTTGTTAGGTTTGTACCAGACTCATGACCTTTGTCCTTATCGGATCAAAAATTTCTCATACAAGTTATTAGCTTAAACAAACACATTATTCTTCAGCACACAATATTGTGCATTTAGATCTAAAACTTTGTTTGATTTCCTATGCATAAATGAAAACTGTGTTTATTTTTAGCTCCAAACTGTCGGAGAATTTGAATGATTGTGCATTCTGTGTGTGACTGCTAAGGTCAGAAGGAAGTAGCACTTGGTGTTTATGCATTTTGTGTGTGACCATCGAGGTAAGGACGGAAATGAGCTCTCATTTCATAGGAAGCTTAAGTAAGAGTGATACTGACTCAGGACACTCGACAACCTAACTATTTTCATAAGTACCTAACAGTAAGTGGACAGGAATTTCACAATTTCTCACCTCCTCTTTGATTGGCCAATTGCCCCCCAAGTTAACTCAATATTTTTCCCCTCAGATATGGTTTGGATCAATCCCCATCAAATAAAGACTAGTCCATTCAAGAAAATTAGGTGAAGTCTTATTGCAATATATTCTTTTTAACAGCATTTGCTTTGGGAATTAAGAACAAATCCATAAATATTTAATGATACTGTGTGCTATCAGATGTTACCAAGAATATTATACTACAAAGTTTTAGAAAATTTGCACCATCCTTTCTAATACTTTCTGTGATTAACCCTTGGTACTATATAGGAAATTTTAGTGCCAGTCTCTTGCAGTCTTTCCCTACTCTATACAACCTTAAAATAATGCCACCCTTTTACTCCTATCAATACAGAAATATTACAGAGGACCATATGTAACTAGCTGACCCTACATCTCCCTAAAAATTTGTACCTAAAATTTTTTTTTTACCAACTCAACTTAAACGAGAAATATCAAAATGTGCAGGCAATTTTTGTCCAAATCTTGAACACTACAAAGTCTTGAAACCCATCTGCAGTCGAATATCCTTACTAAAATGACAAATTCTAAATTAAAATTATGAGACATATCTGATTGATTAAATTCTCCATTCTCTGAGTAAAAATATCCTTATTTCCTAGTGAACAAATCCTCTCCATTATCTGTATTAAAGTATTGTTGTCTCCTGCAAGACGGACCTTTTCTATTATCAGAGAAAGGTGTCATCGTCTCCACAACTTGCCTAGCATTCTAATATTTTGTGACAGTGTTGCATAACTTACCACTGTTGTATTACATTGTTACATAGCTAACTCCCCTCCTGTCCCAACATTGTTATATTTTTATATAGCTAACTCCCCTCCTGTCCCAACATTGTGTTATATTATTATATAGCTAACTCTCCTGATGTCCCAGTATTGTGTGACCTTGTTATATAGCTAACTCCCCTAACGTCCCAACATTGTTATATTTTTATATAGCTAACTCCCCTGATGCCCCAGTATTGTGTGACAGTGTTGTATAACTTACCACCATGATGTCCCACTATTGTATTACATTGTTATATAGCTAACTCCCCTGATGCCCCAGTATTGTGTGACAGTGTTGTATAACTTACCACCATGATGTCCCACTATTGTATTACATTGTTATATAGCTAACTCTCCTGATGTCCCAGTATTGTGTGACAGTGTTGTATAACTTACCACCATGATGTCCCACTATTGTATTACATTGTTATATAGCTAACTCTCCTGATGTCCCAGTATTGTGTGACAGTGTGGTATTGGTAATGCCCCTGATGTCCTATTATTTTGTGATAATGTACTTAATCCTAGCTACTGTGAGATACAGATTGTTACAATATCATTGAATTGAAAATGGTAACAGATCCAAACAAAGAGTTAACCTGGCATTTATTTGGTGCAGGGTTTCTTTGTATCAAAATTATGCAACCAAATTATATGACTATTGTTTATATTATGATGGATGTGTTTTACTGAAGAAATACTTAATCATGGCATTCCTGCAATATGTCTTTACAAAAATGATCCATAGCAATAACTGAAATATATCAAAAGAAAATGATTCGAATTGTAAATTCTTTATGAAACCATAAAATATCTAAGTGTACATTAAACATGGTCATGTTAAGCAGCTAAATATTAAGTAGTAGGAAAAATTTTTTTTCATTTTGTTGTAATCTTCATGTGTCAAATAATTCAAATATTGAATCAATTATAATCATTTTAAAAAACTCCTGGACTAAAATAATTGGCAATGTGACAAATATGAAGTAATACTGACATATGCAGTTTATATGCACAATCAAACAGCTAATCTTTAAAACAATCCTAGATTGAAATTTACATAGTGAGACAATTTCAAACTATTTCCAAATAAAAAAAAATGTTACATAGATTTGATATCAGGTTTGACAAATACAAGACACACAGTTTATGTGAGAAATTCTCTACAATTAATAATCTTGTAACAACAATTCCAAACAGACAATTAGTAAAGTGCAGGATCTATCAATTAATTAGATCTCACACTGATAAATTTGTGCACAATGAGAGGTCAAGGTCATCGACATACACCGGGTTGTTCTATCATGTCTGCCCAATTGTCACCATCGACTGACAATAGTCACACAAAGCTCATCAGAGGCCTCGGCTTCACACTAATATAAAGACCCATTCACAAGGCCTACTCATGCTAACTAAAGGCTTCGATTAAGTTTTAAGATTATTTTAAATTCAATTGCAAATAGTTGAAATCAACGCCTCGATTCTATTGATATTTTGTCCAGACAATCTATGATAATACAACACTGATTTACGGTACAAGTCATCAACTAGCTCTCCACAAATATGTTCAAACACATTCTATTGTCGTTTAAATTAAGGTAGATCTTTGATTTTTAATAAATCATTATGCTACCCTTGACTGTTGATAACAGGAAAAATATATCTAATTGAAATGTGATCTACTTTATGGCAAATAAGATGCCTTCTTCTATTTCAAATTTTGGGAACAATCCCGAAACTTTGTGACTTGTAGCTGAGCAATGTCACAAGTACAACTAGGTCAATTTCAGCTTAAGTAGCTACTGAAGAATAAGATGGAGCTGAAAATGAGTCTGCAGACTTGAAGTATCAGCGATATATTGCAGGCGGATGATTATCACAATCAGTGTTAGCCATTTCTGTTTGGAGGGTTTGCTTCCTACCCAAACACTACTTCAGTATAGACACTCGTAATGACCAGAATGTTCTTGTAAGAGTCTAATTTTGCAGGCATTTCTGATGGTTTACTAGGGCTTGCGGAAGTAATGATATGTTGGCTTCATTACACCTATCAGGGAGCAGTAGACATACACAAATAATGAAAACCAGTTGTGCTAGCTAGTAAGAACGGTACAGTACATAAGTCTAGTGATCTTGACGTGGGCCTGACCGATAAATAAACATCTCCTTAAACTCAGCATTTACTAATGTGTCAGCACCAATTTTATATCTGATAATATCACATAGCTTTGGCCCCTAAATAAATGAAGTCCTAACAGGATCGTGCGAGGTCATATTGTTTTAAACTAGGATTTTCTAAAAAGAACTTTCCTGATATAAGCTGCACTTTCATAATGATTAGACAGACATCAAGAGATAGGCCTTTTACTTCACAACATATACCTTGCATAACCTAATAACTAATTATGATAACTTCCTAGACAAAATACCAGCCAAACCAAAGAATTCTCTTAAAGGGAGGTAACTGTTAAAATATTTGCCAAGAACTCTCTTTCATCTCAACATTATTCATTGTTTAATCACATAATTACAATTTTATAGTTATGTAACAAGCTGAGAAGTTTAAGTACCTGTATCCTCTAATCTGTAGATTTCAAAATTATGCACGGTTCTTTATAGGTAAAACCTATTCAACAGCACTTCTGAGATATAACCAACTCTGTAGAAGTGACGTGTATACTAAATTACATTGTAATATTTTATGTGTTTAAGTCATCAATAGATAACAGTTATACTCTATTCCAAATCCATCAGTCTATAGTCATTTTGATAGAGTAGATGTCTTTTTTCCTCAAATAAAGATTGCTACATTGTGAAACTCAAGGAATGGATTTCCCAATATTTGTGAACTAACATAGTAATTACCAGCATATAACTAACACTCATTTCCTAGCATTTGTGCTTTAGTAACACAAGTATTTCAATGTTTATGTTAAATGATTTCCCCCCACGACTAAGATTTCACACGCGTGAAACTAGTTCTGCCTAGTATTTTACCCACCCACAGACGACCTCCGTCTAAGCTAGACATACTCTTATCTGTACTAAGTAAACAAGCAACCCAGCCATATTGTTGTCGGCTTAACACCATAAAAAAAGTATTTATAATACAGCTTATATAGGCCAAGGCGATCTGGTAAAGTTAGGATTTAATACTGACTTTAGTTACATAAGTAGATATATCACAGGGAAATTACGGGAAATCTCTTCAAGTAGGATCAAAGTCTAAACAAAATATATTTTCAATTTTAAATATAAGTGTTGTAAATTAAAGAGATTAGCTTTCATAGGCCAATTTCTAAGTCGGATATCAGTCATCCTATATCACAGTATGTTTTCTACTCATAGTCTTTCTAAGTACAACATAACCAGTAAGTTAGGTGTAATTTGAGGAAGGCACTAATTTCTTCCTATCTACCTTGATATGAAGCCACCTTGATAGTCTGAATCCAGTGCCAGCTTAGATGAAGCTTCAAAATGTGTTCATCAGAATCTGACATAAACCATTCAGATTACAAATTTTCATTTTTCTAAATAAACCATATTGGAAAAGATTTTCTCGTAAAACCTGTCATTAAATGTTGGTAATAATAGCACTAAGATTGCAACTGTTTTAAGCAGACTATAAGATGTCAGAATTGGGACCAACTTTTTGTATAGATGTGACTTTTATTAATTTTTTCTTCCTGTTTTGAGGGAAAAACACAAGTTTCATAAAATGTTACTTCACGGAAGTGTTAGTTTTCTTAAAAAAAAGGGAGAGGGTGGAAACTTAAACAAAACAAGGACACAAATTCAAATGATTAATTTTGAAAAAAAAAATGAAATGAAATAAATGAAAGAAATTTGTCCTACCTTTATAGAATCAAAGCAAGCCGTCACACGACCATTTTGGACTTCAACATGGGGCGGAGGGTGTGCGAACTTGCACTCGTTTTCAGTTCGCGAACATTTGTTGCGTTGATATTCCCGGCAGACTTCAAGTGTGAGCCACCTCGAGTCCTTCACAGCAGATGACAGATTCAGCATTGTGTTCACCATGGCCATAACAAACTCAACTAATACATAGAAACTCCGAGAATTCCCCGGAAAATGATGCTCCGTATATATGAAAGACGTTGGTTGTATTTTGTTTGTTACAAATATTACAAAGTCTTTTTCTTAAATATTTCGTAAAAAATATTATCACGAAAAATTCACATATATTTTTTCTTGTACTTTCTCATCAATATACTTAACAAGAATATTGAATCTTAAATGAATACAAATATAAACGATTATAACTATATATTAAAGGTCCCACACAATTGCGTATTTGTACATAAACACGCTACGTCTCTGGGTAAATATACTATAACAAAACAACTTCCTTCTGAAGTGAGTAATTCCAGGAAATGTAACACGAACTTTAAAAAAATCCAAGAATCAATGGAATTAAATATGTAGACACTTGGAGATGTAAAAATGATGGGAAATCTAGCAGGCTCCGATGATTAACTATCATGAACGAAGCAAGATGGCGTTGTGCGGTGTAGTTCTATCTCCCACAGCTTAAGGAAAATCTACAACATATCAAAATAAAACATTTTGAGAAAAAAATACAAAGTGAAAAAAAACGTTCACTGTAGAAATGTCCTTCTACATCAACAATAAGGAACTTTAAAGAACTTTGATCAAATTTGAATTTTTGTTTTAGAATCAAACAGAACCGCATATATTTTTCATTTCCTGTAAAATGAATGCAGACTAAACATTAAGACAAACAGGTAGCAAAATTCTAATTCTTTAGTCAACATTAATCAAATACAGTAATAGAGATGAACTTTCACTTTTTTGTTTTTGTCAATATCTGTCACTAAGAGGTTTAAATATATATACATTGATTCATTTCAGGTTTTGGCCATGACTTATTTCTACAAACTTGTTCACTTTTACAGATTTTTAAAAGTTTTTTGTTCAGTTTTCTCCATAAAGATATTAAAGCATACATGCTTCTTGTTAACTGTTTGTAAAAAATGCCCCAACACTTTTACATGTTTCCTTTTGGCTCATGTTCTATCTTCCCAAGGCTTTTGTAAGAACTTTTATACAAGACAAAAAAGTCTAGTATTTCTTCCAGACACAAGAGCTGTTTTTTATTGCTGGGATGGAGTTGTGAACAAGACCTATAATGCAATAGAATGGTAGAGAAGTGTCACCCAGACGATCAGCCACAGGAAGAATTTCACTCTCAATCTAATCAAGATTTTAGTGAAGTGTGTGTCGAACCCAGTAGGGAAAAAGGCAGAATCCTTTACAAAAACATTAGCACGTTTCTAGGACTCCCAGTAACACCATGCCTAAAGGGGGTGAGCTGATCAGAGGTAGTGATAAGATTGGAAACCCTGGGTTAATTTCTCCGCATAGTGTGAACAAGTGAATCTTCCTACTTAAGTACAGAGTGACACAACACCGCAGCTGTCCAAGTTACAATTTCCAAACAGTAATTCTTCTAAAACAACTCACAGGATTTCCAATATAAGTACTGGTATTTATGTTTAACGAGTCCTCGTTACTGGTGAATACAGATCAAAATGAAAATATTCCTCCAGAAACAATTCCTAACACTGGAGAAATATTCAGTTTTAAGTTGATTTGTCTAATATGATGACAATATCAACAAATTTCACCATTAATACACAATACTACAGAATCCTCGTCTTACAACGTGCAGTAAAATTGTATTCACAGAAGACAATTCCTGAATCATAATTGGTTCTCAAACTGACAGAAAACAAAATAAAACAAAACTTCACCTCTTCCTATGCATGTCTGAAGCCTCCAGAGAGCAGTGTGTGATCTAACACTATTGTATTATCCCTCCACTAATGCATATGCTTAACACTCCACAATTAAACTTACTTCAGGGCAGCACAAGCATTGCATGTGTCGGCTGGGCAGGAACACTAGTAATAATGGCCATTGGGGAAGGTACCCACACCATCAACAGTAGAAAGTTTTTTTTCTTGCATACTTATATTGCTATAGGCTTCCAAGATGGAAATGAGATGGGGAGGGGGAGTGGAGGAGGCGAAGGAATTTCTGATACTTGGCCTCCTACTGGCATAGTTTCGGCAATAAGCAGCCTGTTTTTGTCATTTCTACTCTCTTCACCAGCAAGCATTTATCAGATAAGAAGTGAAATCTACCCCCAGCCTTCCTTTTCATCTGTCAAGTTCCTGCAGTAAAGTAGTGGAAATGTAAGCAGTGCTTGATTGAATAAGACAGTGCTAGAAACACAGACCTTTCTTAGCTTACACTTTCTTCATGTACATTCATATCCTTATACCCTCCAACCCTATAATTTTAATGAGACAAGCAAATGTTTGCAGGAAGTATTTAGTTGGAAGGGGAAGGGGACAACAGAGGGATTGTAGTGGTAGGGGGGTAAGTGACACAGGACTTCCTTCCCTCCAGAGGATTGTAGTGGTAGGGGGGGGGGGGTAAATGACATGGAGACTTCCTCCCCTCCAGAGGATTATATTGGTAGGGGGGGTAAATGACATGGAGACTTCCTCCCCTCCAGAGGATTATATTGGTAGGGGGGTAAATGACACGGAGACCTCCTCCCCTCCAGAGGATTGTATTGGTAGGGAGGTAAATGACACGACGACCTCCCCTCCAGAAGATTATATTGGTAGGGGGTAAATGACATGGAGACTTCCTCCCCTCCAGAGGATTATATTGGTGGGGGGGGGGGGGTAAATGACATGGAGACCTCCTCCCCTCCAGAGGATTATATTGGTAGGGGGGTAAATGACATGGAGACCTCCTCCACTACAGAGGATTATATTGGTAGGGGGGTAAATGACACGGAGACCTCCTCCCCTCCAGAGGATTGTATTGGTAGGGAGGTAAATGACATGGAGACTTCCTCCCCTCCAGAGGATTATATTGGTAGGGGGGTAAATGACATGGAGACCTCCTCCACTACAGAGGATTATATTGGTAGGGGGGAAAATAACATCCTCCTGTCCAGAGGAAGGGTTGGTAGGCATAAGTAGTTCAGTAATTACAATGGGGCTATCAGTCAAACAACAACAGTACACCTAACATTTAATAGAGAGGAAATACATCTGAATCACATGTTACACTTCACATGCTGAAGGATTTAACTAAATATATGTTGAATTAAAAAAATCATGAGTTTGAATTAAAGTTATGGTACCTAATACTGTAATGAAATGTGCTTTTGATGGATGCAAGGTTAAAACCTGGCAACTAACTGTTTAAACAGTATTTGTTTAGGGTCGATTCTCAATACCATTTTATAGCATTCACTTTTAGGGCCAAAACAGGTATGATAATACTGTGTAAGACTTCATGTAAATGACACTTGTGTTCAAATTCCAAAGGAGATCTTAATATATTTTGAAACTCTAATTTATGAGGTATAATAAATCCAAACCTAATTATAGTAACATTTATATAAAAGTTAAATATCACTATATTTTTGAAAATACATTTCCAGATTATCTCCCCTGAATGATTGATTCTTCAACTTTGATTTGGTAAGCAAATATATAGATATGTGCAAATAATGATAAGCTTGGTGACCTTTGAACACTGCACTGACACAATCAATCATTCTACTGTAAAAAGTGCAAATGAAATTTTTTATGAGATTTTCTTGTCAATCCAGTAGGCGACCAAGAAAACATCCTGCTCGTTGCTTAAATAAAGACTGCAAGGATTGATAAGAAAATGGGAGAGGACATAAACAAGGTGATCAGCCCACCTTACTATTTGATGTGCATAGAATTTACCTGTACGATATTAAAAGGACAAGTACAACAACGCAGGCAAAACCCATTCATTTACAGACAACACTTTGTACCGCCCTACATATGCAAATAAAAAAAAAAGAAGTGAAGCACCAAACGTGATTTTACATAACATTATTATGAGCAGGTATTATAAATGTGTCTTGTGACAGAATACAGAACTTAAATACAGCCAACCACAAGATCATACATTATCCTCGACACACAATACAGGAGAAAGGACAAACAGACAGACAAGTACATGTACCCTGCAGCAGAGACACACAGACATGACTCACAAGACCTGAAGCGAGCATGAAGGAGGTAGGACAATGACAGAAAATGACAATCCCTTAAAAAATATGAAATCCTCAGAACAATTTCATTTGCATAATCCTTTAGAAAACCTTATCTGAACAGACTTTTTTTAATCATCTCCAAATGCAATGATGCAATTTTTTAATGGAGAGACTTAAGCAATAAATATAGAGTCTGGGCAGACAAAGCAAGAAATAAAAAAGTGATTTCAGCAAAAAAAAAAAATATCTTCTACCCTTGTGCTGCATCAAGCTCTGCGAATAATTATAGCCATGCATGCCAATCAAATCCCCTAAGATGAATTTTCAATTTCAGAATTTGAATATGTGCCCGCATGCATCATGAATTTTCCAAAATTGAATATAACTTTTTATAATCGGTGGTATCAGATCAGCTGGCAGGTATTTCAGGATCCAGCTTTCACATACAATCTTAATTTACATACAGACAACACTTTCTGTCTGATAAAACTCCACTTCTACAAGGGTCTTCATTATGCCATAGATAATATCTGATTTGATAGATCCTTCAAACCAAATAAAACTGGTCCTTGAAATTTTTATACACACAGGACAGCTAGATATACAAATGTCAGTATTCAACAAAAATTTCAATCTGGTATGTTAGACAACACCCATATATGAAAATAAAAAGTCCTGGTACAGCAGATACATTCCCACTGTGACATATGTTTTGTGTATGATTGGGGCATACCACTGCTTAGTAAGAGGTAAGCTCAGTTTCTGAGGATAAGTTTGACACCCCCACTCCCATGAATGTTGTGTGTCAACCTCTGTTCCCATAGAATTCTTTCACTGATAATCTCTGCAGTTGAAACAATATTTTGTAAAAAAATGAAACTTTTTAACAAACCTTACAAAACTCCAATCTATTGTAACCTGTTTTTACTGATAAACTATGTCCATTAACAAAACTCTGATTTATTGTAACCTGTTTTTACTGACAAACAAATCCCACTACCAAAACTCCAATCTATTGTAACCTGTTTTTACTGATAAACTATGTCCATTAACAAAACTCTGATCTATTGTAACCTGTTTTTACTGACAAACAAATCCCACTACCAAAACTCTAATCTATTGTAACCTGTTTTTACTGACAAACAACTCCCACTAACAAAACTCTAATCTATTGTAACCTGTTATTACTGACAAACAAAACCCACTAACAAAACTCTGATCTATTGTAACCTGTTTTTACTGACAAACAAATCCCACTAACAAAACTCTGATCTATTGTAACCTGTTTTTACTGACAGACAAATCCCACTAACAAAACTCTGATCTATTGTAACCTGTTATTACTGACAAACAAAACCCATTAACGAAACGCCAATGGTACTATACTAAGTGTTTGTACAAACAAATCCTACAAACAAAACGCCTAATCTGTTGTGTCCTGTACATATTAATAAACAAAACCTGTCAAAAATTGTCAAATGAATTTGTATCGCTATGAAAAGAAAATCAATTTGTATCACCTAAAAACACCAACTAAAACTCTGGTCAATTTGTATCCATTTGGCAGGAAATCCAAGTCCGTTTATTTTCTTGAAAGCTTTCTTCCTTACAAAGTTTAAAATCCTGAGATAAGCCCGTCAAAACATATTCATTAGGATAAAAGATTTATCAAGAGAAAGCACTGCAAATGGCTGCATGTTGCTATGCTCTATGGAAAACATGAATCTTTTGTGGTATCTGTACATTAAATGAACAGCTGATGCAGGCGGTAAGCCCACCCTATAATATCTGTAATCGCTTTCAAAGTGGGTCTAAAGGCTTCCTTAGCGACAGGATCTCCTTCATTGTATGTAGTTGATTAGATATGACCAAAGACCGAGGTATGAGCAACAGCCTTTTCTGAGTACAAAGGGTCGACATTGTCAACTGCAGGACACAGTGGCTACACATGACCTGAAGTGATGACGGTGTTCACACATACATGGGTAGTGATGACAGGCTACACACTCAAATGGAAAGACAACAATGTCAGTGTAGTTGGGTGCAGTATCAACATAGTGAACTAATATGTGTGTTATTTGTTTAAGAGGAATGGGGGTAGGAAGACAGCCATGGAAATATAGAACACAAACCAAACATGGTAGAGAGAAGGGCATGGAAATGTAGAACACAGACCAAACATGGTAGAGAGAAGGGCATGGAAATATAGAACACAGACCAAACATGGTAGGGAGAAGGGCATGGAAATGTGGAACACAGGCCAAACATGGTAGTGAGAAGGGCATGGAAATGTGGAACATAGACTTGACTTAGAAGGGAGAGGCGAATGTTGGACATAGACCAGACTCAGAAGGGAGAGGGGAATGTGGGACATAGACCAGACTCAGAAGGGAGAGGGGAATGTGGGACATAGACCAGACTCAGAAGCAATAAAGGAAGGGATAAAAGAAAGAAAGAAAGAAAGAAAGAAAGAAAGAAATGGATATAGATTTTGAAATGAAGAATGTTATCAGTTTAGATTATCTTGTTCAGTTACAGTCAAACCAAGTGTGGTTTGTATCAATCTTTGCATTGGTTAAATAGGACAGGACAGGTGTCTAGTCTGACAGATTATAGTCGGACAAGTGATTGGCACATGTACCTTTCCAGTGACTGCATTCACAAAGATCCCACAATACGATACGTGTACTAAGAAGCGTTTCATATCCAATATTCTCTAAACTTCCCTGATACAGGGACCGAGTTGCGAAATTACGTGTGAACCATCAGAGACAAGCCATAAGGTTTTATTGGGACCTTCAAATATAAAAAAAAACATTTTTTTCTTTCAATGGTTGACATCTATATTGACTCAGCACAGTGATAATATACCGTAACTTTCACCTCCTAACATTTCGCTCAGGTCACTCACCTGATGCTTTTGTTCACAGGCTAGGAATTTCTACATGGAGGTTAATTTATGGTGATAACCCAAACCTTTAATACACTGACTTAGAATCAAATCATACATACTCTGCATTTCATGCATTTGGATTCAGACAAAATAGTATATTGAGGAATGAGCAGGGATGAAGTAAGGTATTAGTGAATTCTATACGGTTGTAATCAGGATGGCCCCCAGGGATGATAAGTGAGGAGAAAACCTTAATTGAACAGGAAAAAAGAACATCAAAAGGGAAATTTATTTCAAGATAAGCTCATTATAGTACATTACTTTGGGGATGAGGATATTTAATGAGTGAACTCTAGCAAAGGAACAGAGTTTAGTGTCGGAAGGGCAGGAGAAAGCACAAGTGAACTCTTGGAAGGGACAAGCTAATTCAAGGAAGGACATGATGCAAGTGTGGAAAGACAAGGGAAGGCACAAGTGAACTCTTGGAAGGGACAAGCTAATTCAAGGAAGGACATGATGCAAGTGTGGAAAGACAAGGGAAGGCACAAGTGAACTATTGGGAGGGCCAGTAAACTGGGGAGACGCAAATTATGTCTGAGGAGGCCAAAATAAACTCTTGGGAGGGATAAGAAAATTCTGGAAAAAGCCTAACTGAACTCAGGTTAATGCGAGCACAGGGAACAGCCATAGAATTAGCGGATCTTTGTAAACTTGCCCATATTCACTATACCCCGCTTCATCCTGCTGGACCAGATCCACACAAGCTCACTTTCAATACTGACAGACTGGGCCCACACAAGCGTAGCCAAGTTTTATTGTATAAATGCAAATGCAAACTGTTTTACATTTACAGTAGGGGTCTCGCTATTTTGCATGTCTGGCGATGGAGGTGATAAAACTTCTACTATTTCTCTGCACAACACTGCATGTCTCCTGTAACCCCCAGGGGACCTGCACAGCAGTACCTGTCTGTACCTTGAGGTACAGGCCTAATGTAACTATGAATTAAACAATGGTTAACTAGATGTATCTCTATAACCTAGAATAGGTTTGATGATGATTGGTGTCCTGTGTATGCGAGACAAATCATGCTCCGACACATTACTTAAATCAATCTCACTCAATATAGATTGGTAGATTCCTACTTTGTCTGAAAGACAAATCCACTTCAAACTTTCTTGGCAGAAAAATTTAATTCTTTTATTTCTAAGATTTAAGTAAAGAGATTATGTTCTACTTTGGTTGAAATCAAATTTTGTCTTTATTTATTTCAATGGTAGACATTTGGCTTGTAGTCAAATTTTGTCATTTCTCATGTGGTAGACAATTAAATATTGCCCTTTTTTGTCAGGCAAACAAATTTTGTCTTTTTTCATGAGGAAGGCAATTCAGTATGGTCCAATTTTGTTATGCAAACAAATTTTGTCCTACAGTCTTATGTTGTCACACAGACAAACCCCATCCTACTACTGTATTTGGCACTTACCAAGCCATCACAGCGCCTCATGGGTCGAAGGCCACTCGAAGTTTTCCACATAAAACGTAATTTTCATTAATGTAATAGTCTGGCTAGACATAGCATTGAGTCTACAACTTTCTGCATTTAGGGTGGCCCTAGCAATTAAACACATTTTATTCGCTGTAAAGTTTCAGCGATACCACCAGTGTGTGAATTGTTTAGACGAGCAGACTGATCCACCTCCCCGATAACCACCAATGCCAGGTTATCAAAAAAATACTGCTCCCCTGAAAGTTCCCATTAAATACTTGTGTTTTTTAAACATGCAAACCATGTGATGTTGAACAGATCCGCTGACAATATCCTGACCAATTACAGGCGTAAGTGTGTGTCACAACACGTGTTTGCCTGCTCACTTTCCTGATAGCATCACTTACACACACACACCAGATATTTATTATGCATATTAAATTCTACACCTCATCATATAAATATCTACCTGTTTTAAAAGTGGTAACCTTTGATACATCACCTGGAAACAGGATTTGATAATTAATTATGCAATCAATTTTAGGAAAACGTTATAAAGAACCCACCAAATGCTAAGATCCAACAATGAAATACAAGTTCTGTTTTGAATATGTGAAATAAAATACAAGTCACATAACACCAATAAATGGGATATCTGATCACAAACATGTAATTTATTTTGTATGTGGAGTAAGATGTCAACATGATACATTATCCAACACTTTCATATATCTGCATTAAGGAATATTTGATGAGAAACGAAATAAATTACAACAATAATGTGACATGAAGATAGTTATTTGATTCTGGCTCATTAACCTCATTGATAGTCATCAAAAGAAGATTTAAATTCTAGACTAAAATGAAAAGGCTTTTGTGCAATACCATAATACTTCAATAGAAAACTTAAGCTAATCAATGGGGTTTTCACATTTTATGACAGGAAATCGTAAAAGTTGTATCAATAATTCAACAGCCACGGAATTCTTTCAAATTAATTCAAACCACATTCTCATGTGTTGATGCGATCTCATCATGAAGTCACTAGATGTGTCGACATGTTGGCACACAGTTGCAACCCTTAGAACAATACAATATTAATTACAATAAAATACAATAGTATGACCTTTGATTGTAACTGTCTGAAATCATTACACAAAATTAGATGGAGTCCATGCATCATTTATACTACTTGGCACATGGCTGGATGTGAGACATTTGTAGGATGCTGGTTGTTTACTATGCACTTTTAGCAACAATTTATCTATTGTCATAAGTAGACTTAGGAAAAGAAAGATAATTTCAAAAAACCAATTGAGGTGTTAAAATACTTTCATATACTGTTGATACCATATTTTGAATAACAGACAAGACATTTGCCTTCAATAATTTATAATTTAATTTTCAGTTTGATTCCATTTTACATTAATTCACTTAAGTTTGGTTTTTACATAAGTGAAAATGGTATAAAGTCTGCGTTGTTATATATCATGCTTAAATTACAAAGGCTGTAATTTTACTGTGATAAAGCTTTTAATTTGGGTTAGATACTTCAGAATATAATAATGGCTTGTATTCCTATACTGACGAGTCAGTATGAACTAGGATAGGGTATGGAGAATTTCCACGAACAGACACACACAAAACCTTATACAAAGAGTTCCCCAAAAGGTAAAAATATAACAAATCTGTATATAAAATGATAATTCTACACCAATAAAATGCACTGGCTGTTGCAAGTATCCTGATAAGGTGCAGAAAGGGGGTCTTAAATTACAAGGAGACTGCTGTACAACACAGGTGTTAGGACAGACTTGGTGTCAGAAACACATCAGGCTGATGTCTTCCTACCTATGATTAATTACATTACCTAAAGCTTCATATGTAATGAACATTTTTTAAAATACATCTCATCTGATCTAGATTTATGTAAAAATGGTGTAATAACTTATCTTTATATTGCACAAATACCACTGAAATTTTAAACTACAATGTATTACATATGTATGACTATTAGTATCTATATTACATTTGTATGACTATTAGTATCTGTATTACATATGTATGACTATTAGTATCTATATTACATATGTATGACTATTAGCATCTATATTACATATGTATGACTATTAGTGTCTATATTACATATGTATGACTATTAGTATCTATATTACATATGTACAAAATATTGTGAATGTATGTATGTCTACTAGGATTATTATTACTTACATACCTACAAAAGATTACATATGTATGGCTACCAATATTTATATTGCATGAGGTCATTATTTATTTCAATCTCTAGGATTCAAATCCATGACTTTAATAACGAGAAAACCTCTAGCTCAGTTAATGCGACTAGTATTTTACCATAATACATAAATCATCCTTAAATATCAAGGGGTTACAGCAACATTTGTGAAAGTAATGCTAAGTACCACTAGGTATTATTCTGGAGTCCCTACATGGGCGCCTTAACAGAGATTTGTACTTATTCTGATGCTCCAGCCAGGATTCAAATTTGGGACCTCTGACTTCCTAGTCTTACACTCAACTGACTGACCTACACGTTCTATTACACTTTCTATCGACAATATTTGCGCATCAGGGTGTTTGATATTTTATTTTCCAATGACACAAACAATGTGTCTGTGTGTTTGTGTAAGTGCAGACATTCACAGGCAACAATGAAGTAAAAGCATTCAGTTATATGTCCACTGCCTATGGTAAGAGGGCAGACAATAGGTAATCACTTGTTTCACTTTACTAATGGCCGACTTCATCATAATCCAATAGAAGCTTAATTCCATCAACGGGTCGAGTCCATGTACACTACAGCGTATATCACTGGCCTCTACATCTCACAAGCTCTTAGCTTTTAACACGAGTCAATTGTCGTCGCTTAGATTGCATGCATTATTTATTGACAAACATTAGTTAATATCTAACCACTACCTAGAAAACTTGTAGACTTGATGTTAACACCGACCTTGTCTACCACGACCAAGGCTGTGCAAGTCATCAGATAGCTGCCTTACTAATGGACAGAACAAGCATAAAATTAATATCAGCAGTTCATATCAAATTCAGTTTTAAATATTTTGTGTTATCTTAAACATATCTTACATCTTATAATAAAGGTAGCGTACACTGATAATAGATTCATCCCTGTCCTCAACCTTTTGTCTGGCTTTTGATGTTCTCAAGCTTCTTTCTGACCTAACTTCCATGTCCTACAAGGTTCTCTCTGACCTAACAATGTCCTCAAGCAACTGTCTGACTTCTGGTATTCTCAAGCTTCTATCTGACCAAACAATGACTTCCTCATACTTCTTTCTTACCTGACAGCAAGTCCTCAAACTTTTCTCTGAACTAACATCCTTGTCCTCAAGCTTCTGTCTGACCTAACTTCTATGTCCCACAGCTTTTTTCTGAACTAACATCCATGTCCTCAAGCCTCTCTCTGACCTAACACTCATGTCTTCAAGTCGCTGTCTAACCTTTCCTCTACGTCTTCAACTTCTCTTTCAACTCACATCCACTTCCCATAGCTTTTCTCTGACATCAATGTTTTCAAGCATTTCTCTGATAACATTAATGTCTTCAAGCTTCTCTCTGACCTCACATTTCGACCTGTCTGATCTCACATTGATGGTCTTGTATCTTATACTCTTTTTCAGTCTTTTTTTTTAAGTTTTTTGATCTGAAAATTTTGAACTTCCTCTTCATCATCAATCCCTTGACCTCAGTCTCCCAATTCCTGGACATCCTGACATCTTTGTTCTCAAAGATCCACAAATATCCGTGGATTATCATCATCCATAAACATCCCTGTTCAACATCATCATCTTCAAACATCTCTGTTCAATATCATCATCCACAAACATCCAGATTCTCAAAATACTCTCTCCTCAAAGACATCTCATTCGTCACACGTCTCTTCATATATTTCATTATCTTGAAAATCTCTCATTTGAAATCTCATTCATCATCTCCTGGATACAAAGCATCTGTTTCTTCTTTTCAAATCTCTTTTTCCTATCAAATCTCTTCTTCATTTAAAATCTCTTCTTCATTTAAAATCTCTTCCCATATTCTATCACATCTAACATAATTTGAAGAAGAGAAATATAGATAGAATCTTGTTTAATTTGAAGAAGAAATTCATTAACATTCTATATAATATTGATATCATTGCCTAAAATTAAAGCCCATCTGTTTGTGAGATGTTAGGAACTAGTGATATAAAGTATGGCAGTCAGTGACAATCAAGCTATCCTTAAACATTTATCATGATCGATATGCTACCATTTTATATAAACCTATGGAATGATACAATAATATAATGGGTTTTCAACAGCTGCTGTCACCTACATACACAAATATATATCTATACTGATAAATATGCCTAGCTCAGATTAATTTTCTGTCATTGATTTTTGGTAACACAGTGATATAGAGGATATAACGACACTGTTAGGGAGTCCTAATTAACTCGGGTTGTAGTAACGAAACAGTGGACCTGACAGTGAATGTTATCTCCATTGTATGGTACGCGCACAAAGCCCTTTTTACCCTCGTCACCAATACTTGTAACACCTGCAGTAACAAACGCTGATAGGCAAGATGAACAGGTAACAAAATAAAATGAAATCTGTGACCTCACCTTCACATTTTCCGCAGTGTGTTGATATGTCCTTTCGGATGACACTAGATTCCCGGAATAACACTGTGTCATTATTACCTTAAGCCAGAATGAAAAACTGTTCAAAATCTATTTAGGCTTGAGTCCTGTCCGGCACTACTAAGTACCTATCACACCACGAGGGTCAGATTGTGTACAGAGAGACACTGTGTAACACATGTAGTCTCGTCTGCTCCTCGCAAACACACTGAGCGATGGCCTGCTATACACTGCCACAGCTAGGACCTACTCAACCATGCGGTGGCTGTGTCGTTTGTATTCTCAACAAAAAAGTCCCAAGATTCTAATTTCAATATGGCTTCTCCCACTGTTAGTGTGTGTGTATGCAGTCACATATGTGTGATACTGTCTGTGTGTCTATCAAATGTGGCCTGGGCTCACCCCAAGTCTTAAGGGACAGCTACTATATAGTAATCTATTCAGGCCCAAATCACATCAACTTTCATTTTACATATACCAGCATAACAGTGTCTTTACTGAACTGCTGGTGAACCGACAGCTCTAATATAACCCTCTATTTCTAAAACTGTCATTTGCAATACTTCTATTATATTCTGTATTGGCTAAATAAACCTGTATATAGAGAAACTGTGTACAGGAAAACCTGGCTCATAGACTGCTTAGAAACTCCATACCTCTATACACAGGTGATCTCTGTAGAGGGGCTGTCAATACAACAAGCAACTGTATATAAGATACTGTTAGACAGAATGTCTTTAAGGCAGGTTAGAAAGTAGTTTTAGACAGGGGGTCTCTAAGGCAGGTTAGAAAGTAGTTTTAGACAGGGGGTCTCTAAGGCAGGTTAGAATTGTTTTTAGACAGGGGGTCTCTAAGGCAGGTTAGAAAGTAGTTTTAGACAGGGGGTCTCTAAGGCAGGTTAGAAAGTAGTTTTAGACAGGGGGTCTCTAAGGCAGGTTAGAAAGTAGTTTTAGCCAAGGGGTCTCTATGGCAGGCAGGTTTGAATTATTTTAGACAGGGGGTCTCTAAGGCAGGTTAGAATGTAGTTTTACACAGGTGGTCTCTAAGTCCGGTTTAACTGTAAAGTATAAACCTTAAAATGACAAAGTTTCACATAATAATTTCATATCTTATAAAGATCTTAAAGATTATATACTGTTTTCCCCAATTCAGCACAATTATCATTTTCAACAAGATCAATTTTGTTACTAAACAGTTAATTTTTATTGGCAGAGTCAATACACCTACTACAGTACTACCTGGAAACCAGATGAATCATCACACTTTTATCTCAGTTTTTTGAGATCAAGAATATTTAAATTTGAATTTCTAAAGTTATAGCACCTATTGAAATTCAAATTAGATGACAATGAACAGAAAATACAGGAAATAAGTGACCCTGAATTTTAAATGTATGATCGAGGGAACCAGATATGTAAATTATCTTTAATTTTCAGGGAGCTGAACTTCATGTAAGGAAGGCCAGTATTGTGTATTTTGGATTTCATAATGAAGAGATTTATAGGCTGGCTGTATTGATTTGTGCCAGAGCTCCGCCCCCTTTCTAGCTTCCTGTAGACAGACGGGTCTGGGTAAATTGAGCAATGCTGTCCTCTTGAAAAGTGACAACCTAACTGCAGTACAGCAAGTCTTTTGAATGATAAATTAATAAACTGTGCAGTAAAGACTTAATTATTCTTCTATGTCACAAACAAATAAGTTAGAACATTCTGAATATCCAAATGTTTAGCTTTATTATATGTTTGTACATATCAAACAACCAGAGAGAGAGAGAGAGAGAGAGAGAGAGAGAGAGAGAGAGAGAGAGAGAGAGAGAGAGAGAGAGAGAGAGAGAGAGAGAGAGAGAGAGAGAGAGAGAGAGAGAGAGAGAGAGAGAGAGAGAGACAGCCATGCTTAAGTAAATAGTTCACTGCTATATTAGTGCCTGTCCCCTTGTTAAAGTCCATCAAGTATAGGAGCAGTGCACTGGACAGGGGCTCACAACCTAAACATATGGTCACCCTGACCAGATCACCTGCTGTATGGTCAGTTATAGATCCTATCAGTGCTGGTTGTTAACGGCTTTTAATTTGGAAGTTATAGAGGGTGAATACTACAACAGTGAAAACCAAGCTGGCGGCCCCATCACTGAAGGATCCTCACATCTACACTAAAGATGTCTTTAATCAACAAGTGGTCAGTTTCATTTCCTACCCTTACTTCCACACTCACTGACCAAACCCTTCTTTCTTAATGACAAGTAGGAGTTGCATACTCCTTAGTTAAATGACTAAATGGCTGCATTTTCCCCAGAGGATCACTGCTACAGGCTGAATCAACATAAAAGGTGGTTATGTGTCAACAGTCTTATCATCTTTTATATCCTGTCTCCTAATCACTGGGAGGGACGCTATACCTAAACCAGGAGTACACTAACTCCTGATTAAAGATAGGGACACTGTCCTACACCAGCCAGAGATCACAGGGAGGGACACTGTCCTACACCAGCCAGAGATCACGGGGAGGGACACTATACCTAAACCAGGAGTACACTAACTCCTGATTAAAGATAGGGACACTGTCCTACACCAGCCAGAGATCACAGGGAGGGAAACTGTCCTACACCAGCCAGAGATCACGGGGAGGGACACTGTCCTACACCAGCCAGAGATCACGGGGAGGGACACTATACCTAAACCAGGAGTACACTAACTCCTGATTAAAGATAGGGACACTGTCCTACACCAGCCAGAGATCACAGGGAGGGACACTATACCTAAACCAGGAGTACACTAACTCCTGATTAAAGATAGGGACACTGTCCTACACCAGCCAGAGATCACGGGGAGGGACACTATATCTAAACCAGGAGTACACTAACTCCTGATTAAAGATAGGGACACTGTCCTACACCAGCCACAGATCACAGGGAGGGAAACTATAGCTAAACCAGGAGTACACTAACTCCTGATTAAAGATAGGGACACTGTCCTACACCAGCCAGAGATCACGGGGAGGGAAACTATAGCTAAACCAGGAGTACACTAACTCCTGATTAAAGATAGGGACACTGTCCCACACCATCCACAGATCACAGGGTAGGATGCTATACCTATACAAGGAGGGACACTGTCCCACACCATCCATAGGTAACATGGTAGGATGCTATACCTATACAAGGAGGGACACTGTCCCACACCATCCATAGGTCACAGGGTAGGATGCTATACCTATACAAGGAGGGACACTGTCCCACACCATCCACAGATCACAGGGTAGGATGCTATACCTATACAAGGAGGGACACTGTCCCACACCATCCATAGGTCACAGGGTAGGATGCTATACCTATACAAGTAGGGACGTTGCCATAGACCAGCCATGTATTACAGAGAACGATTTTATATACTGATATTGTACTACACCATTCATATGACAAACAGGAGGAACATTACACCTAACATAGGAGTGACCTATCATTTTTCACAGGAAGGGATACTATATGTTAAAATCCTAATACAGAAATACATACTGGCAAAGTTAATCCCCATGATGTAACTGCTGATCATCTAGTACAAAACATCGACTGGTTTTAATGATCAACAACATATCTATAAATGTGCATGTCCACTTGTATTAACATAATCATTTAATTCTACACCCTGTGACCACAGTAAGATATAACCTGTGTATTCTGGCATCTTATGGAACATGATATTTTCAATATAAAGAGTTAAATGTCTAAAACTTTATAATTAGCATATTTTTTGAATAAAAACAAGTGAAAGATTCTGTTTGAAATAGATAGAATTACATGGTAGTTTAGAATTAATGAGTGGGTGTTGAAAAATGACATGTCTACATCGTTAACACAAAGTGACACTGCATGATGTCATACAGAACACAAAAAGTTGATAAGGAGATAGATGGCAGACCAAACCTGTGGTTGGTTCATTCATAGTTGACAACTCCGAGATCTATGACTACAATTTTAAATTGAGCTAGGGCAGACTATGTCAGTGTTTACCTTCACAATGTTTGAGATTTTATGCACACACATGCTTCAGCTCTACCTGTCTCAGGTACGCAGGTATTATTGGTAGGTAACACACACACATTACACATGAACTTTGATATATCCTCACAGGTAACCACATGGACTCAGTAACCAACCCTTACATGTATAAAGACATTACTGATAATGTTTGTCAACAAACAATCTATATTACAAAAAAGCTATGCTTTCTAATCACAAAGCTGATTCAAAGTTGACCATAAACTAACTTTCTTTCATTAAAGATTTATGTTTGCAAATTTCATGATCAAAACAAATTTGCTTTTACACAGTTTAAGTAAGTAGTCACAGAAGTAGGTAGCTGCAAAAGCTACAACCCTCCAAAGTCAGTAGCCGCAAAGGTTTGAAGCTGTGAAAGTTAGAACCCTCCAAAGTCAGTAGCCATCAAGGTTTGAAGCTGTGAAAGTTAGAACCCTCCAAAGTCAGTAGCCATAAAGGTTTGAAGCTGTGAAATTTAGTACCGCGAAACTTAAAAGCTTTGAAAGTCAGCAGCCACAGAAATTATTAGTCAAGAAAGCATGTTGTCATAAAAGTTAGAAGTCACAAAAGTTATAAGCCCATTACAAGTTAGTCCCCACAAAAGTCAACAGCTGTGGAAGTTACAATAGTCCCAAAAGTCCCAATAGTGTAAGTGCATGGTACTAACAGCAAAAGTTACTGGTTGTGAAAGTTAGTGGCTACACAACTAAGGAACCATTAGATTAAATAGTTTTAAGAGTATTCATTCGATATTTATCAAGAAATAACCCCTTATATAGATTTCAGAAACACAATAAGAGTTGAAACAGCATTCTAACATCAAGTCTATAGAAATCTCTTCCAGTTATCACGAGAAGTTTCAAAATTTATACAAAAATGTTTAAAATGGAGTTCCTTCTTATTTGTTACAATCAATAAGAAGATATTGATTTCAAAGGGCAGTAACTCTAAAAATTTTGGATAGTCATCAGTCCTTATGGTGTTAATCTTGAAATTCAAATGCACAAACAATGTAGAAAATAAGTTCTTTTAACATAAACAGAAAAAGATTTATAAGTGATGTTTGCTACAGTCACCTTCATCAGACAAATGACCAGTGTGAAGGTGACTGCGCAGTCATCAAAATATCTTAAATCTGGTACTGGTTGTGTAATAAGAACTTCTATTGACATTACCAACCTGAAGAAACTGTTCTGAGAAATACACAAAACACTGTCTTTGAAGATTTGTTTGCGATAACAACAGAATGATTGGGACCTGGTTCCATACTCTATGTGGATCAACATTTTAACATTGCCACACAACACTCAAAATTATTAGAATGAGATCGAACAGAGAAAGAGCTGCACATATCATATTACTGAACACAAGTTTCTCGTGAACGTAACATGATAATGTGTTAGAATCTTGACGGCTTTTCCTGCTGAGAGACATACCACGGATCAAATATGTATAGATCTTGTATGGTCATGTGACTGCCAAAACAACAATAAATACCAATATTTGATTGTATCTCCGACTACTCTTCGATCGGTCTGTGAGAGGAAGTGCTGGCTAATTACAATATGATGTGGATCATATGATGTAAATTTATAAACAGATTGCATACTACCGATAGACAAACAATGGGGATCATATAGTTGGGTATATCACCCGTTTACATGTTGACAACAGTGTTACTTTAACTCTGTGTTTAATGTCAAGCACTATGTAACTGATCCCTGAAGCATTATTCACAGAGAATTCTTTGTTGTTTTACAACTGAAACAAGAGGCCCAAGGGCCGTAACAGTCACCTGAGTCACAATGCTTTTTGTAACATGTCATACAAGTGTTTTTTTGTCAAAAAAAGCAAGATAACTTTAAGTACATTGTACACATAATACAAATATGAATTGTGCATAACATTAAATGCTGTTCTGTGCTAATGCTTCTAACCAAATTTAAATTTTAAAAAATTACACTCAAAACTTGAATTTTCCTCTATAACATCTTCAATTCAGGAACAGTAGAACATCTTTGAAATTTCAGTCAATTTGACTCATTTTTTCACCCCGCCCCTCAGCTTCTTGGGTTTAGCTCAGGTCAATATGTGCATCTCATCAAACTGTCATCTTAAACTTATAGTTCTAACCACGTCTGAACTTTTTCCAATAAAAAAAATTTTAAACAATGTAATTTTGCTATTTAAACTTTGATAAACTTCACCCCCCCTCCCCCTCCCCAATCCCCCATCCCCCACCTCCACGTGAGACCCTGGGGTAGTGAAATTTTTGATTTTGGTAAAGCATCTGAAGGCCTTTCCATCTATGAAAAGTAAATGATTCTACTCTTACTGGGATTTCAGAAGAAGATTCAATCAATTTGATCCTTTTTGTCCCAGTCCTCAGGCCCCTGGGGGTCAGGGATCACATAATTTACAACTTTGGTGTGCCTTAAGCCATGGAAGGTTGGTGTGAAATTTCACTGAAATCGGTTTAGGAGTTTTCCAGAAGTCGAAAATGTCAAAAGTTTATGATGCACAATGCACGACACATCACAAAGGGGGATTGCAATAGTCCCCTGAGACTTTGGCTCAGATCACCTAAAAATTAATCACATGTTTTGAAAAATTCAATCGAGTGTTTTAAAAATTTGTGTGATTGATGTTGATACAACGAGAAGCATAGAGAATTTCTCCATGTAGATCTCCAATAGTACAGATCTGCATCATATTCACCAAACGTAATCATTAACAAGTACATTTTCGAATCACTTTATCCCTTAAATGTGTAAACAATTAATGATAATTTCACTGGTATTGCTTTATAAATGTGTCAGTATAATCTTTGTGTAGAACTTTCCTTATACTTCATGTAACCAAAGTTTGCAAATAAATTAACTATAACCCTTGCCCTTAAATATTGGATCAAAATATTTCTCCTGACTGTTCCATTTTCATACAATATTTTCCATTACTATAACCTCACCCCTACCTCTGTATCACCCCTACCACTGTACCACCCCTACCTCTGTACCACCACTACCTCTGTACCACCCCTACGTCTGTACCACCCCTACCACTGTACTTACCTCTGTACCAGCCCTACCTCTGTACCACCCCTACCTCACTGCTGACTAGTAACCTCCCACTACTGTCCCCTCACCCCTACCTCTGTACCACCCCTATTCTCATTGCTGACTGGTAACCTACCACTACTGTGCCCTCACCACTACCTCTGTACCACCCCTATCCTCACTGCTGACTGGTAACCTACCTGTACCACCCCTATCCTCACTGCTGACTGGTAACCTACCACTACTGTGCCCTCACCACTACCTCTGTACCACCCCTATTCTCATTGCTGACTGGTAACCTACCACTACTGTGCCCTCACCACTACCTTTGTACCACCCCTATCCTCACTGCTGACTGGTAACCTACCTGTACCACCCCTATCCTCACGGCTGACTGGTAATCTACCACTACTGTGCCCTCACCCCTACCTCTGTACCACCCCTATCCTCACTGCTGACTGGTAACCTACCACTACTGTCCCCTCACCCTTACCCCTTCCCCTCACTTAAGTCTATTGAAATATTAACCTACCTCGACTGTGACCTGTACAGTGACTTCCATGTTGAAGGCATGAAATCTACTCCATATTAAGCACTACATTCACTGACCAGTGTCCATACAGATAGGACAGCAAATCATCACAACCCCTTCAAGGAGAGAATGGACTGCCCTATCTCCTCAGTGGGTCAGACTATCTTTCTATTGTGGGAGATGAGAGGTTTATTATTTCCGCTGTCACAGGTTATAAGAGGGGTCAGCTCATATGTGACCCCTGGTTAAAAATAGGCACAAAAAGACCACAATCTCACTGATAACATCACACTCTAATTCCTCATCATTCTGTATGGAACTCCCAACAATTACCTCCCCTTGGATTAAACATTAACTCTGACTGGAAATAACCAACAGTATTCATTCATGAAAGAGGAGAAAAAAATGTGTGCATATGGAAAGGTGGACAGCTTTACTAGACTGTCATGGACTGTAAACATAATTGCTTTCCTAGAAAGGACAAAATCAATATAAAAAAGTGTCAGAGACTGACAAAATTTTACATGATACACACAAAGACAAAGTCAACATGTATTTGTAAATATGTACATTGTACAATGGAAAGGGAGTATCTTATATCTTAATGACATATATATGAACTGTAATGGACTATTAAATCAATTTTTCTCCTAAAAAAGACACTCATTACCTCATACTACCGGATTACCTTGGCCATCCATCAGAAGACCTCAAAAGGTTTCTCCTACAGCAGGAACAAAAAACAGGGAGGGAGAATATCCCCGTGTGGGAGACATGATGGATGGCTGAGTCAGGCCATCAGTCACAAAGGAAGCTTTTTTACACCAGAAACAATTAGATAAACTTTCAAAGTCAATTTTTAAAGATACATGCATTTCATGTTTCCTTAAGATGGAGATAACCCTAAATGCTCCCTATCAATTTTAATAGGGCATTAATCAACAATCTGAAACAGTTCTGTCTCCTTCTTTACTCGAGATATTACATCATGTGAGATCACATCACTGTCAGGGATTTTATACCTCTTAGGACAGACAGCTACATAGACTGTATTAACAATTCTAATTAGTGCTATTTATGTTGTTCATACTTAAGCTGATAGCCATTTAAGATTTTCAGTTCAATTACTTGAACCAGATATCAAAGAGTCTTAGACCCAAAACATTTTACAGATGGCATCAGAAGAAAACTTTAAAATAAAGTTATTTCTTTTTAAAAAAAGTGTATGTAAGTAAAAAAAAAATTAATAAATAAAATCCTGGCGATGTGATCATTGAACATTCACACATATGTAATTTTCAGTCTGATATATACTAGATGAAAATTTTTACATTAAGAATTGCTACACCATGACACTGACTACAAATTTCGACCAAAATCAAAATCTATAACTGTATTAGATCTTCCCTGTGCCTAATGTATGCTGGAGTCAAAGAAGATAAAATCTTACTCGTAATATAAAACTATAAAACCCAATCACCCATACAATATCCATAGATATCATTTTGAAAATAAATGGACATATCTCATCTGAATTACATGTATATACTACAAAAAACATAAGTGAAAGGAGAGTTTACGAGGTAATGAACGTCACTGGACGGAGATGGATATAAAACAAAACTCAATATTACAATGTGGCGAAGAAACATGACAGCTACAGATATAGAATCAGCTGTAGACATTACACATTAAATATTACCTATTACTGTAGGACATTAGACTAGGACACTGATAAGAAACACCTGTATTCCAGCCTGTGAAATGTCTTTTGAGATGCCTACCTTGTATGACTGATTAACAAATTCATAAAGTTTAAAAACTTGACAATCATCAACAGAATACTATCAATTATGTGATGAGCCTCGGATTATTACAGGATGGTGTGTAATGACACGAGAGCTCCAGACCAGCCCTAGGGTACAGAAAAAATGACATATTACCTGGGCGATACCTGACCGATATTATCCAGTATCTGTTATTTCATCCCGCATTAATATATCGAGGACCAGCATGTACTGTCAAAACTCAGTATTCAAAAGCTCACGGTGACAGCCTGATGTTTTATATATAATAGTTATCTGTTACATTTTCATGCATTTAAAATGTCTAGGATGTAAAAAAAAAAAGTTGTGAACAGCACTGTGTGTATATGTAGCAATGAGTATATCCTGTACCAGCATGGTGACACATCTATACAAAACAAACCAAAAGGGGTTACTCATATCATATACCCCACTCTTTATTATAGATTGTAATACAATGAACAATAACACTACTGTTAACTGTTACTATTGTATGAGCTCACCCAGAACAAAGCAGCCCTTCAAATACACCTTATAGGTTCAAGTTCCACACCCTGCTTCAGCAAACCACAGTGTTCAAAAGTACTTAAAACTCGACTTGTTTAGGTAAATACAGAAACATTCACACCACATGGCGCATTGCGGTGCAGTATAGTGCTTATTACTGTACTTAAAGTACACGTAACCGTCATTCCATCAATTAAGTTTAGCCTTGTCCAAAACCAGTTAGCCCCAATCCAAACTCTACTTCAGTCTGATGTAGACCCTAAGTTAGACCAATGAAGCCTCACCTAGATAAACTTAGTCTAATGTGAACCAAGCTTTAGTCTACCTCTGATACACTTAGTCTAATGTGAACCAAGCTTTAGTCTAACTCTGATATACTTAGTCTAATGTGAACTAAGCTTTAGTCTAACTCTGATACACTTAGTCTAATGTGAACTAAGCTTTAGTCTAACTCTGATACACTTAGTCTAATGTGAACTAAGCTTTAGTCTAACTCTGATACACTTAGTCTAATGTGAACCAAGCTTTAGTCTAACTCTGATACACTTAGTCTAATGTGAACCAAACTTTAGTCTAACTCTGATACACTTAGTCTAATGTGAACCAAGCTTTAGTCTAACTCTGATACACTTAGTCTAATGCTAACCAAGCTTTAGTCTAACTCTGATACACTTAGTCTAATGCTAACCAAGCTTTAGTCTAACTCTGATACACTTAGTTTAATGCTAACCAAGCTTTAGTCTAACTCTGATACACTTAGTCTAATGTGAACCAAGCTTTAGTCTAACTCTGATACACTTAGTCTAATGTGAACCAAGCTTTAATCTAACTCTGATACACTTAGTCTAATGCTAACCAAGCTTTAGTCTAACTCTGATACACTTAGTCTAATGCGAACCAAGCTTTAGTCTAACTCTGATACACTTAGTCTAATGTGAACCAAGCTTTAGTCTAACTCCGATACACTTAGTCTAATGTGAACCAAGCTTTAGTCTAACTCTGATACACTTAGTCTAATGCTAACCAAGCTTTAGTCTAACTCTGATACACTTAGTCTAATGTGAACCAAGCTTTAGTCTAACTCTGATACACTTAGTCTAATGTGAACCAAGCTTTAGTCTAACTCTGATACACTTAGTCTAATGTGAACCAAGCTTTAGTCTAACTCTGATACACTTAGTCTAATGTGAACCAAGCTTTAGTCTAACTCTGATACACTTAGTCTAATGTGAACCAAGCTTTAGTCTAACTCTGATACACTTAGTCTAATGCTAACCAAGCTTTAGTCTAACTCTGATACACTTAGTCTAATGCTAACCAAGCTTTAGTCTAACTCTGATACACTTAGTCTAATGTGAACCAAGCTTTAGTCTAACTCTGATACACTTAGTCTAATGCTAACCAAGCTTTAGTCTAACTCTGATACACTTAGTCTAATGCTAACCAAGCTTTAGTCTAACTCTGATACACTTAGTTTAATCCAGCATTAGTCCAACCCAGAAATCTCTATCTAATTCAAAACCAATTGAAATGTATATCGGACAATTTAGTCTCATACAAACCCAAGTTTTAGCGCAATGAGACAAGTTCAGTCTAATAAAAAAACAACTTTAGCATAAACAGACATTACTTTAATCTAAAACAACCCCAATTTTAGCCTGACTAGACAAGTTCAGTCTAATACAAACCCAATCCTTGCCTAACCAGAAATTAGCCCGATCTAAAACAACACCAATTTTAGCCAAACCAGACAAGTTCAGTCTAATACAAACCCAATTCTAGCTTAATTTGAGACCATGGAAGTTAAATATAAACCCAATTTAAACCTAACCAGACAACTTAAGTCTAATTCAAATACAATTCTAGCCTAACCATGACCAGTTGAGTTTGATACATACCCAATTTGTTTTAGATCAACCTAGACAAGTGTAGTTGAATCAACTTGTGTGGTGAAATGCATACCCAATACTCAATCCAAAGTTAAATTCAAATTCCATTTTAGTCCATGCAGACCTGAGAAGCTAAATCCATACTTGGTTTTTGTCCAACCCAATCCCATTCAAACCAATGTCCCATTACTTCAGCAACGTTCAAAGAATTCTATTGAAGTCAAGAAGTACCACACCAATGGTACACAAGTTTGGTTTTATTTTTAGATATGACGTAACAGGATGAGTGAGGCACTCTCTATAACCTGGTTCATCACAGTAGTCATCGGTGTGTTAATATGAGGAAGGGAATCGTAATAACACCCATATGCACTTAAGATATCTACAGAATGCTAACCCTTCTCACTGTGTAGATTCACCTTATAAACATGTTTCTGGTGCAAACTGCATATATTTATTGACTCAACAAGCCCCATAGCACTTCAGTTCCGGCATTTCAAAAACAGGATCAAAGGATGAAATGTGTTGAATATTGCGCCAGTTACATTTTAGCAGAGAAATTGAAATATTTGTGAAGAAAGTGAAGTAGATAAAGGAACCAGTGTTCATGGGAGATACCAAAATCAGCACAGCGTCTGGTGCAGACAATGAAGTCAAAATTAGAGGGTTGACTACAGGGATACATCAATAGATGACACAGGGACCTTAGTCTACAGATATCACAGGGACCTCTGTCTACAGATATTGCGTGGACTTCCGTCTACAGATATCATAGGGACCTTAGTCTACAGATACCACAGGGACCTCTGTCTACAGATATTGTGTGGAATTCCGTCTACAGATATCACGGGGACCTCAGTCTCAAGATGTCACAGGAGACTGTCCACAAATATCACAGGAAATAAATTAGAGTGGGTAAACCCTGATATAGACATAAACATATATCAAAATTATTCTTTTATATGAAACTGCAACAGGATCATCATCAAAAAATATAAAAAAAAATTTGAGAGTATCCCTTAATTAGAACTGAACAATTAGGACAATTAAGATATAATCTTATTTTTCCACACCACAGTTCTATAAATAGAAATCTTAACTTCCATGATATCATCACATAATAAGTAAACAATACTCAAGATTATAAGATATTTAAACAATGTAACAATAAATATATCACAGATTAAATTCACCCAGCTTGTGAGCAAGAATAATCACATCATTTACAAATGATGGTTGTATACATGGGTGGTCACTACCAGACCCGGCACTCTTTCCTCTCCTAGTCAAAAGGAGGGCAGGCAAGCAAGCTATCACCGCTGAAAATGAACTAAATATTTCCAAAATTTTGTAACAGATTTAAGCAAAAATCCAGACTGGTTTGGTAATGAAAGCTGCTATCTCATTTAAAAGATGCACATATCTGTGAAAATAAATAGCAATATTTATCTACATTTAGTGATAAAATTCCGTAATACAATATTCATATTTAAATATTTAAAATCCATTTCTCCAGAATACTGTTTGAAATCTAATTGCCTTTGAGTTAGAAGATAATTGGATAGAGACCTGCAGACCAGCATCAAATTCCAAGGATAAAGAAAGTGCTTGCAAAAGAAAATACATTAATATTTTGTGAAACGCCAAAATAGAAATAAGCGCCAAACTGTACTTTGGCTAGGAATTCTAAGAACTGCTTTAGAGTGCAGATAGACGTGTCAACAGCATATCCTGATGCCAAGGAAAGGGTATGGAACAGTCTGAGAGCCAACAAATGCAAATGTAATTACATTTTACTGGAAATCAAATTTCTGAAATAGTTATGTGATTATTAGAACAATCTCGCTTCCAGGAATAACATACAGGGAATGTCTGTAATTATATTTGACTCATTTTCCACGCATTGAAACAGATTTTGAATTAATATAACTAACAGTTTGTTGTCAGTGTTGAAACAAAATACACAGATCTAAATGTTTTGATACATGTTTTCATTTAAACTAAATTTTACAAAATAAAGCAGGGCAATAAAAATTATATAACATGCGTAGGAAAGTAAACCAAGACATTACAAGGATCAACTGACAAAATGCTACCTTATCATATCCAATTTTATTAAGATACTTAAAGATATAGCTCACAAAATAATTCCTGTTCAACGTTTTGATTCTGACACTTCACAAGATTGTATAACAAGAACATATCGTCACAGACTAAAATTGTGTTCCCATCTGCAGTTCAAATTAAAAAAAAAAACTCAAAGTATTATACATCAACTTAATCAAATTAAAAAAACTGACACCAGCACATTGCATATATCATAATAATGTTTTAACTGAAAAAATCTGTTATGATAAACATGAAAGGAACTATTCTGTAGGAGACAGGCATAATTTATCCTTTTCTGCAAATATTTATCATGAAACTTAAAAACTTTAGTATGTGATGAACTTGCAAAATAATGTAATTTTAATGGATATGAAATTGTAATTTCCTTCGCAAAATAAAAGAAAAAAAAAAAAAAAAGAAACAGCTTTTCAGTCTGTAGAAATACATTTAAGAACATATTTTCTTAAACTTACTTCAATCTGTGTCAAAGTTTCATAATAGTTATTTTCGAACAGACAGGTAGATGTAGTTACTGGAGTAATAGCTAGACATTTAACCTTACCTTGTAGACATGCAGTATATCTTTTATTTTCCTTATCAAAACTTTTGTTAAAATGTCTTACACAGACCATATTTCGATGCACCTTTCCACGCACATGTCTGTCTGTCTTATCAAACGACAATGTCCCAGTTCAAATTCTATTCTTCAGGTGTGGAACGTGACGTCACAGTTAATATTCTTTGCCAACGAGGAAAATAGTTTCATGTAAAAGAACACACATTGGTGATGCCGGCTCACACACGGATATAGATCCACTTGTAACAGGGAAATAAATACAGAAACGAAGCAACCGCCAAGCCCGGTAAGAATGATGACAAGGTCCCAAGACGACACAGCTCCAGACAAAACAGCATGTGACTCAAACACTCTATAGACTCCGACTATTTTTTTTAAATCAGCAGTGACACAGCGTGGCTGAAGTAAGCTACCTATAGTCATTGCTGTGAGTCATACTGCATATCTGGGCACATGGAAATCAAATGGTATAATAGTATGATAAACATCTACCTCACTTCATAATGCAGTTACCTGATTGTAGTGGAGACAGGTACGCATCTTTATCGTTATCACAGCACACACATAAACTAACTTTACATAATTTATCTATGACAGATACACAGGTACAGTAATGTCTTTATGCTGCTTGTTTGAAAAAATTTAAGTGGTCTTTGACCTGTTTCTAGCGACCTCTTGAACGTGCCGGTAGATTTGGATTTAAGAGTAATCTCTCATGATTCAGATCAAATTATCGAATGAACAGAGGACACTATCAGAGTAGTATACAAACTGGGGATAGCCAGGCAGTCCCAGAGGATGTTATCGTAGAACCTATTACTGATAACTACTAAACTTCAATCACTCAGCTCAGCTGCATATCTCATGTCATATGAACACGACAATCCATATTCCGATTAAATTCAGTTGTTTGAAACTTTTATCCAAACATAAGATATTTTATTGTGAATGTTTCTAAATAAAATACATGATAGATATGTACAGTTTATTCTGTGGAAAAAGTGTTTAAATGGCTGCCTTACAAAGTTGTTAATACTTCAGGAAGGAGTAGGCCTAGCAGCATGCATATCTCCAACTAATGAAGTCATTATTGCACACCCACAGAGAAAGCCTTTGATACAGTATGTTAAAGTAATGCAGACTCAGGGTCAATTTGACCTGGGGGTGACTGATGATCAGCCTTGTCCTTCAAAGGTAAATGGTCAGGCATAAAGGCACAGGTCTCTATAGAGAGGGGATCACTAGTCCTTCAAAGGTAAAGGACAGGCATGACGAGACAGGTCTCTATAGAGAGGGGATCACTAGTCCTTCAAAGGTAAATGGTCAGGCATAAAGGCACAGGTCTCTATAGTGAGGGGATCACTAGTCCTTCAAAGGTAAAGGACAGGCATGACGAGACAGGTCTCTATAGAGAGGGGATCACTAGTCCTTCAAAGGTAAAGGACAGGCATGACGAGACAGGTCTCTATAGAGAGGGGATCACTAGTCCTTCAAAGGAAAAGGGTCACACATGATACCACAGCAGATCCCTACACAGGGCCAAACCAGACTTCATGAGATTTAATACAGACTGTACAATAATCACCAGGAAGTAAGCTCTCATCTGATTCAGGATCTGCACTAGCAATTAAAAAATCACACTCCATGCCAACACAGAAAATGCCAAATTATAATGCAATCTAAATGATGTCATAAAAACACCTTATTTCACCTTCAGTATATTAACATGAATTAACTGTCTCAAAGTAAAGACTTGTGGGCTTATTAAATATCAGGCAATTTCTACTAAAAGTGAATCAGACATCCGTGGGCTTATCACGACAAACATGGGCTTACTGCTGGAAAAATCATGGATATGGTAACGTCTGAGTTACTACAATTTTCCACGTAATAAAGGGTTTAAATCAGGCAGTTGAATAACCACCTTGGAAGTTTCATAACAGTCTATAAATAGTTTTTAAATGTATCTATCTTTTGTCAAGAATTCAATCGGAAAAATCTTTTTTTCGTGATCATTCTGTTTCAATTTTCTCCATTCTGTGTAGTTAATGGTGTGCTGAAAACTGGATTTACATGTGAATAAATAACAGACACTAAAACGAATCTGTCAAGAATTCATTCCAAAAAATCTCTCCATAGAATATATAACGTTTCATTCAGATTGGTTAATGGTGTGCTAAAAAATAGATTAACAAGTAAATAAACAACAAAGACAATAAAGACAAGTTGATTATGGTCTTTCTTCTCTGGTAGAACACATTTACTCAAATGTCTAAAGCTGAAAAGTCTGCAAGTTGCTGTCATTTTGACAGGATGTCATCTATAGAAAATTTAAAAAAGATCTATATTTGGCTTAGGCAGAAATCATCTAACTTTATTCTGTACAACAAAGCTAAATTGACCTTACACAGACAAGAGCATAAAATCTGTCAATAATTTCCCTTTATGATCAAATGTTTTCATACAAAATCTTAAAGCTAAGTGATGGCAGTTATTGAATAAGCTCTCAGTATAAACTTTTAATATGAAGAGACATTCAAACATTACGTTTTATCTCCATTTATCAATCAAACAAGACATTCTAATCCCTGTCTAATATCTTCCTTCTCTTTAGCCAGCCCTAAAATATGCATTAAAATCTTCAAGTTAATTTCCTTAAATGTTTTTTTTTTTCAATGACCCTCAGACTCGACTGTATGTGACAAAATAAGGTGCAGTAGATCTGTAGACTTTTTGTTTCCTTACAGTCGGCATCCAGACAATACCAGATACTTTGTCGGGTCACTTTGACAGTGATCCAGGGTATTGAATAAAACCACATTTCATTTACATGCGAATAAACGGGATGTTAAAATGAAAGAGTTCAAACATGGTTGTCATGGCAACTCAGGTAGACGGATTTCTTTATAATACTAAAAAGAAAAAAAAAGCACTTGGATACTTTTCTAATAAAAGATTAGGTGGTACAGGTGTGAAGTAGTGAAGTGTGGAAACTATTCCACTTGTACTTTAGCAAGAAGAGTATGGCATGTCTTTGCCATCTCAAATCTGCGTCCTCTACGTAATAGCCAATTTAATTTCGAAGGTGTCACTTTGTGCCTAAATTACCAATGGTAGTGTGTACTTTCAGTGTGAAAGCATTTGCGATCTAGAAAATATTTCGACAATTCCAAACATTTGTTGGCCTAAGCGCATACTTTTTAACACTATTAACAAACTGTTTGCAGGGACTTTTGATGCTACTGTGTTCCTGGAATGAGAATTACAAACTCTCCTCCAAATATTATAATCTTTTCCGTTTGAAGCTGTATCAATCCTATAGAAACTAATACAGCTAGCTCAAAATATTTGACTAAACTTTAACGATATGTTTAAAAAATATATAATATATCTAAGTTTTAATCCTTTTATCATATACATATAATTGCCTTAAATTAAAATATGTAACAAAATTATTTAAATTACACATCAGGTGGTTCAAAATTGTCTTAGTCTTCACTTAGTATTTTATTTTTCATTCTAATTGTCTAAGACTTCTGATTTTTAAAATTCTAGTAAATATGATAGTTTCTTATTGTTTAAATCTACTCTCATTGTAATCAAAACAGTCCTGTTTGTTTCTGCTTTATATCTAAAAGGATCCTGAGAAATTACTCCTCGTCAATGTGACAAGTAACAGCCAGCGCCATTTCTTCTGAATAAAAGTATTTTGTAATTGGTTAAAATCAATTCTCAACTAATTACGAATAGCACTTTGAGTCATTAACCAAAACACACTGATTCTTTAATTACATAATTCACAATACATTCCAAGATTACGTTCATTAACAACATCAAATGTAACAGCAATGATTGATCCGAATCGACTGTGGCTGAAGTGGGCCATTTTTAAAACTTCTCAGACGCAGCACTCTGCCGTGCTAACGTGACACACAACCATACCGCGACATTGATTATGCATGCAAGTTTTTCATGACCTCTTCATGTTATTTTTACTTGTGAAGTCTGGTTGATTAAGCTGACGCTTAACAGACGAGTTACTTCTTAGTGGTGTTACATATTCATGATCAATTCACCAAGTGGAAGCAATATCGTATTGATCGGAGAAATCACCCATCAATGTACATCTTTCTTATCATTTGCTCCAAGTTTAATAAACTTTTTATCTGTGTTGATCAGATCACTAATTATCTTATATATTCAAATAATGTTGATAAGATTATAATAAAAATGTGACTATGAAGTAACTAACATGTCAAAATACCACTATTACGACACCTGTGATGAAATAGGGATATCTGAGGTATGTTCTGATTACCATGGCGACCTAAACAGATAACATGTACTTAGTACCAGGATCACCAGGAAACGTGGGGTTAAAAGCTGGGCATGGACCTGTGTACGTTTATATGACAGTACAAATTAAATTTTAGGGACCCTGGGGATGGACCTGTATACATATATATGACAGTACAAATTAAATTTTAGGGACCCTTAAAAAAAAGAATGAAAGTCATTTGTTAACTTTTTTCCCATCATTTTTCAGGTTTTCACGGCTCCAAAAAGTTAGCTAAGTATTTATTCTCGTAACAAATACTTCACAAAAACATACAGATTATATATATAATGTATCAAATATTTTTTTAATTATTGATCAATTTTGTCACTTAATAAATTATTTACACTAACAATTTCTGAACATTAATGTATGTATAAACAATATTTGATCAGAAACCTGAGATATAGGTCAACAAACTAGTCTCTCACCCAAACACACATTGTAATCATCCATAATTAGCCATGAGTACTAATTTGTTTACAAATCTCACCTGTAAGTATTTACATAGTACACTCCTTGCTAAGTCATCGGCACATCGATGATTGAATTACTTTTCATCCTTGTACAGGAAGTAGATCAAGTCAATATTACAGAATTCAATGTCTACCACTGTTTGTCATAAGTATGAAAACCTGCTAGATCAAGACAAGCTGTTTCAAAACTGGACTTTACAGACAGGCTAGTTCCAGGTATAAGATACCCTTTAATTAGTGGTGAAATGTGTGTGTGATCCCCGGCGAGGAGATAACCAATCAGTGTGAGTGTAATACTAAACAGAGTACAGGTGAAACCGACTGATCATGTCCAGGAAAGGTTAATAAGGTAGGAACACTGTCAGGTAACCAACATAAAAATGGTCAATATTTGCTATCTGAAGTGTCTTAATTAACACAAGGTACAGAGCCTGGTCAGTGCACAGGTGTAAACACATGATCTAAGGTGATTATAGGTACACACACAGGTACACAGGTAGGCAAGTTGGAAGGTACATCTGGATCAGGTCACATGACCTATCAGCGAAGTCAATCAATTTAAGTTAATAGCCTATACATGCAAATAAAATCCCTTTCCAATAAGATCTATTATCAATAAAATAAAAAATTCAGCCAAAGACGAAGTCCCCCTAAAAAGCACCCTTACAATCTAACCATGACGCTATTAAATATCTGACTTGCAGAGTTTGTGTCCGAAAAAAAAAAAAGAAAAGACTTTTGTGAAATATTCTGAAAATTTTTTATGCATTTTCTGTAAAAACTCTCTGAAGTGAATCATATCAGAAGACAATACATATTGATTTAGTCTTGAATTCCAAATAATTTATGAGTAATTATTCCAAAATATCATCAGAAAGTTGACCAGAAATAAATACACCTGGAGCATTTATAGATCAATGACCTGGAAATTCCACGCCAGTGTTAAAAGTCACTGGTGGTCATCCGAGCTCTTTTTTCTGTGGCTTTAGGAATGTGGTTTTAATGTGACCACTAAAACTAGTATTGACCACGAATGAATACATAAAAAGATTCTTAGCCCAGGTGATCAGCCTGTCTACCAGGACATGGTTGAAAATGTACAGGTATTCAAAGTGATATGGCTGATATAACAATGTTTAAAGTCCACATACAGATCCATACAGCACACACTGATCAGTTCCTGCAGTCAGTTTGGATTACAAGAATATATCCTGATGTAGTTCTTCTTTTCTTTAGTCAATATGACTTAATTCATATCTTAGTTCTATATTGCAGGTGCTAGCTAGCATCACCAAAATGTTTAACTATATTCCCATGTCTCACACATACATTGTGGTAGGAAGAGAATCATCTGCTCAATTATTCATCTTATAATGTTGCATTTATATTCCTATGAATGCATTTTCTTTACATAGTATTTATACAGAGTTTTGCAGCAAAAACGTTATTCCTTTATTGAATATATATAACTGCATCATGAGACATAAATAAAGAGTAGGTACTTACCTGTTTGTCTGTTGGTTATTGTGCCATTTCACTGGGACTCCAGACTCAACTGCAATGATCTCCTGTAATGTAGGAGGAAAAAAACCTTAGAAACTGAATATAAACATGTGTCATCATAGAAGGAAGATATCAGTTGATAGAAAAATATACCATTGGGTTTCACAAGCTGACTTCCCTGTCACACGTAGAAAGGTACTGAACTTCTGGGTATCCACCCATACATTTAGTACAGGGAAGGTTTCAGTTTCTTATTCCAAATTTTATCTTCAAAGTGTCCTTCAAAATGTAACAGATCATATTTATCGGCCAAAGATAATAGGAGTTTTTTTTGTCACCACTGACAATTATTACTTCCTGTTTCTATTGTAACCAGTTGTATCACACAAACTCTTGTTTTGTATGTCTGACTATATTACATGTCAAAGAGGCTAGGTCATGGGAGCGCTTGTTTTGAATGTATAGTAATATCAGGCCAAAACTTTCCAGCTCTGTAGTCACCCAAACTGTCAAAATATCGCAGGTAAAACATGACGATAAGATCGTTAAATTGGCCCATTCCAGCTGGTTGAAAAACATTAAGAGGGAAAAAAAAAAAAAAGAAAAAGCACTTGAAAAGATTTCTAACGTTTCCGGCCTTCTTCTGGGTCTATGTGGGTTTTCATTTGTGGTGAAAGCTGAAGATATCATACTAGAACATATTTTTCAATATCGAAAATACTATCAACAGCACTTTTTATATTCTATAAAATAAATGTGAAAAGAAAGCTCAAATGTGTTGAGGATCCACGCAAATCTCCTTTGGGATTGAACCAACAACCTCAGGCTTTCCAGTTTGATCGCGGTGCTATTGAACCACATGGAAATTCCCTCAAGTCAAACATATACACACATGTGTTTATACATAATGCTGTAAAATATATCAAGCCAACATTTCATTTATAGTAATCCTCATCACTATAAAAGTGACAGATTTTGAAACATGGTTTAAAATATCAATTGCATCTGTTCCACAAATCATTAGTAATGAAATGAGGGCTATAGTTGGGGGACTGCTCAGAAACATGAAATATTAATCACAATAATTACATGTTATCACCAGTGCTGTCGGATATACCAGTATGTGTAAGATTACAGGACAAACAATATGTCTACTGTCTACAAACCAGAGATTGTAATGTCTGTCTAACCACTGTTATGTTAATCTCAACAGTTAGTTTTCTACATTTTAATCATACAAACTAGCTCCTGAAACTGACAAATGATATTGTCACTGTATAAATTCTTATCCAACTGTATCTAAACTGACCAGCTCACTATAGGTTTGACCATATAGTCCTTAAACTGACCAGCTCTTTTGGTCAGTCCCTAAACTGACCTGCTCACTATATGCTTTACCATACAATCCCTTAACTGTCCAGCTCACTATTAAACTCTATAGTCTCTATATACTATGTGATGCTCTGGATATACTATGTGATGCTCTGAAAGGACTTTAAATGCTCGACTTTAAGTCTCCTTGACTACACAGGTCTCTAAATGGTTGACTTCAAGTCTCCTTGACTACACATAAGTCTCCATGACTACACAGGTCTCTAAATGCTTGGCTTTAGGTCTCCATGACTACACAGGTCTCTAAATGCTTGACTTTAAGTCTCCATGACTGCACAGGTCTCTAAATGCTTGACTTTAAGTCTCCCTGACTACACAGGTCTCTAAATGGTTGACTTCAAGTCTCCTTGACTACACATAAGTCTCCATGACTACACAGGTCTCTAAATGCTTGGCTTTAGGTCTCCATGACTACACAGGTCTCTAAATGCTTGACTTTAAGTCTCCCTGACCAAACAGGTCTCTAAAGGCTTGACTTTAAGTCTCCCTGACTACACAGGTCTCTAAAGGCTTGGGTATAGGTCTCTATGACTACACAGGTGTTTAACTGCTGGGCTACAGGTTTCTAAATGTTTGACTAGCTCCCCACAGTGATAAGATCATAAAGTGATAAGATCAATATGTTTTTTACCATTCCCTTTCTTTACATTGTAGATCCCCTTATTCACTGTCCAGGGTATACATGTCTGACTATATGTTTTTCTCCTCTAGGTAGATATCATTGATACCTATAATTTAATGGCAAACCACACACCAAAGCTCTGCTTCCTCTGGACCACTGGATCAGTTGAGATAAATTGCCTGGCAAAGCCACCTTGTTAAGCCAATCAATGTTGACCAGAACAAACCAGATAGGATGATTAGATTTCTATATGCATATTGCTGTAATTAGGAAGAGCTATAAAGCTAATGACCACATGTTGTTAACACTGAGATCTAGAGCAAAGTATGGCTGTGAATCTCTCTCCCTAGATATCAATCAAGTTTGACCACACTCCTGCTAATATACTATGGTATGTACAGCAGTCAAGCATGACCAGACATTAGTTATAAAACATGCATCTAGGTAAAGTTGACCACAGGTCACATCAGGACATCAGTCAACAAGGTCAACTAAGGTCATCCAGCTCTGACCACAGACACCTTAATTGACCACTGTGTGTAAATTATGTCTCCTCATCAAGCAAGAGGAATCCATTCTACAGGTGTTATACAGAATCTGATGAGACATTAAATGACGCCCCAGACAGACTGACCACAGGGAGCCATCTGAGGACAGCTCATCAAACTGACCACAGAGGACCAAAATCAATATCTACTACTGGCCAGCTGGATATGAGGCTGTGGTTAGCCCTCAGTAAATGTCCAGTGTGTGATTTATGAGCTTGATTAACTATGTTTATTAAGCTCTCACCTGGAGCAAATCTTATTGTCTGCACCTTAGAAGGCATTTCCATACTTGTCATAAAGGCTTTTGGGGTCATTTTTCTCATTAGAACATACTAACATACACATATCTGATGTATTTAATAAACTGGAATATGGTATTATCATCAGGAACATTGAAATGATCTCGGTGTGTATAAAACAGGTCAGTAACAGAACCTGAAACAGGATCATGTAAACATTGACTTTCCAGTCATCAAACATTCATCACTGACACAGCAATCAATGAAATTTGAAAGTAATAAAAACCAGATATGTGCATGTACTGAAATTGGTGCATTCACTCCTGGAAATGTCACTTATCTGCAGGATGCTGTAGAAAATGATATCCCTGTTAGAGGTAGGGTATAACTACACTAAGCTGGCCCAGGATAAGCTACTTTCTCAAGCAAGGGTCAGGATTTAGTAAAGTAAACATAATAGCTATAAATATATGGTATGAAAGCCATAACAGTTCAAAAGAATGATTGGTGTCATAATATCCATTTCAAATAGAGGTCACAGTTCAATCTATTTGATAAAAAGGTCAAGGACATGTCTATTTCAGGATAGGTCAAGGCCACAACTTCTTATCAATAGTAGGAGAAATACTTCCTGATTATTTTTAGTTTATATCAACTTACAACATAAAAAAGCACTTGCTTATTTATAGCATAGGTTTTCCAATAATATAGGAAATCTAACTTGTTCTTAGAAAAGGATGAAGTGTCAGATCTTATAGAAATACCCCCTATTTATATTAGGAATATGCCCTGTTTATTTATAATATAGTAGGTCCAATACATTGTTTACTGAGCAGAGGGTCAGGTTAGTCGGAGATTTCTTTATGTGAAACCAAGGCCACTCCGAAGGTCACCTGGGGACATGAGATGGACTTAAGACAGACAGCTGTCTTGACTCCATAAAATCTTAATGACCACTGTAAACTGACCAATGACATTTTGTGGTGAATGGAGTGCAATGTTGAAAAATTTTGAATAAATTTGGGATAAAAATCCAGAATAACCAGCACAGTAAGACATATAAAAATTTACTGGTGAATTACTTAGATAAGGAACCTTTAATACTATGGAATGGCCCTGTGTATTGACTCTCAGCCTCTCACATAGCAATGACAATGGATGCACATCACTATCTTATACATATTTAAATATGTTCAATGTCAGTGTAATAATGAGGTATGGCTAGAGATGTATTGACTAGATAGGCTACAATGTTCCAGGAAGAACACTTTTCTCACCTGGGCTGTAGTAAATTATACAGGTGTATAGAAGTTTTATACATCCCCCAGACAACACTAGCTGTAACCTAGTTATAGACATAAATAACACTTAGAACATAGACGTGTTACATTGAAAACAATACCAATCTGACATTTTTTTGATGCAATGCATTTATAACATTAGACAGGATAATCAAATTAGGATATTTTTAAGTAGCAGATATGAGTGTGTGTTTGATTTCTTTATTTTAACAAAACATTTCTTGATATATGCTAAAGAAGAAAATGTGTCAGAATGCAGAGGTCTTTTAATTATTTATTTTGGAAACAGACGTGGTATTAACCAGGTAAACAGAACCTTTATATACCTGATGAAAGAAAGTCACAGGTAAACAGAACCTATATATACCTGATGGAATAAAGTCACAGATAAACAGGACCTATATAATACCTGATGAAATAAAGTCACAGATAAACAGAACATATATATACCTGTTGAAATAAAGTCACAGATAAACAGAACCTATATATACTTGATGAAATAAAGTCACAGATAAACAGAACCTTTATAATACCTGATGAAATAAAGTCAGATAAACAGAACCTTTATATACCTGATGAAATAAAGTCACAGATAAACAGAACCTTTATAATACCTGATGAAATAAAGTCACAGATAAACAGAACCTTTATATACCTGATGAAATAAAGTCACAGATAAACAGAACCTTTATAATACCTGATGAAATAAAGTCACAGATAAACAGAACCTTTATAATACCTGATGAAATGAAGTCACAGATAAACAGAACCTATATAAACAGAACCTTTATAATACCTGATGAAATAAAGTCACAGGTAAACAGAACCTTTATATACCTGATGAAATAAAGTCACAGATAAACAGGACCTATATATACCTGATGAAATAAAACTGTTATGATAACAGGTAAAGCGCTATTTGACAAAAATTTGAAACCTGACTTATGATAAGTTTCTTTGAAATTGTAAACCACTTCCACCCTCAAACTAGATGAACAATTAAATAAAATCTTTCTTCCACATATAGTATGACTTTGGTATAACTGCTCAAAGCACAGACAGCTTCCATTAAAAGTTCATTTTTAAAAGAAATTAAAACCAACACTTACCTTGATGAAGAATGCAAAACATTCCCGAACATGTATATAAACAAAACACATCCACAAAGCACTCAGAAATTTCTCAACAACTATTGTATTTTTAAGCATATACAAAAATATTATATATTATACTAACAGCTCTTTGAAAAGCTTGATTAATTGTCAGTCAACTTTTAACTATTAATAAATGTGACATAACAGATACAGCACGAACTGTAGTCTGATGTTAGGAAATACTTTATTTATACACTATTACATGTTTTTAATGTTTTCGTTTTAATTGATATATATTTAAGCTATGAAATTTATCCAGTGTGTATGACACTAGGATCATAGCTGGAAAACTGAGCCAGGCCCATTAATCTAGATAGCATAATGATATTGCATCTGTCCCGGGTTGAAGAAGCTTACAAATCAAGGGCTACACTGGTTTAATTGTAGATAAAATGTAATGTGATAATGTTTCTAGTTATCTGTATATAAATGAGGGACAATATGTCAAAGTTTTAATGTAAGAATGCAAAACTTTATACAAAATTTTTACTTTTTAATATTATTTTCCTTTTTCATATAAAATCCTGTCTTTCAGAGAAGAACAATTTGCCCTATTAAATCTTCAATTCTTACGCAGCCATAACTCCAAACAAGTAAACACAAAACTATAAGCATAAGGACAAGACAGAAGCAGAGGTTTGGTGATACAGAACACTGAGAACTGAAAAGGCATCAACAGTACCAAAATCCTATTGTCTCTGAATCAGGTAGAGAATGTTTTATATATCATGTTTTGATAGACAGTGTACTTCCCTTAATTCAGGACCATTATAGTACACTATACATTCTTTAATAAATATATATGCTTACTAAATTGATTATGTTATTTTCAACAGATCTATTTTATCAAACAAATCTCGGTCTAGCCAGCCTGTCACAATGCTCCCAACATCTAATGCTGAGTTTGTCTTGAAGACTTTAAACCTTAATTAATGACACCATTATGAAGACTACTTTGTAAAGACATAAATCCAAGCCTACAGACATGCCATGTGATTAGGTTTTATTGAATGTGCATAAATCACGGCTGCTTACCAAGGCACAGACCCACAGCCAGAGGAAACATTCAGTTACCACAGTAATCATCATTGCCGACCTCAACATCATTAGAGAGTTCCAAACAAGGGCAGAGAACTGATCCATCACAAAATGCCAATATCAGAGATTGACCTGCTGGAGATCTTTTGTGTGAAAAGAACAAAAAAGACAATGTGTTTGTACAATATATCATCCCAGTTTTAATACATGCCAGCAGTGGCGAGAAATTCTTCTATAGCTAGACTTAATGTATCATACCGTATCGTCAATTGAATTCCTGTGCTGTCTTGGCTCAGGCTGGATATTTCAGACAATTTCTGGTGTATAAAATCCAAAGTTAAACTAATGATCTGTACAGGGATATTGATCCTCATTTCCACCAGTCACTTGGCAAAGATCCTTTTAGCTCGGTGACAATTGCTGATCAAGTTCCCTTAGGTTTTCAACTTGCCCTCGACATTACTCTATGAGTGTCAAATGTTGCATAGTTTTCAGCGGAAACAGAAAGCAAGTGTCAGATCAACTCCGGCAACAGAACACACAAAAAACTCATTATTTCGCAATAAGCTGATTGAAAAATATCAATTTACTTGTGATTGTTATCCCTGTCCATAATACTAATGTGCCTTTCTCCTTTGACTGTACATAAAGCAAATCACCCGAGTCGATCAGGGGATAGCCGATAATCCAAGTGATTTATGGGAAATTACCGTAAATGGAAATTTCACGACAATGTAGCAGAATGTCCGCAGCAACAATCAAAACTTGTAGCCTGATGATTCACCTTTCTCCAATTTTATTTTTATCTTGAAATTTCTATTTTTTTCCCTTTTAGATTCATCAGAACGTTGGCCAACATTCTGGATGATTCAGACACTTTTTTTTTGTTTCTGCAATCTTCTCTGCCTGCTATCACCAATTCATTAATTTTGATAAAATTCATTTGAGCGTTAACGATCAATGCAACCTATGTTTTGATGAATATACGGAGACCATGGTCGGGGTCATGAATCATTCCAGCCAAAGCTAATCACCTACATATTGGAAAAATAAAAAATGCTTGCTGATCAATGGATCAGTATAGAATGAACAATACACCATATTTTTAAAGGATCTGGTGTTGTCAATATCACATATTGATGTAAGTTGGATCGGAACCCATGTTTTTGCACTTCACATGGTTATGCACTGATGGCAGCTAGACATGGGCCATAATTCTCACCACGCAATTTCCTGAAAAAAAAATGATTGCACAGTCACAGTCAGGGATGTGCATGGGATCGGCCAGAGGTTGTAAATGGACATCAAGTGTTTCCAAATGTTCTAAGAATGAGGAATGATGAGGCAAGCAAAGGGTGACAACTCTGTAGACACATTTGTTACAATAATGCCAAAACGTTGTTTGAAACGTTGCTAACTTTATTACAGGATGGGCGATCCTACGTTTTATGAGTGATTACGTGTGCAAGCATGTACATTAAATTTTCTTGTTTTTTTATACAACAAATTAGTGAACAAATTGTGGTACTTCACATAGCTTTATGGATCTTGAAGGATATTAATGGCTATAAGCATCCTTCTGAACAAGACAAATGTCTTGGTCAGAGAGATGTTTTCAATCAACCATACATCCTCAGGCCTTTATTAATCTAAATCAATTTGTCACCATGGAAACACATCTTATGCAATGAAAAGTTTGCAGAACCAGGAAGAAGACTAAGAGAAACCATTCACAACTTTATATTTATCAACTATTATAAGCTTTAAGACATCTCAACATTTGAAATAAAACGTTGGAAACAAATGATTAATTAGGAAAGAAGTTTGCTCTAAGTGACAAAGGGTTTTGTTGGGACCATCGTCTTATTTGGTCAGTGCAGGAAATTTGGAATTTGATTTATTCTACAAGGATTAAGAGTTAATATGTAGAATGCTAATATTTTACGTGAGTGTAGAGCAGGAGTGAAAATATCAATTCATTCTCCATCATGTATCATTGAACAGAAAATCTCTTCTTTTATTCATTTCGTTTGCTAAAAGAAAAAAAATACAAAAAACATATTTTTAATTGAATTGATATTTTTTTATACTTCACAGTCAAATGCAATAAAAGCATTACCTTTACCAAACTCAATAGAATTCTTTCTTATAGAGGCATATGTATACCAAATGAAATGCATAGATTCATTAAGATCATTGAACACTGACTCAGTAATTCTGGCTCCTCCTGGCTTCCCTAACTATCTGTCTATACAACTGACTATAACCACTGTCTTTAAAGGAATAGGACAAATTTTAGGTCAAATAAAGTAGGAGAGGAACACAATTTTCTTGTTATAATGATATAAAATATTCACACAATATTAAAACCAGTGTGAAAAGTTCAGATGATAGCACTAGGAGATGGGCTTTAATCCCAGTAAATATTTTTATTAGATGACTTATGGAAATAAAAGTGTGGTTAGCTAGGTAAAGACCACGCTGTGAGAGTGGAAGTTACTCTAGTATATGTGAGGTAACAAAACCCAGGAATTACTTGGAGAGTCCTGGTGTGTTTTAACGAGGTTGCCAGCATGCCTCTCATACAGAGTCTGGCCCTGCTCCACCATCAGTCAAATTGTTATGTAGCAATGACATGAGAAGTGAAGCTTTCAGTTCAAACACTTTATTCTGAGAGAGGTCCACAAAGGGGGACCACTCTAATATGATAATTCAAGAATTTAAAGATATCACTTGATAATTTAGGATAATGTCTGCTTTTTCAACAAGTGATCTGTGTGCTGTGAGGAAGGCTTTTGAAACAAACAGTACATCCACCAAGGCAATATTGGGTTTTATGTGATCACTGCCCCCTTTAACAGAACTTAGATACCCACAGCTTCATGATAACTGAAATGGCTAGCTAGAAAGTTACTGGGCCCATTACTCAACCTAATTCAATATGCCATACCCTGCACATGAAAAATTCCCCGCCAAGACTTCCTCAACTGAAGAATTCTGTGTAAAGAATTCCGACTATCCTGCATATAGGTATATATGTCTGCCATGCATGACACCTTCAACATGTTTTTTGGCTGCAAATGTCATCGTTTCAGATGGAAAAAACTTCAGCATGTAAATTCTACAGACTATTATATATTCTCCATATGTGAATAAAACTAGAAAACGAGTCGTTTATAGCAGTGGTAAAAAAACATTGCATGTCTTCGTAAAAACCAGTTGTACTTACTTATGGCAAAATGCCTCACCAATTTGCAAAATCCATTTAAGTATCAGCATTCAGCAGAGTAACAACTGCCTGTATACAATTCTACTCTTTTGTAATCTGCTTATTCAAAATTTAATGGAGATGGAAAATTTAATGAAATAGATTTCCAAATGGAATAATAGCTTTGGACTGGATAATTGTGTGATAAGGTCAAGTGTTTCTAACAGAGAGCTGGGCCAATCAAATCCGTTTTGAATACCAGTTATAACTTGTCTCTAAGATACCGAGTATTAATTAACAATTCAATCATGTTAATTTTTGTCCTCAGGTTTACTGGTGCAACTTAATACCAATCAGTGCTAACAGAAGACATTGGGCCAGACAATTAAACAGGTCTTTGTAGGTTTTAGCAAGCTTTTTTAAGTAGCAAAATACTTCCCTGAAATTTGAGTGTCACATACAAAGCTTAGTACACAAAGAAATTACTTTTTTTATTTATTTATTTTTCCTTAAATGAAAAAAACAGACTCTTCTATATATCACAAAGATGAATATAAACTGTACACATTTGTATACAATTAAGCATTTTTCCTATTTTTCTTCAGTTTTTCCCATCATCAATGTTCAAGAAACCGAAAGTAGAGTCCATGTCCACAAATTTGTGGCTTGTAGTGTAAACAACCAGCTGAAAGTTTGTTGATTTCTGATCTTTGGACTAATTCTACAAGTATTTATATTTGCAGCAAAAAATTAAATACCATGATTCTATTTCTTATGTCATTATTGGTTTAACAAGCATTTTACTCACTGATTTCTACCTACCAACATGACAAAAAGGAGAGTAAAATGTTTCATGGTGTCTACAGGCATCACAAAAGAAACCGACATCTTTACAGCAATGTCAGAAGAAGAGGATGGAAAGAGCCAGCATCCTTGCTGAGAAGTACCGGTACTTGACTGACTAATGTCAAACTTACGTTAAGTTATTTACATACTATTAAGGTAATCACATATCTCTCCTTTATTGCTCCGTTTTTCAGTTTGGCCACACATAAAACAGCCCACCTGAAATAAGGTACTGAAGCTATCCACATACAGTAGTGTATCAGATATTTTCTTATCTCACAATGAATTTCTTCTATAAAACCATAAGTCCAAGCTCATTATATATTGTCTTATGTTTGACCATTAATCTTCAGTAATGGGTTAACCTCCTCAAGGAAAAAGATGTCAGAAGCAAACATCATGATTGAAATATGGAAATAAACTAATATGGGAAGAACATATCAATTTGTGGTAGAGGAAGCTGGACCAGTAAGTCCTTCTGTACAGTCCTACTGAGTTAGAAATTGGAGACTCTGTAGTATTGAGGACAGAGCCAGATATCTGAGTCCGTCCCAGCATGACTTCCCGCCATTGAGACATAATGTCAGAAGACTGCTGCTGAGGGTCATCTTGAAAAGCATAAAGTCTCCATCTTGTGTATAATTTAATGTTTTAGACTCTACTGGTCATATCTCACACAAACACAGAGAGAGAAAGATAGATTTATCATACAACTAAAACATATTTCAAACATACAAAAGCTTTTAATCAAAGTTAACAGAATACATCTCAGATTAAAAAATTGAAACATATTTGATAAAATTAAATTGAACACTGCTAGCCTTCTGACATTCATATCTTGATACTTTGAAAAACCATCCATGTCTTTTAAAGAGTGTAGTTAATCACAACATGAAAGGCACTACTCAAACACTTGGAGAAAAAACTTGGGTAAAAAAGAGGGAAAAAAACCTGAAATCCTTATAATGAGGTTTAAATTTCTCTTTCATATTATAAAGAATTTTAAATTGGAGAATTATCAACATTCAAGCAAGTTGCAGAAAAAGAAGAAAATCAACAATACCATACAACTTTGAAAACAGCACTGTCCTGTCAAAAACGAGTGAAGTAAGCTATTTAAAAGTATGAATAATTTTTGAAAAATAAATTAAAAAGATGTTTACTGATCAGGATTTAAAATGTCATCGTGTCTGAGAGCATGTGATGAAGGTTGCTAAGTAATGAATAGAATATGAACGTGTTGCGGTTTCCGCTATGCTCGTGAGTCATCGCCGTTCCTTTTTACCACCATCTTCCAATATACATGTCTGTTGTAAAGAGTTATTCTGGTTTTTTTCCCCCCAACAGAAGAAATCTGCATTAAAATAAATGGTGCATAATTGTGTTACCTTCATAGATAAACGTGTTTTAAATACAGACAGGCATAACTGAATCATCCCCTACAATGTCTTCTAGGGAAAAAAACCAAACCTGATCGTCCAGTTTGAGAGCGTCTGGTTAGAGGCAACATGCAACTTGTACGTTACTCATAATGAACCTTAACTATATTGTTTACCGTCCTGATTATACAACACAACATAAATCTGTCAACATGTCAAGTTTTAAAACTGCAGTATTAACTTAAAACCTATACAAGGAGTGCTAGGTTTTTATATGTTTTGTTAAATACTGGGAAACTTTAGATATTGAATTGATGTAAAATTATTACAAATAAAACCAATATACTTTATTCTAGGAAACAAATTAAATAAATAACCTTGTTCTATAGTACTTAATAATATGCTAATTATATGTATGGCTGCGACTCTTCAATTGTTTAGGAGTTACAAGATCTGATAATTACCACAAAATGAATAATTTTTCTTAAAAATCTCCAGATCATTAAAAAAGAAAAAAATTCTTCATACAAAACAAAATTTTGCAACATGCGTTTTAGATATAGGCTATGTATTACCACTACGTTCCCAGTCTTGGTTGAATGGTCGTTAAGATGTAATAACGTTTGTAAGACGAGCCGCTCATTGCATACCAACAAAATATGTGCAGCTGTGAAATTCGAAACAATCATCTAAGACAGAATCAGTTTTTGTCCCACGGAAGGGAATTATCTGACTTTTTATGAGTTTAAGTAAAGAAAGACACTCTCCCTGACATTTTTAACTGCCTCAAGTTTTAAATTAGAATGACAACATCTTAACCCCAGTAACTTTTGTCTGCAACTTTAAAATCCTCAATTTTCAAATTGAACATTTAGACAACAAGTCCATGTACAGATATGGAAAGCCATCTCCATCAGATGAATTGAGTGATAACAAGATTTCTTGTCTAGACAGAGCAAATGGCGTTTGGAAATTTTAAAAAGGGATAAGCACTTCCATGCCAAATACAACAGTACCCATTGAAAAATTGATGATGTTCCAATCTTTTACTAGAAGTTTCTATACCATTAAAACATAGAAACATTCATTTTTGAGACATATGCTAATTATTCTCCTTTTTCATCAAGAGAGGGAATGGAAAGATAATTTAAATTCTGTTTTATAATGAGCATCCTTCAACACCATAAAAACTTAAGATACAAAAATATTCGGAGTTTTAGCATTTATTCCAATGTACAATCAAACTTATCAGATGTGTTATTTTCATTCAGCACACAGCATTCTCTAAATTCACTCATTAAATTGTGTCTGAAAACATTTTCAACAGACGGAAGAAAAAAAATGGTTCTCCAAGTTGATTTTGTGTTCCTTTTAAATATTTTCTGTGCCTGACATGGCTGCTCATGACAGCACAGCATGATGAAACATTATTTACGGTGTTGAAAAACCTGGAAAAGGCATCACCTGCTTCTACAGGGGATCACTTCATATAATAACAATATCTTGAATGAAAATGGAAACAAAAGTGTATAATTCATGGCCTTTTTACACATAGACCACAATAAAATTGAACCATGTGCAAAGATCAGCTGCACATCCCAAAATCTAAGGTTCCCAGTGATATGCAGCACCACACTTCAGAGAGGTCAAAGGCTAACCTTGAGCAAATGCGTCAATGTCTTCATGTTTGTGCTGTGTCAACAGGCAGCAGCGCCCTCTGGTGGGAATTATAAGCTCTCTGTTTGACAATGGTTGGGCTGTATGGATGTCTTTATAAAGATGTTAAGAGTGAAACAGTTGGAGGAGCTCTGTTACGTACTAAACTTGTGACAAACTGAGGGAGACAAATGTGTATTGGGGGTAATGTAAGTGTGACAGATGAAGGGGATACATGTGAATAACAGGGTTGGGGTGTGTGGGGGGAGAAGAATATTAGTTGGACAGATGTAGAGGGATGTGATGGAGAGGGTAAGGGTGTGTGAGGGACAGAAGAATGAAAGTGTGACAGATGAAGGAGATACATGTGAATAACAGGGTGGGGGTGTGTGGGGGGGAGAGGAATATTAGTGAGACAGATGTAGAGGGATGTGATGAAGAGGGTGAGGGTGTGTGAGGGACAGAAGAATGAAAGTGTGACAGATGTAGAGGGGTGTGAGAAGGTGAGAGTGTGTTAGGGGAAAGGAATGTTAATGTGAGAGATACAGAGGGGTGTGAGAAGGTGAGAGTGTGTTAGGGGAAAGGAATGTTAATGTGTTAGATATAGAGGGTGTGAGAAGGTCAGAGTGTGTTAAGGGGAGGGGAATATTAGTGTGACATCATGAATATGTTCAACAGTAAGTAGTATGACAGAGAGAATACAGGAACACAGACGGATTTAAATTAATTCTATGGTCAGATTTAAACATTTCAAAATCAACTGGAAAGCATAGACATAAACCCCCTTTCATACAGGGCCTACATATGTATTAAAAAAGTTTGTAAGCAGTCCTGACCAAAATAAACATTTTAAAAACTTAAATAATATATTAACAAAGTCAAAATTAAAACCACATGGTTGAAGTATATAAATCACACAGAAGGTTCCTGCTTCCGTCTGTAACTAAAAACTTCCACCAACTGACTTTGTTAGAAACAGAATAATGGCTACCTCATTAATTCATACCCATTCTTCACATAACTTCTTTGAAACGCAATCCATTGATTTCCAGAATGATTGGAAAGCTCTCAGCTTGACCTTGGAGGGTCATATACCATTAGTTTCAAGAGCAATCCATTTTCAGCAGTTTTAACATTTTTGTGCTGTGATGGTCCAAGTAGCTAACATCTCTTTGAATTTTTGCTCTATTTCCCTCAGCATCCGCACAGTTCAAGATAAGCTGGCAACCAAGATGCCCATTCAAAATGGCTGCCAAATTGAAATCATTAAGCCTTATATTTATCACCAAACACCAAAAATCAATGACTATAAACCTCCCAAGAAGTTGTAGTAAGTTTCTCTCACCATCTCTGAATAACAGACTAGAAGTGTCCATATCATCCCTTTAATCACCTTTTAGTGACCTTTAACCCTTATTTGACCTTTGATTCTTATTCTGATCCTAAGTTTGGTATGACAGTCATGCATAAATTTCAATATATCAACAAAACTTAGGAAACTCATCATAAATAAAAATAATATCAAAAATCAAAAATTAGAGACAAAATTAATGATTATGATATTTGACTTTAATTTGAGCATCCATATATTCAGAAATAATGCTGATAGAGTGATGAAAATGTATCAACATCTTAACAACAACTTTAACTTTTGAAACCTGCTGAGTCTTTCCCATACTTTAACTTTGCACAATTTTCTTAAAAATCTTTTAAAATGTATAATTTCAGCCCTATAGGGACCTGTTATAGACCACAGCCTTCAATGTATAACTCCTGCCCAACAGGGCCTGTTATAGACCACAGCCTTCAATGTATAACTCCTGCCCTATAGGGACCTGTTACAGACCACAGCCTTCATTGCATAACTCCTGCCCAACAGGGCCTGTTATAGACCACAGCCTTCAATGTACAACTCCTGCCATATAGGGACCTGTGATAGACCACAGCCTTCAATGTACAACTCCAACCCTATAGGGACGTGATATAGACCACAGCCTTCGATGCACAACTCCTGCCCAACAGGGCCTGTTATAGACCACAGCCTTCAATGTATAACTCCTGCCCAACAGGGCCTGTTATAGACCACAGCCTTCAATGTATAACTCCTGCCCAACAGGGCCTGTTATAGACCACAGCCTTCAATGTATAACTCCTGCCCAACAGGGCCTGTTATAGACCACAGCCTTCAATGTATAACTCCTGCCCTATAGGGACCTGTTACAGACCACAGCCTTCATTGCATAACTCCTGCCCAACAGGGCCTGTTATAGACCACAGCCTTCAATGTACAACTCCTGCCCTATAGGGACCTGTGATAGACCACAGCCTTCAATGTACAACTCCAACCCTATAGGGACGTGATACAGACCACAGCCTTCAATGTACAACTCCAGCCCTATAGGGACCTGTTACAGACCATAACCTTCAATGTACAACTCCAACCCTATAGGGACCTGTGATTGACCACAGCCTTCAATGTACAACTCCAGCCCTATAGGGACCTGTTACAGACCATAACCTTCAATGTACAACTCCAGCCCTATAGGGACGTGATACAGACCACAGCCTTCAATGTACAACTCCAGCCCTATAGGGACCTGTTACAGACCATAACCTTCAATGTACAACTCCAACCCTATAGGGACCTGTGATTGACCACAGCCTTCAATGTACAACTCCAGCCCTATAGGGACCTATTACAGACCATAACCTTCAATGTATAACTCCTGCCCTATAGGGACCTGTTACAGACCACAGCCTTCATTGCATAACTCCTGCCCAACAGGGCCTGTTATAGACCACAGCCTTCAATGTACAACTCCTGCCCTATAGGGACCTGTGATAGACCACAGCCTTCAATGTACAACTCCAACCCTATAGGGACGTGATATAGACCACAGCCTTCGATGCACAACTCCTGCCCAACAGGGCCTGTTATAGACCACAGCCTTCAATGTATAACTCCTGCCCAACAGGGCCTGTTATAGACCACAGCCTTCAATGTATAACTCCTGCCCAACAGGGGCCGTTATAGACCACAGCCTTCATTGCATAACTCCTGCCCAACAGGGCCTGTTATAGACCACAGCCTTCAATGTACAACTCCTGCCCTATAGGGACCTGTGATAGACCACAGCCTTCAATGTACAACTCCAACCCTATTGGGACCTGTGATTGACCACAGCCTTCAATGTACAACTCCAGCCCTATAGGGACCTGTTACAGACCATAACCTTCAATGTACAACTCCAACCCTATAGGGACCTGTGATTGACCACAGCCTTCAATGTACAACTCCAGCCCTATAGGGACCTGTTACAGACCATAACCTTCAATGTACAACTCCAGCCCTATAGGGACGTGATACAGACCACAGCCTTCAATGTACAACTCCAGCCCTATAGGGACCTGTTACAGACCATAACCTTCAATGTACAACTCCAACCCTATAGGGACCTGTGATTGACCACAGCCTTCAATGTACAACTCCAGCCCTATAGGGACCTGTTACAGACCATAACCTTCAATGTACAACTCCAGCCCTATAGGGACCTGTTACAGACCATAACCTTCAATGTACAACTCCAGCCCTATAGGGACGTGATACAGACCACAGCCTTCAATGTACAACTCCTGCCCTATAGGGACCTGTTATAGACCACAGCCTTCAATGTATAACTCCTGCCCTATAGGGACCTGTTATTGACCACAGCCTTCAATGTATAACTCCTGCCCTATAGGGACGTGATATAGACCACAGCCTTCAATGTACAACTCCTGCCCTATAGGGACCTGTTACAGACCACAGCCTTCAATGTACAACTCCTGCCATATAGGGACCTGTTACAGACCATAACCTTCAATGTATTTTCAACTTTTCTGCCACTGATGAATTGGGGAAAAAAAAGAAAAAAACCTTTTGTGCTCACAACACAAAGGAGCAATGAAATGTGAAAACTGTGATCGGTGATTTACTTAAAACCGTTAATGGCAAATAAAACAAATTTAAAAAGAAAATACCTATAGATGCATGACCTCCCAGCATTCAAACTGATTGTACACTGTTTCAGTATACTGTGATTGAACTGCTTTCCCAGGTAATTTGATATAAAAACAGTTTTTATCTTACATCGATAGGTAAAGGACCTGTCACAGCATATATACATACTAACGCTGTCAAATACAGACATGACCAGTACCTACAAACAGCCAATTTGTAACAATGAAGAGGGAGTTGGGTTGCTGGATTGAATTACCATCCATTGGACCAATCACAGACAGCCTATGCTCCTTCCAGTATTTTATCTTGAAACCCTCCACCCCCCACACATATCACATACACACCCATACACACAAAAAACACAAGTAATCACGCACGACTTAGTCAAACAATCAACAATAGTAGTTATACCTGTAATGTTGATCTGGCTTTGGGAATCTAGTTTACTTTTGTTCACCGAGTTCATCATCTCATAAACAGTTATGGTCAAATGCTGAGGTGGGATATCCTTGTAATAGCTGGTGGCTACTCCAGTGAACAACATACATGAGGCCAGCAGCATGCTAACATACAGGAGGCCTTAGCTTGTTATTCATAGTATTTTGGGCAAAAATCTAGAACATGTCTGTAAGACATACAGAAATCTAGAACATGTCTGTAAGACATACAGAAATCTAGGACATGTCTGTAAGTCACAGAAAACTAGAACATGTCTGTAAGACATAAAGAAATATAGAAGATGTCTGTAAGACATACAGAAACTACAAATGACTTTAAGACATAAATGTTCTTGTTTCTATGCAAATGAAAACCTTATCAAGTGTAGAACTTGATATCATAATACTATGGAGTAAATATGAACCAAATCTGAAGAGAAGTTCTCAAGAATTAACACTGATTTGGAACAGGATAGAACAAGACAGATAGGCATGAGTAAAAATATATGTCCCTCCCATCCTCTCCTTCTCAAAAGTGGTCTCTACACAGGTTGTATGAAGAGGAACTTTAAGAGAAAAACACTGAAACTTAATACAAAATGAGTGAAAAAGAACTCATTATAATTCTGACTTTGATTTTCACATTCAATGAAGCAGCAAATAACCAGAATGAGGAACTTCCATTCATAGAAAATCATTTATTATCCCAATTACTTTCTGACAAAAAAATATTCAAATATGACTAGTAACAGCCTTGTTTCAAACACATAGAGGTTGTATATAAGGAAGTGATACACTTAACTAGTATAAGTTTTGACCAGGAAGTATCTGAAAACAATTTACACAATTTTGGCATTGAATATATACAATGACTAATTCCTTCCCGCTAATGTTATCAATATTACACCTTTCTAAAAATAAAACACTTTTTTTTTCAATTCTCAGAATATAAAAATAACAACAAACTGGTATATCAAGTTATTTTTGCAATCTGCTAGTTTCAAAATAATATGCAAAGGTAAAGGGTGATTGACGAGAGGGGTGAAACTGATCCGCTCTACTATCACTGGAAACGTAGATATATTACAGCAAAAGAATAAAAATAACATCACTTTAAAAGATGATGTTTGTAAAACAGACAAAAGATGTATACATAAGGATAGTTGAACGACCCACCACACACATATCAGCTCCGTCACCCCCTTTACTAACCTCCGTCATCACGGTGACTTCCCATATCAGATTATGCTGCTGTGGGCACCTGGTATAATTTATCACAGCAGTGACATGCTATCTCTGTACACCTGATTTAACAAACAAAATACCCAGGTGTACAGTATCAATAAAAAAAACATACATTTCAACTTAAATTTGAGTTATCTCCCTTGATAAGCCAATTCAACTATATATGCTCTTTACACATAAATTCCTATTAAATACCTATTGTTTTACCTTTTTTCATGATTAAGGAACAATGTGAAAGGAAGCCTGATGGGGGTCAAGCCTGTCCCCTCAAATCTTCACATGACCGATTCCTGATCTTTCCAACCGAACACCAAGAATTCAACCAAGGACTGTTAATTATCCCATTTTTAATCAATAAAGTTAACAGACCAAATTGAAAAAAAAAAAACAAAAACATGACCCTATACCACATTTTGCATACCATAACGGAGCTGGTTTGGGTGTTAGGGGGAGCTGTCAGAGGATTCACCTAGTGTATATAATGTAATAGGGAGATTTCTGGTAGTTAGGTCATTCTGTTTGTCACACAGGGCTCCTTTAGTGTATGTAATACAACAGAGTGATTTCTGGTAGTAAGGTAAACTCAGAGTGTCTTTGATTTCAGACATTGCTTTTTTACCCTGCCTTAAAAATGGGAATGGCATTACTTTGAAAAGACAAAAGGTGAAAAACCATTAAATTTAATACACATAATAAATAAACCCATCAGGGAAGAATTACTGGAACAATAGAACCCAATGCTATATCTCCAGCAGGACATTTCTAAACTATTTACTTCATACTTTCTTCCTCAATCAGTGTTTTGTACTATACCTAGCCTAGGTTGGTTTATATCAGTAGTAAGGAACAAGAAACCACTTAGATCTTAAATCAAGAGCAACCTTAACTTCACAGCACAGCACATGTTATGACCTCTGACCCAAAGGTGAAAGGACATTAGCCTTAACCTGAACTCTGACATTGGTAACCATATGAACTGTGGTACCTAAATGTTTATTGTGTTTTACAGGACAGTAGTTAACCAATGGCAATCATGAAATATCATTAGAATTCTAAATAGAAGCTATTCCCCATAAATTAATCAAGAAATAGTCCTGTCTGACCACAGCACTCCCTGGGCATGACTTCGCATGTTGACACTTCCTCTCACCTGCCATTTCCATGGCAACTAATGAGTAAATGGGTTATTTTTCAAGAAAACAAGGTAATTTGAGCACAGCCATCAAGCTAAGCACTAACGTCTGGATAGGTCCCTTGGTAGTACTACGATCCTGATCTTTTGGACCAGGTATATATGGTATACCTAATCACATATAATAATGTCCATATTTTCTTTTCTTCATTATTAAAATAAAAATACCAAATATGGCTGCTATTCAGCTCTGTAAGTAAATTTTGATACTGTATAATCTTGATTTTGTAATATTACAATGTGTAGTCAAATTGTTATAGACTGTAAGAAACAATGAAAACAGGAGAACTGTTTCAGAGTAAATATACCTAACTCTAGAGCCTTCAATTTCAAGAGAAATATATACAATTTTGGATCCTTCAGCATCAAGACAGACTCTGCAGACTATCCAGCCCTCTATACAACAATCCTTCAGACTCCAGACGAGTGCACTACCAATCATCAGAGTAATGCACCTTTATTTAAGTTAACAAAATTCTCTCACAAATTGAACTTTGACAGTTTTTTATCGCTTGAAGTTAACAAATTTTAACTTGAATTTTAATCAGTATCTGAAAGGAGGGATGGTTTTCTGAGCAAGTTGTGCTGGACAGGTGGTTCAGTAACTAACAACACTTTGGATCATGATTTATACATTTAACTGTCAGGTAAGGACTCAATTTCTGTAAAGGTAATGAGCAAATCAGATATTCAACAGAATCGTTAAGAACAAAAGAATACTTTCCACTTGAAATTTCTGTTTGATACACTGCTATACATGTCATGTGATCGGATATGATGTAGGAAGGCAGGTAGGACGCGAGTGAAATAGCATGTTGCAGACACACGAACACCACCACCATCCTTTGAACACTGATTTAAATGTCTAACCTCTGTCAAGGTCACAGAAAAGGACAAGTGCTTTGCCATAGCAACACCAACTAGTCATGTTGATACAAATGAATATTGCAGGTGAGAGCAGGTATTTCTCTTTGATCTATTTCCAGGTGCACATAATTTACCTCAAGGGTTACAGTCTTACCTACAATCATTTCAGTCAAACCGGTTTTTCCAGTTTCAATATTTGTAAAACGATTTTGATCTCAGACTAGCAGATCACAAACATATTCCATGTGTATGCTTCCATGTACCTGTACATGACATATATTTTTTCTTAATATCAACTTGATTCTGCTTTAGAAAAGGACTTGAGACACCAGTTCCTTCATCTCGTTTTTATAGCCAATTTTAGTGCAATGTGACAGCTAGACTACTAGTGAATCAGAATAGTCAACTAGCCAACCTGAATAGCCACCTTTATTGTAATATGGCAGACAACTAGAGAATCAGAATAGAAAACTAGCCAATCAGAACAGACAACTAGCCAATCTGAATAGCCACCTATAGTGCAATATGATAGACTACTAGTGAATCAGAATAGACAAGTTGTGAATTAGAGGACAACTAGCCAATCAGAATAGCCATCTTTAATGCTATGTGCCAGACTACTAGTGAATCAGAATAGACAACTAACCAATCAGAACAGACAGATAACAAATCAGAATAGACAACTAGCCAATCTGAATAGCCACCTTTAGTGCAATATGACAGACTATTAGTGAATCAGAACAGACAACTAGCCAATCAGAACCACCACCTTAAGTGCAATGTGACTGATAAATGATGAATCAGAACAGACAACTAGTGAGTCATCATATTGCAAAATCATAACATCTTTGTGGGCGTTTTTATTTTCGTAGTTTTTGTGAATTTTCTTATTCCATGAATTCACATGTCGACACAAATTAATATACATTTTCAGTAGAAGTGGATTTCATGACAATAGTGTTCACTGTTTATACATGAAATCAAGCACTAACAGAAAAGTATTCTTTTGAATTCCATGAAAATTTGAGGCCCATGAAAAAAGGTCAGTTCTCAGTAACTATAACAGAGCAATGTCAACAACTAAATACCTAGGAAGACAAATTGCACAACAAACATGAATTACAGTTCACAAACCAACAAAAGAAATGAATTAACAAGATAAACGTTTATTAATTAGAGGCTTTGTTACTGGGAAATAAGGACACTTAACACCAACAGTGAGATCTATGGCTGACTACATCCCTATCAGCTGGTTACATGTACACACAATAATGTCTTGTCTAGTGATGCAGCATGCATATCAATTGGTCTCATGAAGTAATTTGCAAAAACATGAGCAATATAAGATATTTGTTTGTTGTAGAAACGAGAGGTACTTTTCATAGAGACATGAAACACTCCAATCTAGTTCATCATTTTGTCACATTTATTGAAGTTCTCCTGCAGTATCATTGCATCAAGTTATTATTTTTGTCTAAATCGTCGTATAAATCCATGTCTAAACTGACAGAGAAGAACACATCATGAGGACATTTTTATTGCCTCCCCACCATCATAACCTTTTTAAACTTATGCTTCTTTATAACCTTTGACCTTTTTAACGCATGAATATATTGACCAAATTTTTTCTGTCTGACTAAGACAAAATCTGACATCTTACTTCGATATATCTATCCTTAATCACAAAAATCTAACATATGTAATAGTAATTTATATCTCTACTGTCTATTTACTGCCGAACTCAGATGACAGGCCACACAGAATCAAATCAATCCCAAATTAATGTGACATTATGTATATCTTGAGATCTCACTAACTTTATGTCCAGATTAAATGACACAGACAACTTTTATTCTTTGCACTTTTAAAAACGTCATTAAATGTCATTTGAACAATAGATATAGAATTCTTATTTGTTCAAAGTACCAAACTGGAGGTACAGGTATAGCTATACCAACAGGATTTTGAAGACAGTAAATCTTTTAACAATGAAATTTTTCCCAATTTCAATCGTAAAGAATAGATTTTTTTTTTTACGTTGACTGGTTTGTATAAAATTTGCTCTGCTTTCTGATATATCAACATACATAGTCATTTCTTTCTTCTCATCTTCTTCCTCAACTTTTCCCTTAAATGCCAATCCTCTACTGATGTCCAGTGTCCTTCTTTCAATCTCCTATCTCCTCATACGGTTAATTATCTCAGTTCCTTAAATACCAATCCCCTACTATGTCCAATGTCCTTCTTTCAATCTCCTATCTCCTCATACGGTTAATTATCTCAGTTCCTTAAATACCAATCCCCTACTATGTCCATCATCCATCTAATATAAATCTCTCATCTTCTCACACATACTCTTAATTATTCCCATTCCTTAACTTCTAATATGGAACAGTCTTGAAAAGGTAAGGGGTCCCCATGTGGGTACTCCAGACTTCCTCCCAGTCCATCCCCTCTTGCTTTTTCATTCCAGATTAACAAGAGTGTTTTAAAATTAGTTGAAATAACTTGTTTTGCAATTGTTGTAATATAAATATGAGTTTAATGAATTCAGTGCATCTCTATCCTTCCCCACCCAGCACGCTGACATCTCTTCCATCAATAATTACAATATACAGGACTGATGTCATTCAGACAGTCTACAGCTATAATACTACCTCATACACAGCAGTAAACTGAAAACTTGTCTTCCTTTAATCAATAAACCGATGACCTTTAACAATAGATGGTGCTGGGGTTGGTAAAATATTCAGTATTTCCTAACCAATACAAATGCCTATTTTTTCCTTTGTTTTAATATCTATTTTCAGATTTAAGAACTAAATGTCCATATAAGGGTATCTATAAATAGATAGCAATCGCCAGACAACTCCTGACCTTCTGACCTTTGACCCTTGACTTTTTTAATGATATTTCATATGAAACATAAATAAGCTTTGACAGATATATAGAAAGTCATATGAATATTCATTCTCTATTGTGAATATGGAAAACATGAAAACAGGGAGAAACCATAGATTCTTTCTAAGATCCTTTTAAAATTTTGAAAATTTGAATCAGTAGCAGAATCGCAAACCATCACTCAAACATATACTGTTACAATCATCAAAAATTTAACATTTCAAGGTGACATACCGGCCCCTTGTCAGAGTGACAAATGGTGAACATAGGGCAATAATGATAATAGGGGAATTGACACAGGTGTGATAGGTATAACCTATCAATAAGGCAGTTATCAATTGTATATCTCCTAGTGAAAGTAATTCAGACAGACAGACAGCTAGACAGACAGCTAGACAGACAGACAGGTAGACACAGACAGACAGACAGACAGACTGACAGACGAATGGCAAACCTAACATAACAGGCCTCTCCAATAGACACTTATCAATAGAACTTTATACTGTTGTTTTATCAGAGTTAAGACAATACATGTCTCCTGGTGAACAACAATACAAAAACAGAACAACAAAATAAAAACCTAAGAAATGGTTGTAGAAACGTTTACACATAACTTTACCTGATTGCATTTGAAAATGATAAAATTCATGACAACAATGTCTTGGATGACTTGAACATCACCTTAGACCCTAGAGCTCTAGACAAGGAAACAGAAGTTTATCTGTTAGATCAAAATCTACAATGGACATTTCTTCATCCATCAAAACAATTCAGATATACCAACAAAAATTTCTGATTTCTAAGTCAAATACATTGTAAATATCATCTTGTAGTTAGGCTTTCACTTTACAGATAAACTGATTTCAAAATGTTCCTATTTTTAAAAATATCTCACAAGAACTTTTGTACACATATATCTCACAAGAACTTTTGTACACATATATCTCACAAGAACTTTTGTACACATATATCTCACAAGAACTTTTGTACACATATATCTCACAAGAACTTTTGTGCACATATATCTCACAAGAACTTTTGTACACATATATCTCACAAGAACTTTTGTACACATATATCTCACAAGAACTTTTGTACACATATATCTCACAAGAACTTTTGTACACATATATCTCACAAGAACTTTTGTGCACATATATCTCACAAGAACTTTTGTACACATATATCTCACAAGAACTTTTGTGCACATATATCTCACAAGAACTTTTGTGCACATATATCTCACAAGAACTTTTGTGCACATATATCTCACAAGAACTTTTGTACACATATATCTCACAAGAACTTTTGTACACATATATCTCACAAGAACTTTTGTGCACATATATCTCACAAGAACTTTTGTGCACATATATCTCACAAGAACTTTTGTACACATATATCTCACAAGAACTTTTGTACACATATAAGTTTAATTATGTTTTGATTTTATTGGGCCTGGATTTTTAAAGCTATGCAGACTTATGCAAGTGGAACAAGATTTCTATGTGATAATTTTAAATCTCTTTCACATTTTGGCGGACAAAACTATCCTAGCTATATGTTGTAGATCTTTCTAAACAACATGTGAGCCACTGTAGGCTGTTACGTAATGTGTATAATATACATATATAAAAAATAAATAAAAATGCAATGATGCATTACATTGAAAATGACTTGTTACCAACTGTATGAGAAAGTATGCGACATTTAAATGTAGATGTGGACGGTTATCTTTCCAATCAAACAGGAAGTGAGACCCATAATAATATATACCGCAGTCACACGTGGTGTTGGTCGCCCGATTTGTGTATCACTTCAGTCCTTCAGTCATAGGGAACAGTGTTTAATTATAAAACACTTTTCTTTAACCATCTTTAGCAATCATTATTTTAATTCCTTAAAGTGACTCAATGGAGAATTTGAAATAATTTCATAAAAGAATAATTATATCATATCAACATTCAATACCTCTCTCATAAAAAAACTGAAACTGGTTTGCTAATGGCAACTTATTTCGTTAATTGCATTGGAGAAAATAAAATCAGAAATATGAAATTCAATGAACCATCCCTCTTGAATTTTGTTGTAAAAAGAAACTCAAGTTTCAGCCCCAGGGTAGATAGTCGTGATAAGGGGCGTTCCAGGTCCAGATAATAGTATTACTAGCAGGTTTTGTGTTTCTGCCTCCAAAATAATGATTTCTATCTCCGGAAAAATGGTGGGTTTCCCAAATGTGGACACACTATTGTTTAAATGATAGCTGTGAAGTTTTGTGTGTTTGGATTAATGCATTATGTACCATTACTTCTGTAATCCTACCCGAAATATCTGTCAATAATGCCACTGACTGATATGGTATAACCCTTCCCTCCCCCTACCTCCATCCACCATCCATCTCTCCCTCTTCCTGTCTTCTCTCCTCATTAGTAGTACTTTCCCCCCCTCCCCATCAGCAGTAGCTGACTGGCTGGCTTTCTAGAAGAACTAAAGGCAGGTAGGCGTGAACTATGCTGCACTTCACAAGAGCTGCATGTGGGGTCCAGTCTCAGGTCTGCCTGGAGCAAATGTGGGATTACAACCAAAATGTGTCTAATGAAAATAAAAGATCTATGATTACAGCAGGGAAAACTGTTTTTAAAATCAACTTAATCATTGCAGATTATGACCAAAAATGTTCCTACTGATGGTGTGTGTGTTATCATCGCTTGTTAAGTTGTAAATCATCTAAATATGATAAAAACCTCATCAAAGTTGAACCAGTGATCCTTCAGGCTCTGATAGAGAAATGCTGGCAGTACAGACATTACATCTTGAACTACTCCAGACAGATAAAACATTGACAGTAAATATATCTCAATATACTTAAATCCCCCATCATTAACCGATTGGTCATATTTCATAACCATATGATACTCAAGCAGTGGAATTTACTGAAAAAATATTCAAGGTACAATTTTTTTTTCTGTTTTAGTTTCAGTTTTTCGTCATTATTAATAGATAATTATGTTGGAAGAATTTTAGCCTCTAAATATATTTTGACAGACACTAACACGATTAGAATTTACTTGAGATGCTATTTAATTGTCCAGAATATCTGTATTTAAACAAACATCATATTTAATTTAATTTTTTTTTCTATAATTTGTCACTTTACGTTGATGTATTCCAACTGAAAGCATGTGTCACTTCAAAAAATTGTGGAAGTGAAACAAAATAATGAAAATTTCATAAGATTTATCTCTTCTGACAAGTAGATGTAAGCATACTTGAAACAAACATTTTTCGGTTGGTAAAATTTACTTAAGAACTGGATAACAAGTTTTCACCTGTGATGGACATGACATTCTTCATTCCTGGCGGTAGTGTGACGCATGTAAATCATACATGCATAGATACACCCACACTCGCAGGCAAACACACCGATTATTAATGACACTTGCAACATTTCAACCAATCATTTATCATTACCTATAAAAATATTAAACTGGGAGCTTTTTCTCATAAAACATTCAACAAATACAGCTATTCAATAACTCTGGCGTTTTAACTTACCATGCTATTTCACAAAGGCAATATCCACTGCATCAAATGTCAAATGAAATGTGGTAGCAAAATTAACCTTGTATTATGAGATGACAAACTTTCCATATTCCCAGAACTGTAACAATTTCTTAAAACACAAAACCAGTCTATTACCCTATCCAATTTAATAATGCTGTGTTACTATAAATCCAGGACTACCTCTGCCACAATAATGTTCTTTTTAAATAATACATTACAAGTAAGCCCATAGTTAATACCTTCAACGATGATTTTATATCCTATTGGTATGAAACCTTGTCACATAATTTAAACACATACCACATAATATAATCTACTAATTCAATTTAAACAACTAAATTTTTGACAATTACATCACCAAAGATTATGCTGTTTCAAAATATCTGAATAACCTGAACAATTGGTGAATTTCCATAAATAGTATCAGTGACCTTGACCTTTGAACCCTGAAACATAAACACAACCACAGAATTATCACAGTTGACCTTTGTGCCCAATGTTATGAAATTCCATGAGAAATGAAGTCTTTAAGGTGATGCTACTGGTATTAGTTGATGCTTTTCTATAAATAGTAATAGTGAGCTTGACCTTGACACCAAGAGACAAGGCCATTGTAATAATCTGAGATATAGTTGACCTTTGTTGAAGCCATTAATTTGGGAGAGTGATAGGATGGGACAGGACGCAGCAAGACGTAATGCAACAGGAAAACTTGGATATCACTTTATGCTTCCCCCCTCCTACCCCCACCCCAAACCTCCATCATTTTCCCCACAATAAAACAGCAGGGGCATAAAGCCAAAAGAAGGGTTCAAGACATCTTCCAGCAAATATGACATGGATGATAACTGTGATGTGACATGTGATCAAGTTTACAAAGGGCTGGAGACTGTCCTGTAACATGTGGTTAGGTGGTGCTAGATCATGGAGTTCAATTTCCCTAACAGAAAAAATGTATGCGGTCGCATTCACCAGGTCACAAGGGTTTTCCCTGAGTACTCAGATTTTCTCCCTTTGTATAACCCCTTATGTGTTTCCAATGTTTAAAGCTTGTTTTGTCATTGGTGTAAAATAGAAGTAAGTTTATATATAATATATGTGACATGACAAGAAACGTCATATGACTTTCTGCATGAGACTGCCATGTGACATGTTGCATGAGACTGTCATGAGACATGTTACATGAGACTGCCATGTGACATGTTACATGAGACTGTCATGTGACATGTTGCATGAGACTGTCAAGTTGCATGTTGCTTTAGTAGCACACATCATTTTGGAGCAGACTGTCACCTGACATGTTGCATGAGACTGTCATGTGACATGTTGCGTGAGACTGTCATGTGACATGTTACATGAGACTTTCATTTGACATGTTGAAAGAGACTGTCATGTCCCATTTTTCCTAAGACTGTCATGTGATGTGTAACTGGAGACTATCTAGTGACCTTGATGACCAGGGTCTGCCATGTGATATTAGGCTGAAGACTTTTTTGTGACATGCAGACTGTCATGTGACCAAAGATTGCCATGAGGTTCATTTTTGTTAGAGATCATCATTTGAAATTTGGTGGTAATTGTCTTATGTTTAGGCTATGAATCATTAGTGTTGTCAGACATTTCCTAGATGTGTATCCAGGTTCTCACTTGAGTCCAACATATAACAAAAGTTTTCAGTCAACTTATCTATGTAGTTCAATGATCCAGACAAAATATATGTAAAGTGGATACACAGCTGCTTCCAGCCTGAATGGGAACAGAAACTAATTTGCTTGTATATTCTTATAGATATTTTGATAGAATATTCAAAGTAGATGATTTAGATTGGTAAAAAGCAATCAGTAGTTGTTGCATGTCACTCCCAGCAAAATATTTGGGAATAATCCAACCCACCCTTAGCCAATTGAAAATACTGTATCTTACCAGACCATCAGAAAAAAATATCAAAATAATTTTTAAAAATTGTCATTCTTTCATGATTCCATTTCAGAGTGAAATGTTGTACCATGTGCAATGGCGGCTGTGTAGCAATGACATTGCACTTGCCTCTAAGTCCGTACATCTGACACGACCTCCGAGAATTTATCAGGCAGCTGTCACCTGAATTCCTTAGATAATACCCAGCCATACGGTCTTGATGAACTTGTTTGTGACAAAATCAAACTCTAAATCCAAAGCATTGTAACATATGGTAGAATATATTATCACAAAAAAACTCAAATATTGTGCCGCATGGTTAAATAAAATTCAGAATGTACCCTGTTTACCTAGATTATAATATATCTTAGCCTGTCTAGGTCTGTTATACATATTAAAATATACAGAACCATGGTCTGATTATAAAGAAAGCAACCTTTGTTGGAAACCTTATACAATATTTCTTATAGAAATGAATATAGACAATTCAATACCAGATAGAAAATGCTGCAATTTAATGACACAAGAGAAGTCATAGATGACAGCAGGTCATGGAATGATGACAACAGCTGTTAAAAATGAGGAAACCAACTTACTTTCCAGAACACATCCTCAGTATGTTTCTCTCTTAATGAACTGGCAAGGATATGCATCAATCAGCGAGGAACTGAACAGGGTTTTTAGCCTTCCTGTTGCCAGTTATTGATGTTGATTGTGTGTATGTGAATGAGAAATGAAGCCTCTCCTGCTTGTCGCGCAGTCTGTCTGTGTGCGTCTGGCCGCAAATGCGATCACATTTGTCTTTCTCTACACGTGTGCAGAAGATGTTCACTCGGCTTGCCGATTTGTCCTCGGGTGTAATGGTCCTATATTGCTCCAGGCAATTCCACATTCACAAACACGATCTCGTCACATCACCTCAAAAACCTCAGACAATCTTACGACCACAGTCAATTTTCAGTGCGCATGTACAAGTGTTGTGCCTGTGTTGGGGGTCACGTGGAAAAGAATGGCTCTTCAGTATTTACCTGTGTTCCCTGTCCCCCTCATCAACACCTGGTCATTTCATTATGGCTATTGGTCATTAAACACTAACTGCTGTCAACCTGACTCCGCCGAGCCAGGCCAGGACAGGATGTTTCATCAAACAATTTTTTTTTAATAAATACAACATTTTGTTTACTAGTCCAGTAGAGAGGCTTTACAAAAATTTGTATAGATAACTGGGGTACAACACCTCTAAAGTCATTAATACTTCTATACACCTGTGTGTATACACATAGTGGTCATTCCTACCTGTGGCCTGAGATGACCCTAGACGACCTGCCACAAGCATTGATAAGTACACAGACAGACCCGGAAGGAAATAGGTCACCTCCTACATAGCCTTAGAATGGAGGGAGAAACCAAATTTCACCTACCTTGTCATAACTAGACCATCATGGTGTCCGGCTGGTATTGGTACTGTCCAGTCAGGCTGACCAAAGGGGCTGTGTGGACAGTGTGTTAGTGCAGCAGTGCAGGGAGTTAGCAGTGTGGACTACCGATACAGAGAACATACACTCATGTAGGGCAATACAGACAGAAAGCATGGATGGTTGTTCCACCGCCTAGACACAACGTCAACAAACTATATATAGTACAAGGTTTCTGATTGGTCCTGCTGGTTTTAAAGAATACATAGTGCATCGGAATTCAAGCCATGCACTCTTAAGTATGCATATGATGAAGAGGTCTCTCTATTAAATTCTGGTTTAGATCTGCAGCAGGGGTGGACACTTCCAAGATGACCAGGTGTACTAACAATAGTTTCTGCATGTATACCAGCAGACACAAGATGCTTTTTAGCTTAGTTATTAGTATATTAACTGTTTTTGCCCATAAAGCCTTGTCAGCTTGATAATCTAGAAGCTAAGGGTGTGGAGCAATACACATTTACTACTTTTCCCACACAATGCATTATCCCACACAGAAACTTCAATATATTTGCTGTTTTTTCTCATCTGGTAAATTACCCATTATATCTCATGTTTATGTACTGGTGATATCACACTGTAAGTTACATCATTTTAACCGTTTTCCCTCACACAGTAAGTAACAATATATTTACTTGTTTTTCCAAGCTAAGTAACCTTAAATTTTCTGTTTTTCCTCACATTATTTACTGGGAGTTTTTTCCACGCAGTAAGTTTCCTTTTCTTTCCTGGTGATTAACACATAGTAATTAACATGATATCTACCTGGTTTTTCCACACAGTAAGTTTCCTTTTATTTACTAGTGATTAACACACAGTAAGTTACATCATATTTACTGGTTTCCCCACACCGTATGTGTCATCATATTAAATTTTCCCACACAGTAAACTACAACATATTTAATGGATTTTTCCACACAAAGAAAGTTACATCATATTAACTGTTTTCCCCACACAGTAAGTTACATCATATTTACTGTTTTCCCCACACAGTAAGTTACATCATATTTACTGTTTTCCCCACAAAGTAAGTTACATCATATTTACTTGATTTCCCACACAATTCAAGTTACATCATATTTACTTGATTTCCCACACAGTAAGTTACATCATATTTACTAGTTTTTCCCACACAGTAAGTTACATCATATTTACTGTTTTTTCCCACACAGTAAGTTACATTATATTTACTGGTTTCCCCACACAGTAAGTTACATCATATTTACTGGATTTCCCCACACAGTAAGTTACATATTTACTGGTATTCCCCACACAGTAAGTTACATCATATTTACTGTTTTCCCCACACAGTAAGTTACATCATATTTACTGTTTTCCCCACACATTAAGTTACATCATATTTACTAGATTGCCCCACAAAGTAAGTTACATCATATTTACTTGATTTCCCACACAATTCAAGTTACATCATATTTACTTGATTTCCCACACAGTAAGTTACATCATATTTACTAGTTTTTCCCACACAGTAAATAACATTATATTTACTGGATTTCCCCACACAGTAAGTTACATATTTACTGGTATTCCCCACACAGTAAGTCACATCATATTTACTGTTTTCCCCACACAGTAAGCTACATTATATTTACTGGATTTCCCCACACAGTAAGTTACATCATATTTACTGTTTTCCCCACACAATAAGTTACATCATATTTACTGCTTTCCCCACACAGTAACTTACATCATATTTACTGCTTTCCCCACACAGTAACTTACATCATATTTACTGGTTTCCCCACACAGTAAGTTACATCATATTTACTGGATTTCCCCACACAGTAAGTTACATCATATTTACTGGTTTCCCCACACAGTAAGTTACATCATATTTACTGAATTTCCCCACACAGTAACTTACATCATATATACTGGTTTCCCCACACAGTAACTTACATCATATTTACTGGTTTCCCCACACAGTATGTGTCATCATATTAAATTTTCCCACACAGTAAACTACATTATATTTACTGTTTTCCCCACAAAGTAAGCTACCTCATATTTACAGGATTTTTCTCACAAAGTTAGTTACATTATATTTACTGGGATGTTTCTCTACATAGTAAGTTACATCATATTTACTGGATTTCCCCACACAGTAAGTTACATCATATTTACTGGATTTCCCCACACAGTAAGTTACATCATATTTACTGGATTTCCCCACACAGTAACTTACCTCATATTTTCTGGATTTTTCTCACATAGTTAGTTACATCATATTTACTGGGATGTTTCTCTACACAATAAGTTACATCATATTTACTGTTTACATCATATTTACTGTTTTCCCCACACAGTAAGTTACATCATATTTACTGTTTTCCCCACACAGTAAGTTACATCATATTTACAAGATTGCCCCACAAAGTAAGTTACATTATATTTACTGGTTTTCCCCACAATTTAAGTTACATCATATTTACTTAATTTCCCACACAGTAAGTTACATCATATTTACTAGTTTTTCCCACACAGTAAGTTACATCATATTTACTGTTTTCCCCACACAGTAACTTACATCATATTTACTGTTTTCCCCACACAGTAAGTTACATCATATTTACTAGTTACAAAGTAAGTTACATATATTTACTGGTTTTCCCCACACAGTAAGTTACATCATATTTACTTGATTTCCCACACAGTAAGTTACATCATATTTACTAGTTTTTCCCACACAGTAAGTTACATCATATTTACTGTTTTTTCCCACACAGTAAGTTACATTATATTTACTGGTTTCCCCACACAGTAAGTTACATCATATTTACTGGATTTCCCCACACAGTAAGTTACATATTTACTGGTATTCCCCACACAGTAAGTTACATCATATTTACTAGTTTTCCCCACACAGTTAACTACATCATATATAATGGATTTTCCCACACAGATTTTCACTACACAGTAAGTTACATCATATTTACTAGTTTTTCCCACACAGTAAGTTACATCATATTTACTGTTTTCCCCACACAGTAAGTTACATCATATTTACTGTTTTCCCCACACAGTAAGTTACATCATATTTACTGTTTTCCCCACACAGTATGTCACATCATATTTACTAGATTTTCCCACACAGTAAGTTACATCATGTTTACTGGATTTCCCAACACAGTAAGTTACATCATATTTACTGGATTTCCCCACACAGTAAGCTACATTATATATAATGGATATTCCCACACAGTAACTTACCTCATATTTTCTGGATTTTTCTCCCCACACAGTAAGTTACATCATATTTACTGTTTTCCCCACACAGTAAGTTACATCATATTTACTGGTATTCCCCACACAGTAAGTTACATCATATTTACTGGATTTCCCCACACAGTAAGTTACATCATATTTACACAGTAACTTACATTTCCCCACACAGTAAGTTACATCATATTTACACAGTAAGTTACATTTCCCCACACAGTAAGTTACATCATATTTACTGGATTTCCCCACACAGTAAGTTACATCATATTTACTGGATTTCCCCACACAGTAAGTTACATCATATTTACTGGATTTCCCCACACAGTAAGCTACATTATATATAATGGATATTCCCACACAGTAAGTTACATCATATTTACTGGATTTCCCCACACAGTAAGTTACATCATATTTACTGGTATTCCCCACACAGTAAGTTACATCATATTTACTGGATTTCCCCACACAGTAAGCTACCTCATATTTACTGGTATTCCCCACACAGTAAGTTACATCATATTTACTGGATTTCCCCACACAGTAAGTTACATCATATTTACTGGATTTCCCCACACAGTAAGTTACATCATATTTACTGGATTTCCCCACACAGTAAGTTACATCATATTTACTGGATTTCCCCACACAGTAAGTTACATCATATTTACTGGTATTCCCCACACAGTAAGTTACATCATATTTACTGGATTTCCCCACACAGTAAGTTACATCATATTTACTGTTTTCCCCACACAGTAAGTTACATCATATTTACTGGATTTCCCCACACAGTAAGTTACATCATATTTACTGGATTTCCCTACACAGTAAGTTACATCATATTTACTGGATTTCCCCACACAGTAAGTTACATCATATTTACTGCTTTCATATTTACTGTTTTCCCCACACAATAAGTTACATCATATTTACTGGATTTCCCCACACAGTAACTTACCTCATATTTACTGGATTTCCCCACACAGTAAGTTACATCATATTTACTGGTTTTTTACTGGATTTCTCCACACAGTAAGTTACATCATATTTACTGGATTTCCCCACACAGTAAGTTACATCATATTTACTGGATTTCCCCACACAGTAAGCTACCTCATATTTACTGGATTTCCCCACACAGTAAGTTACATCATATTTACTGGATTTCCCCACACAGTAAGTTACCTCATATTTACTGGATTTCCCCACACAGTAAGTTACATCATATTTACTGGATTTCCCTACACAGTAAGTTACATCATATTTACTGGATTTCCTCACACAGTAAATTACATTATATTTACTGGTTTTCCCCACACAGTAAATTACATCATATTTTCTAGATTTTTCTCACATAGTTAGTTATTATATTTACTGGTTTTTTTCTCTACACAGTAAGTTACATCATAATTACTGGTTTCCCCACACAGTAACTTCCATCATATTTACTGGATTTTTCTCATATATTTAGTTACATAATATTTACTGGGTTTTTTCTCTACACAGTAAGTTACATCATAATTACTGGTTTCCCCACACAGTAACTTACATCATATTTACTGGATTTCCCCACACAGTAAGTTACATCATATTTACTGTTTTCTCCACACAGTAAATTACATCATATTTACTGTTTTCCCCACACAGTAAGTTACATCATACTTACTGGTTTTCCCACATATCCTTGTATGTTTGACTAGGTTGTTATTCTCTAGTATAGGGACAGTTACATCCTCTTCGATCTTTAAAGTTTTTCTTTTCTTTAAAAAATACAATATATATCTTCAAATATATATTCATTTCAAATATTCCTCCTTGGAAATCAATCTGTTCTGTAAGAAGCCCTTTCTTTTTTTTCTAAAATCAAATTTTGGTGAAACCAGAGACGTACATATCACAGTGATATATACGTCTCTGGTGAAACTTACCATACTGTCTTTTGTAACCAGTCTGATTTCTAAAACTGATGAAACCCAATGTCTATATAACCTGTTGTCCTACTAAACTAGAGCTACCCTGATCATCATGTAAACTTGTCACCAAAGGCTCAGTCTTTTGTAAAGCCTAATAGGACACGAGGGATAATGTTGGTATCATTTACAAAACCAAGGAAAGGTTTGAGAAACGATTTTTTTAGAACTAGGCTATTTAAAATGGTAGAACGAAATGAAGTGTTTTTTCATGGAAAATCCTAAGTAGACGACCGTTTGGATTAAAGATGTTTTTCCATGTAACTCTATAAGGTGAATAAGGCTTAATTTGCATAGAAACTGGTTTAGTTTACATCTCTTTCCATATAAGGTATGCTAAGCAAAGTTCTCTCATGAAAGTGTTTTAATGGAAAGGAGAAAAAGGTTACATTAGATAAGACTTAATTAGCATTCTCTTTTATGGGGTAAAATCACAAAAGGGACCAGTGTGAGAAATATACCAGAAGACTGGAACCAAATGAGGAAAAATACTCTTGTTCTGTGGAGAATTTATATGACTTAAATGAAATGCCTGAGGCAGTTTTTGCAGTCTGTAATGAGGTGCCTGGAGGAGTGATTTGAAGCTCCTAGTATTTACAGCAAGGCAAGTACACTGGCAATTACAACACTGTATCTACATACATCAATACAAGACAGTCACAAGGCCTTTCTATCCATGAAGAGTACTTGATTCTATCATACATGGAATTAGAGAGAAGAAGACTTTTAAGGTTTCAGTGAATTTGCCCCTTTTTGGCCCCATCCCTCAGACCCCTGGGGGTTGGGGACCATATAATTTATAATATTGGTGCACTTTAAGCCATGGCAGTTTTTTTTTTTTAATTTCATTGAAATTGGTTAAGGAGTTCTCCAGAAGAAATAAAAATTTGTAAAATTTTACGACACACGATGCCGGACAAAAGGGGATGGCAATAGGTCACCCCGAGACTTTGTCACGGGTGACCTAAAAAAAAACCCATAAAGATATTTGATAGAAATAATACCATAATCATACCTTCTATTTCCAGGTACAGACTGCAAAGACAGCACAACAGGTTTACTGCAATGAAAATGAGTTTGTAAATCCTTGCTTGCTATCATGCATATTCCAAATTATTTCTATACTGTAAAAATACATAGCGTAAATACATTGTACTAAACTAATGTGAAATGAAATATACATATAAGGATCCAGGTGTTAAATAGTCATGCTCTCAAATGATGTCTATGACCGTGTACAGAAAATGTGGACACTGCCAAACTAACCTTATTAGTATGTATATCCCACGACAAAGTCTGCAACCTGCTGTTTTATCCATGTTTTTTTCTAGATGGCAAACCTTCATTAATTTACTTAAATAAACATGTATCTTCCACATATTCGTCATGCCCATGAGTAAGGGTGATTGCCATTGTGATCAGATATTGTCAGCTATACCTCACATAGTTTCCTAGATGATAAGTTTTATTCATGTGATTTAGAAAATCTTCAATAAATACCTTTATTAACTGTTATTATACACTTTTCTAATCTTAAAAGTACTTTAATATTGGATGTTTGGCAAGAAATCATACAAAAAATGAAAAAGTAGAATATCCATTCCTGGTTTTGTTAAATGATCACTGATGTGTCTCATATCTAAATTTCAGAAATAATTTGACTTTTTTATTTTATATATCGATTATAATTGATCCTTGGAACAACATTAGTACAAGGTAGAGCCTAGATAAATATTTCTTTTGATGTAGGTCAAAGGTTAAAATGTAGGTCAAAGTGACCTTCTTTTGATACATGACACACCGTCTCACCAAAGTTAACCGATATTCCAGGTATGAAGTTCCAGTGACAAATAGTGTAGTGGACAAAGTTTTTCTGTGATATAGGTTTAAGGTCAAAATGTAGGTCAGAGTGACCTACTTTTGATACATGAAGGTGAAACCATATCCCAACAAGTATGTGACAAAGAAGCGTAGGAGACAAAGTCTGGACAATTTTTTCTTTGATGTAGGTCACAGGTAAAATGTAGGTCAAAATGACTAACTTTTGATAAGTGACACATGGCTTCACCAAGTTGGACCTATACCACAAGTATGAAGCTCTAGTGACCAGTTATGTAAAAGATAGAGTTTGAATATGACAGTGTTAAACAACTGATTAACGATGAATTTACAAAACACAAAGCTATAGTCCCTTCCCCTGATTACTATTGGAAGACTAATTAATGAAATAAGAATAAATGAAAATAAATAAAAATAAGTTGAGATACTCTATATCTACGAAGCGAGGTACTCACAATATCCTGTTTGCAATAGGCCATATTGTTTCAGAAACATTGAACATATGAGGAAGTAGGTTTGCAGTACCATTGCTTGATCACAGCAAAGTATAGCGAGTTCTTAATCATTAAGATTCCATATTATTGTCAATGAATGTGTTGAAGAATGTTGTGGGATGTTTTGAACCATGGTAGTGACATTGTAGTCGCAGAACACATATTGAATCATCTTCTAATTTGCATCTAAGGCAAGTCACAGCCAGATTCTTTGTTTTAAGTAATGTTGTTCTCTCCTTGTCTAGTGGATATGAAATGAAACAATGAGGACAAATCTAGTTATTATTTATGTGAGACAGTGTTATTCCATGTCATCAGAACTAAGTGGCTGATGCAAATAAGCTCTGATATTTACAACCCAACTCTAATATGTTGGCCATTTCTATCAGTATAGTGTTGTTATAGGGAAGTGTGTTCTTCACATACCATATGGAAATAGTCTAAAATAAATGGAGTTGGGTACCAGTAGGCTTTTTCCCAATGACCACAACGATTCCTTCATTGTCAGTTTTTGATCGCTATCATCATGGTCATGGTACAAATCATTAGGCTTAATAATCTGGTAATTATTATTTTCTGAACACATCTTTTTATGATTTTTATTATTTTCTGATCAGCTGCATGTGGTTTAACGAAGCCAAGTGTTATTCAAGGTAGCAAAATTACTCTCCCAAAATGAAAAAAAAAGAAGAAAAAAAAACTCCATGGAGTCGCAAAGCCTGGCATTATCCCCAACAATCCTAAATATGATATATATATACTGGTATAACAATTTGTGATGTCACTCAATTATGTACAACTACCATCTCCTGAAGATCTAATACAGTCACATGTAAGTCATTTAATCCATAGGAGATCATATGTACACTGTAGGTCTACTGTACACAAGGGTGACATATGTACACTGTAGGTCTACTGTTCACAAGGATAACACATGTACACTGTAGGTCTACTGTTCACAAGGATAACACATGTACACTGTAGGTCTACTGTTCACAAGGGTGACACATGTACACTGTAGGTATACTGTTCACAAGGGTGACACATGTACACTGTAGGTATACTGTTCACAAGGATAACACATGTACACTGTAGGTATACTGTTCACAAGGATAATACATGTACACTGTAGGTCTACTGTTCACAAGGGTGACACATGTACACTGTAGGTATACTGTTCACAAGGGTGACACATGTACACTGTAGGTATACTGTTGACAAGGATAATACATGTACACTGTAGGTCTACTGTTCACAAGGATAACACATGTATACTGTAGGTCTACTGTTCACAAGGGTGACACATGTACACTGTAGGTATACTGTTCACAAGGATAACACATGTACACTGTAGGTCTACTGTTGACAAGGATAATACATGTACACTGTAGGTCTACTGTTCACAAGGGTGACATATGTACACTGTATGTCTACTGTTCACAAGGATGACACATGTACATTGTAGGTCTACTGTTCACAAGGGTGACACATGTACACTGTAGGTCTACTGTTCACAAGGGTGACACATGTACACTGTAGGTCTACTATTCACAAGGGCGACACATGTACACTGTAGGTCTACTGTACTAAAGGATGACATATGTACACTGTAGGTCTACTGTTCACAAGGATGACATATGTACACTGTAGGTCTACTGTTCACAAGGGTGACATATGTACACTGTAGGTCTACTGTTCATAAGGATCACACATGTACACTGTAGGTCTACTGTACACAAGGATGACATATGTACACTGTAGGTCTACTGTACACAAGGGTGACACATGTACACTGTAGGTCTACTGTTCACAAGGATAACACATGTACACTGTAGGTCTACTGTTCACAAGGGTGACACATGTACACTGTAGGTATACTGTTATACTGTTCACAAGGATAACACATGTACACTGTAGGTATACTGTTCACAAGGATAATACATGTACACTGTAGGTCTACTGTTCACAAGGGTGACACATGTACACTGTAGGTATACTGTTCACAAGGGTGACACATGTACACTGTAGGTATACTGTTGACAAGGATAATACATGTACACTGTAGGTCTACTGTTCACAAGGATAACACATGTATACTGTAGGTCTACTGTTCACAAGGGTGACACATGTACACTGTAGGTATACTGTTCACAAGGATAACACATGTACACTGTAGGTCTACTGTTGACAAGGATAATACATGTACACTGTAGGTCTACTGTTCACAAGGGTGACATATGTACACTGTATGTCTACTGTTCACAAGGATGACACATGTACATTGTAGGTCTACTGTTCACAAGGGTGACACATGTACACTGTAGGTCTACTGTTCACAAGGGTGACACATGTACACTGTAGGTCTACTATTCACAAGGGCGACACATGTACACTGTAGGTCTACTGTACTAAAGGATGACATATGTACACTGTAGGTCTACTGTTCACAAGGATGACATATGTACACTGTAGGTCTACTGTTCACAAGGGTGACATATGTACACTGTAGGTCTACTGTTCATAAGGATCACACATGTACACTGTAGGTCTACTGTACACAAGGATGACATATGTACACTGTAGGTCTACTGTACACAAGGGTGACACATGTACACTGTAGGTCTACTGTTCACAAGGGTGACATATGTACACTGTAGGTCTACTGTTCATAAGGATCACACATGTACACAGTAGGTCTACTGTACACAAGGATGACATATGTACACTGTAGGTCTACTGTACACAAGGGTGACACATGTACACTGTATGTCTACTGTTCACAAGGGTGACACATGTACACTGTAGGTCTACTGTTCACAAGGATAACACATGTACCCTGTAGGTCTACTGTTCACAAGGATGATATATGTACTTTGGGAAGTCACATGTACATCAGGTCACATGTAAACAAGGATGACATATGTACACTGCAAAGTCACATGCACACAAGGATGACATATGTACAATGGGAAGTCACATGTACATCAGATCACATGTACACAAGGATGACATATGTACAATGGTAAGTCACATGTACATCAGGTCACATGTACACAAGGATGACATATGTACACTTGGAGGTCACATGTACACAAGGATGACATATGTACAATGGGAAGTCACATGTACACAAGGATGACATAGGTACACTTGGAGGTCACATGTACATCAGGTCACACAAAGATGGCATATGTATACTGGGAAGTCACATGTACATCAGGTCACATGTACACAAGGATGACATGTACACTGGGAGGTCACATGTACACAAGAATGGTATATGTACATTGGAAGGTCACATGTACATCGGGTCACATGTACACAAGGATGACATGGGTACACTTAGAGGTCACATGTACATCAGGTCACACAAGGATGGCATATATTTACTTGAAAGTCACATGTACATCGGGTCACGTGTATACAAGGATGACATATGTACACTGGGAGGTCACATGTACACAAGAATGGCATATGTACATTGGAAGGTCACATGTACATCAGGTCACATGTACACAAGGATATGTACACTAGGAGGTCACATGTACACAATGATGGCATATGTACATTGGAAGGTCACATGTACATCAGGTCACATGTACACAAGGATAACATATGTACACTGGGAGGTCACATGTACACAAGGATAACATATGTACACTGGGAGGTCACATGTACACAAGGATGGCATATGTACACTGGAAGGTCACATGTACACAAGGATGACATAATTACACTGGGAAATCACCTGTACACAAGGATGACATATGTACACTGGGAAGTCACCTGTACACAAGGATGACATATGTACACTTGGAGGTCACATGTACATCAGGTCACACAAAGCTGGCATATGTATACTGGGAAGTCACATGTACATCAGGTCACATGTACACAAGGATGACATATGTACACTGGGAGGTCACATGTACACAAGGATGACATATGTACACTGGGAAGTCACATGTACACAAGGATGACATATGTACACAGGAAGGTCACATGCACACCAGGTCACATGTACACAAGGATGACATATGTTCACTGGAAAGTCACATGTACACAAGGATGACATATATACACTGGGAAGTCACCTGTACACAAGGATGACATATGTACACTGGGAAGTCACCTGTACACAAGGATGACATATGTACACTGGGAGGTCACATGTACACAAGGATAACATATGTACACTGGGAGGTCACATGTACACAAGGATGACATATGTACACTGGGAAGTCACCTGTACACAAGGATGACATATGTACACTGGGAAGTCACCTGTCAATATTGAGAATACATATTTTTTATTGATACAATAGGCTTTTAGTGAATATGATTATCACAGAGTCTGTGTGTATATATTTGAGGTCAAGCATATAGCCAAATGTCATTGTCACCTAGAGGTGAGAATTAAACCTCCAGGCCTCATATCATACATTTTATTTGCAGCATTCTGGTAATCAGAGAACTTTGAGAATCAATAGCAAATGTACATACCTTTAATGGTGTCCCCTCAATTTCAGTATCATAGCCACCTTTTCCCAAAAGCTGACCCAATCTGAAGGTAAACAAAAACAATTATTAACATATTACAATACAAAAAGAGTTATCTGCCCTTAACACCTGATTACAAGGAGAGAGTTTTTCCCTTCCATAACATCCTGACAAATCAGAATTGCCTCTATATTCTGATTGTAACAAGAAATGTATCTCTCTCACCCTCTGACTATAACCAGACTTGTCTACTCCTCACCAGAGTTGTCTACTCCTCAAACCCTGACTATAACCAGAGTTGTCTACTCCTCACCAGAGTTGTCTACTCCTCAAACCCTGACTATAACCAGAGTTGTCTACTCCTCAAACTCTCACTATAACCAGAGTTGTCTACTCCTCACCAGAGTTGTTTACTCCTCAAACTCTGACTATAACCAGAGTTGTCTACTCCTCAAACTCTCACTATAACCAGAGTTGTCTACTCCTCAAACTCTCACTATAACCAGAGTTGTCTACTCCTCAAACTCTCACTATATCCAGAGTTGTCTACTCCTCAAACTCTGACTATAACCAGAGTTGTCTACTCCTCACCAGAGTTGTCTACTCCTCAAACTCTGACTATAACCAGAGTTGTCTACTCCTCAAACTCTCACTATAACCAGAGTTGTCTACTCCTCAAACTCTCACTATAACCAGAGTTGTCTACTCCTCAAACTCTCACTATAACCAGAGTTGTCTACTCCTCAAACTCTCACTATAACCAGAGTTGTCTACTCCTCAAACTCTCACTATAACCAGAGTTGTCTACTCCTCAAACTCTGACTATAACCAGAGTTGTCTACTCCTCAAACTCTCACTATAACCAGAGTTGTCTACTCCTCAAACTCTCACTATAACCAGAGTTGTCTACTCCTCAAACTCTCACTATAACCAGAGTTGTCTTCTCCTCAAACTCTCACTATAACAAGAGCTGTCTACTCTTTACACCCTATCTATATCCAGAGTTGTCTACTCCTCAAACTCTCACTATAACCAGAGTTGTCTACTCCTCAAACTCTCACTATAACAAGAGCTGTCTACTCTTTACACTCTAACTATATCCAGAGTTGTCTACTCCTCAAACTCTAACTATAACCAGAGTTGTCTACTCCTCAAACTCTCACTATAACCAGAGTTGTCTACTCCTCAAACTCTCACTATAACCAGAGTTGTCTACTCCTCACCAGAGTTGTCTACTCCTCACCAGAGTTGTCTACTCCTCACCAGAGTTGTTTACTCCTCAAACTCTGACTATAACCAGAGTTGTCTACTCCTCAAACTCTCACTATAACCAGAGTTGTCTACTCCTCACCAGAGTTGTCTACTCCTCAAACTCTCACTATAACCAGAGTTGTCTACTCCTCAAACTCTCACTATAACCAGAGTTGTCTACTCCTCAAAGTTGTCTCTCCTCACTATATACCAGAGTTGTCTACTCCTCAAGAGTTGTCTACTCTCACTACTATACCAGAGTTGTCTACTCCTCAAACTCTCACTATAACCAGAGTTGTCTACTCCTCACTTGTCTACTCCTCAAACTCTCTACTATAACCAGAGTTGTCTACTCCTCAAACTCTCACTATAACCAGAGTTGTCTACTCCTCAAACTCTCACTATAACCAGAGTTGTCTACTCCTCAAACTTGTCTACTATAGAGTTGTCTACTCCTCAAACTCTCACTATAACCAGAGTTGTCTACTCTCTCAAACTACTCCTCAAACTCTATAACCAGAGTTGTCTACTCCTCAAACTCTGACTATAACCAGAGTTGTCTACTCCTCAAACTCTCACTATAACCAGAGTTGTCTACTCCTCAAACTCTCACTATAACCAGAGTTGTCTACTCCTCAAACTCTCAAACTGACTATACCAGAGTTGTCTACTCCTCAAACTCTGACTATACCAGAGTTGTCTACTCCTCAATACTCACTATATACAGAGTTGTCTACTCCTCAAACTCTCTCACCAGAGTTGTCTACTCCTATAAACTCTCAGAGTTGTCTACTCCTCAAACTCTCACTATAACCAGAGTTGTCTACTCCTCAAACTCTCACTATAACCAGAGTTGTCTACTCCTCAAACTCTCACTATAACCAGAGTTGTCTACTCCTCACTCTCACTATAACCAGAGTTGTCTACTCCTCAAACTCTCACTATAACCAGAGTTGTCTACTCCTCCTCACTATAACCAGAGTTGTCTCTCTATAACCAGAGTTGTCTACTATATACCAGAGTTGTCTACTCCTCAAACTCTCACTATAACCAGAGTTGTCTACTCCTCACTAGTTGTCTACTCCTCAAACTCTCACTATAACCAGAGTTGTCTACTCCTCAAACTCTCACTATAACCAGAGTTGTCTACTCCTCAAACTCTCACTATAACCAGAGTTGTCTACTCCTCATAACTCTCAGAGTTGTCTACTCCTCAAACTCTCACTATAACCAGAGTTGTCTACTCCTCAAACTCTCACTATAACCAGAGTTGTCTACTCCTCAAACTCTCACTATAACCAGAGTTGTCTACTCCTCAAACTCTCACTATAACCAGAGTTGTCTACTCCTCACCAGAGTTGTCTACTCCTCAAACACTGACTATAACCAGAGTTGTCTACTCCTCACCAGAGTTGTCTACTCCTCAAACACTCACTATAACCAGAGTTGTCTACTCCTCAAACTCTCACTATAACCAGAGTTGTCTACTCCTCAAACTCTAACTATAACCAGAGTTGTCTACTCCTCACCCAACTCTCACTATATAACCAGAGTTGTGACTCCTCACTCTACTCCTCTCACTATAACCAGAGTTGTCTACTCCTCAAACTCAATACCAGAGTTGTCTAAACTCTAATAACCAGAGTTGTCTACTCCTCAAACTCTCACTATAACCAGAGTTGTCTTCTCCTCAAACTCTCACTATAACCAGAGTTGTCTTCTCCTCAAACTCTCACTATAACCAGAGTTGTCTTCTCCTCAAACTCTCACTATAACCAGAGTTGTCTACTCCTCACCAGAGTTGTCTACTCCTCACCAGAGTTGTCTACTCCTCAAACTCTCACTATAACCAGAGTTGTCTACTCCTCAAACTCTCACTATAACCAGAGTTGTCTACTCCTCAAACTCTCACTATAACCAGAGTTGTCTACTCCTCAAACTCTCACTATAACCAGAGTTGTCTACTCCTCAAACCCTGACTATAACCAGAGTTGTCTACTCCTCAAACTCTCACTATAACCAGAGTTGTCTTCTCCTCAAACTCTCACTATAACCAGAGTTGTCTACTCCTCAAACTCTACTATAACCAGAGTTGTCTACTCTCACCAGAGTTGTCTCTCCTCAACTCCTCAAACTCTCACTATAACCAGAGTTGTCTACTCCTCAAACTCTCACTATAACCAGAGTTGTCTACTCCTCAAACTCTCACTATAACCAGAGTTGTCTACTCCTCAAACTCTAACTATAACCAGAGTTGTCTACTCCTCAAACTCTCACTATAACCAGAGTTGTCTACTCCTCAAACTCTCACTATAACCAGAGTTGTCTACTCCTCAAACTCTCACTATAACCAGAGTTGTCTACTCCTCAAACTCTCACTATAACCAGAGTTGTCTACTCCTCAAACTCTCACTATAACCAGAGTTGTCTACTCCTCAAACTCTCACTATAACCAGAGTTGTCTACTCCTCAAACACTCACTATAACCAGAGTTGTCTACTCCTCACCAGAGTTGTCTACTCCTCAAACTCTGACTATAACCAGAGTTGTCTACTCCTCAAACTCTCACTATAACCAGAGTTGTCTACTCCTCACCAGAGTTGTCTACTCCTCAAACTCTCACTATAACCAGAGTTGTCTACTCCTCAAACTCTGACTATACCCAGAGTTGTCTACTCCTCAAACTCTAACTATACCCAGAGTTGTCTACTCCTCAAACTCTAACTATAACCAGAGTTGTCTACTCCTCACCAGAGTTGTCTACTCCTCAAACTCTCACTATAACCAGAGTTGTCTACTCCTCAAACTCTGACTATACCCAGAGTTGTCTACTCCTCACCAGAGTCATCTACTCCTAAAACTCTCACTATATCCAGTTTCTCACAATTAGTCCTACCAGTTATTTCCACCTTACACGTCGAGAGTTTCCAGATGTCAGCCTTATATATGTCGCTATGCCTGTCACAAACTGCCAATAAACAACCATTTTTTTTGGAATGTTCCAGCAACAACTTGTGATGATAAAAGGCTTGATTCTGGCATCAGGTAGGTTTAATTAGCCAGAAACTAGATTACATGCAATATTTACAGATACTGAAAGGATAATCCAACTTTCACAACCTTATTTTAGGAAACAATAATTGCTTTTTGTTTTTAAAATTTTCAATCTCACAATAGATCTTTGGTAACATGCACATTCGCTGTGAATGTTATTCTGGCTTCTGGATAACAAATAAAAAAACCTACAATGCTGATTCTACTCCAGACGCTCTAGCAAACAATACAAGTCTTACATATGAGTGTTAGCTAATGCTATCATGGCAGTAAATTCCAGTCCATTAGAAGATCTTCACAAGTATCAGGAGCATCATGGATTAAACCTCTGGTTGTACTATATAAATGTTGCAAGACATATTTCCTATCTCCGAAAGTTAACTTTACCTGAAAACTTTCATTTTTAAAATAAGAACATATTCTGATTCTATAAAATGGATTTTTTCCTAAGAGTATTTCCAGTCAGTGTTACATAAACAGAGGTTTTGACTACTCCTGGATGTAGAAATTATGCTTGAGTAGGTAGATGGTTAGTATTATTTCACAAGTTCTGCCTGAAAGTCTCTTTAAATGACAAATTATTACCATGATGATTCATGTTTTAATATTATAATACATACTACGATATCTGATAAAAACATTTTATTTTAAGATAATAATGAATCATAGGAACTGAAAACAAATTTTCAGCCTTGGTAATTAACAACAAAATGCTAAACCCAATGACAAAATTCAAAATTATTAATTAGTTTTTTTTCTGGTAAGTAAGTTTGATGCAAAAAATCAATATTTTCATTTAAGACCTTGTTTACAATAAGTGTTCATAGACAGTATGTAAAACATTGTTCTTGGTCAGACATTTACAGAAAGCATCATGACTGGGGCCATATTTGGTCTAGGTAGCACCTGTTCACTTAACAGTGGAAGGGTCCTTTATATCCACAAGTACTATGAATAGAGATATCCTTGTTCTGTCTGATGAATTCAAATTTTTAATATTCCTAAAAAGTATCAGAAACTCAAAATAGTAGGTTTTGTTCATGAAAAACAGTTGTGAAATCATGTTACAAAATGGCAACCACAAAGTTTTGACCAGGCTGAAAAATAACAACATATTATCTGTTCCTTTTCCTTGACAAACTCCAAAGTTTTTTTCAATTTTACATATGAAACTGGTGAGGTAGATCAAGATGAGTTATGTTGGACTTTGCACCAAACCAAAAAATAAGATTTGGTTAGGGCAATCCAGGGATCAGTTGAAATTCATTTAAGTATTAAGGATGAGTAGCATTTTAAAGCAAATATTGTCTTTAGGGGCCCTGCCCCCAGATCCCTGGGTGTGGAATCAACTTTATGGAAGCAAGACTTATTGCTCACCCTTAAAAACGTTTCAGGCTGAATTTGATTGAAGTCCATCCAGGAATGAAGTATTTTTAACTTTCCATATTGGAAGCCATTTTGGGGTCAAATCAACTTTCTGAATATGAGAACTATTTGCCCACCGCTAAAGATATTTCAGACAAAATTTGAATGAAATCTATTCAGGCATCAAAAAGAGCAACATTTTAAAGCAAAACCTAGTCTAACTTCCCCTTCTTAGGTCCTGCCCCTAACTCCCTTAGGGTCAAATCAACTTTCTGAATTTTAAAATCATTTGCCCTCCCCTATTTACTTTTCAGATAAGATTTGGTTGAAATCTGCCAAGATGTTCAGCAGGAGAAGTGTTTTGATGGGAACAATACAGACAGCAGATGACACACAATGATGGACAATGCATAATAGCAATTGGTCATCTAGAACCTTTAGGTCCGATGACATAAGTTCAGGGCAAACATGCTGGAAGGCTATCATATTACTATTGCACTTAACTCTCTATCATCAAATCTATCCCATACAGATACACATATATCCAATCACTTTGATTTGGAACTTTTAGAATATTTGAATATGCATTGTTTCTATTCTGGAGATTCATTAAAATTGTTAAGTACTTATGGAAATTAGGATTAGAAGTAAATAGACGCTGATACTGAGAATGGAAAGAATTGTAGTATAAGCCTAAGGACAAGAAAAGATAACTCTTGTGTTAGTCAAATTATAAGGAGAAGACAACTCTGTTGTTATGAAGTTTATAAGAGAGAGGGATAACTCTGATGACAATGTTTTACAGGATGAGTAATCTATTAACATGTAACAAACAAACTTTCAATGTTCCAGACTTATATCTAAAGAATAGCTGCCTTAAGAGTACGTACATATGTCACAAATCACATCAATAATGTAAGCATTTCTAAGGAAGAATGAAAGTGTAGACAGAAGCCAAACAAATGATCTGTAAGGATTACATGAATCAGCTGCTAAAATGCTACAATAACAGAGACTCCATCCATTTTAGATAGAGAATGTTCACTGATATTACCAGTACAAGCTTGCTTAAGAATCTCACCAATGTTATCAACCCATGGTACATTTTGTTACAGGCCTTTGATAGAATCGACCACCTCATGACCTTGAATATTTAATATTCAACCATACCATAATCTTGACCAAGTGTTGACCTGACTTTTTGAGGATTTCATCTTAGTGCAGGTTAAAAAGCTAAGCATCTTATGACCTTGACTGCACTCTGACCTTGACCTTATGAAGATTTCATCTTAGAGCCTGTTTCAGAGTCAACCATCTCATGACCTTGATCATGATGAATATTTCTTCACATTACCTTGACCTTCATTACTATTTTATTTTAGTCACCTGTCTCCTGACCCTAACTTATATGAACATCTACACAACAGAACTGATCTCTGATCCAGGAGACATCCTCAGATGTCAGGTATAGTACTTAAGCAGGTCTCATTGCTGTCTGGTTTTATCATACGCTGTGATATCATCTAGGAAATATGTGAAATAAACAATAAATTTTATTTCAAATGTGAAATTTCACTGAAAGACTCAAATGGCATTTTGTCCCTACTATTAGTGACAGAAAATTAAGTCTTTGGACACCAAAAGCTAAATAATGGGAACTTCTCCATTATACAAAACATACAGAGATCAGATCCTACAACATCTCCATCTGATAATTCACACACAGTCGTTACAGAGCCAGTCGTGTAAAACTCATAGTATGTATGTGTCTCTATCTATCAAGTTAAGTGAAAACGCTTGTAGACTGCCATCAAGTTTGATTTTTTGTCTGTAATCAATTGAGAAACAATTGTAGACAATTGTGACAAACCTATAGTAAAATGACAAAGTTGAAAGATTACACAAAACAAAATCAATACAATAGGCTTTTAGTGAAATTAATTCAGAAAAAAATCCTTGTGTTGTGTTTTACCTTCATTCTGAAGTGATTGATGTTTAACTTTTATACTATAGTAACAAAACCTTTGAACTTCAGGTTTTTAGCTATTAACCTTGATATGACCCACACCTGTTATTAATAAATCATTGTTACAAAATTCTCACACAGAAATAGGGGCCATAAAGACATTGATTACCCTATAAGATATTTCTGGTAAAATTTATTTCTGTAATTTAGTTTTTTGAAAATCATCTGATCCCTTGTGTCAGATTAATTTTCATTTAAAGAAAATCCTTTTCTATCAACTTTAAGACAACAAATGACCTCATGTTCAGATCTATTTTTGCCAGAGCAGCACTTTATAAAATTATTTCAGTTCAAAATTTGAACATTTCCAAATGACTTTAAGGATCAAGAGATCAGAGATGGACCTTGGCGTCAAGTATCATATGATATGGAAAAATGAATTCTTGAAGATTTAGTGATAATTTAGATACAGAAATATATATCTTTCTGCAAGTGAAAATTTTCAGCAAGAACACATTTCATTTTAGGTAAAAAAAGGCTGCTAATTAACATGGAGCAATTCAATTCTTTGTAGCTGTTTAATCATCAAAGCCATTGGACAAACAGGTCCTTGTGCTTGACCACTCAAGACAGTTATTTTTTTTCATAAACTCAAATTTCAAACAAATATATGCAGTCCTGTAAAACACAGACTGTATATAGAATATTTCTGTGTAAATGATACAAATTTCCTGACAGCTAAATGCTTTCTTACGTATCAGTAATTACAATAGATGGTGAAGTGAAAACCAATTAATATCATGTGCTATTTATCAGAAGAAAATCTTACAATAACCAGAATGTAGGATTAATGGTTGATATGTTTCTTGTAAACTTGGAAATCAACTTTGCAATCACACCATACTGACTTGATTCTCACTTAAGTTGCCTCAAATTAAAAGATTTCAAATTGACTTTGCTTGCTCTTTATAACACATGTTTATTTTTATGATTTATTTGTTTTGTTTTCTTTAAAATATGCCACTTGCTATAAAAATTAAAGTGAAAGTCATACCATATCTATAAACCATGAGATTAAAGTTGTGATAGTTCAGACTGCATGCCCATGTGTACGTGCCATCAGCTGATATTTTGGTGCAGAAGTCACCCACAATGTTGTCACAATTAGTATAGAATGGATATCTGCAACTTCAGTCAATTTACGGAAGTTACTTGAAGGTTATTTATCAGCTTTCAATTACTGGAGTTCTTTTTCTTTGAGCCAATACCTATAACTATAGCTACCAAATAAGGTACTGTTTACATTTAAAATGTTATATTTCATTGGCTGCTATATTATGCAGGTATGTTAATATTGCTTTCTGAAACTTCACTCATTTTATTTACACAAATTGTACATTGTAACAAATTTCCGACGTTGTCGCCTTCCTTTAGAAATTTCTGAATCAGTCACTGTTGATATTTACAGTATGGTAATTCTGATGAACAGGTTGACAAGTCACATAATCATATCTATAAATGTATTGTTGTCATTAATGTATGCAATACAGTGTTAGCATTGTACAATACTTTGTCATAAATACATACATGTGGTGAGAGTTTAGTTTTCATCATCACCAACACATTAAGTATTGTCATTTCCTATCCCAAAGCTCAGAGACTCGTCTCTGACAATGCAGTTATGTTCTATTTAAGGGAGTGGGTAGTTTGAGAGTAATTCCATGTATTTTTACAGCAGTTTGTTGGATTCATATTATTACTCTAATATTCATATGTCATTCAATGCCTTTTTTGAAATGAATTCTGAAATATTTCTATAATTGAATACATTTTCTGACTTGTTACTATAGTCACTGTCACAGACGTGTGTATGTTGGACACAAAAGAGTTCCAATCATAACGAATGACATGAGGGCATGGTCGTGTATTTTCAACCGTAAGATACTGAAAAGCAGAATTTCTGATGATGCATAGTGGTTATGTTGAAAGGTCAATCAGATATCACAAAACACATCCTTGGGAAAACCAAGTTTGAGAACGAAATGTTTACAATCACCTTAAGATATCTTAAATAGTGAATGACTTAATGGAAGAGGAAAAGTCAACATTCTGACATTGTGACCAAACAAATTGTTTTTCACGTTGACATTCCATATAGGTTATGAATCATTTGGGAGATTAGATGATGTTATCAGCATGCAAAAGGGCCAATTTCTGTCTAATTAATCTAGAATTCATTGCATGAAACTTCCAGTTGTAATGAAAACATGTTTATGTAAATCTAAGGATAGCAAACCTCATTACACCCAACTGAAATGTCTTGGTCATTGTAAAATGATAAAACAAACACAATCTATTATAAGTTACATAAAATTTGTATAAAGTTTGATCATTTTTATTTCATATCTTTTGTAAAACATGATTCGTTGTGTTCAAATTGATTGGTCCCAATATGGATACTCATCTTGAGGTGTATTGGGAAACTTTGTGGCATGACGCCTACTAATACTTACCAACTATGAGAAGTTCCATGTGACTTTAACACTTGGATTGTGTAAGTTAATTATAAAACAAATGCATCAGACTTCCCCGGAGCTAGCTGAACCTTAAAGGTCAAGAGGTCAACCTATTGTTTTGGAGTCTGGAGGTGTGATGTTTACATAATACTCCATGTATAACCCATCACCCTTGAGGTATAAGTACTTATTTGGCAGTAAGTGGTTTCAACTGTATTACATTTTAAAAATTAACAATGTAGCATTAGATATCAACCTAAGCTAGTGTGACATTGAACCCAGACTATCTGACATACTACCTCATAATGATTAAAAAAAAAACCCCACGTCCAACTATTTACAGAGCCTGTCTAATCATCAGTAACCTAACCTGTCAAATTGACATTTACAGATAAAATCTATTTACAGAACACAGGATTTTCTTCAAACCATCACTGTTGATGAATTCTAACAGATTGGACTTTCCAGGATAGAGTTGTTTTTTTCCTGCTTGTCTGCCCTTATAGGTTGAATTAGACTTGTATCTCAGTGTATTCCTCAGGAGCAGGGTAACATTATTGACCATCCTACTTTGTCCCTTGGGAACCTTCTACCTTTATTTACATAATACTGAACTGTTGTGGCCTCGTAATCATTACCCTCAATCAAACCCGAGTACCATTCGCTTAGCATTGCTCCAAATTAAATTCAAGCTTACACTGACTTAGCAACCGAAAAAGCAAAAGAAATTGTCAGTTGTTGTATTGTGATATCAATTCATTGGGTAGTATTGATTTTGTTGTTTCTTAACATCCAGGTCTGTAAGATACTTTGTCTCGCCCTAAGTGATTGGTGGTATGATAAGGAGAGGTTATAAGTTCTTACCTTTGACAAAGCTTGCCTTAACCTCACGACTTTGCCCAACCCCAGCTGTTGCTCACTCTACCACTTGTTTTTATGCTTAGTAGAGATTGAATGTGGGACTATAACCTCCCTATAGATGGAGATGGGCCATCTGTGGAGCATTACTTATAATTGGATGTAAATCTCAAAATCAATAGTATACAGCCTAGGATATGATTGTTCTACACCACTAACTCATGTAGATATCACATACTTCACAAGCCACACCCTGTCTGGTCAACTCAAGTTCAGAACAGCTGAACAAGACCAATTCACATTTCAGGACACCTGAACATGTCAAACACAGGGTTCATGCAATCCAAACAAGTCAGCTCACAGATTAGCTAAATGAGTCAGTTCACAACTCAGGTGATCTAAATATTATTCATCTCATAGTTCAGGCCATCGGAAAGAATCAACACAAAATTAAGGCAATATTTATTGACCAACTCTGAGGTCAGGCCAGATAGAGAGTGAATCAAAGTTCAGACCACCTGCACTGGTCAATTCAAAATTTGACTACCTGGTCTGGACAACTCAAAAGTTCTGGGCACATGTGGTTGTCAACTCAAAGTTCTGACCATTCGCACTGGTCAACTCAAAATTTGACTACCTAGGATACTCGACTCAAAAGTTCTGACCACTGCGACTAAGAGGACAACTCAATTTTCGGCCACCCAGAATAGTCACAATCTGGACTGGTCAGTTGACAGGTTTTGACCATCTGGGGTAGGCAGTTCAATGTTTTCTAGTTTCACCTACAATCATATAGGAACATAAACATGGTCAACAAATAATTTACAAATGTTTGATTCGTTTAGAATATTCATTAGAGTAATGTAGATACTGCTGAATTAAAGGATTTAACGGACATGTTTCTGACAGCATACAGAATCTATAAATGTGTTCTGTATAACACAAGGGATCAAAGATCTGTGTGCCCACCGTTGCTTGTTTGATATTTATTTGTTCTTTAAACATTGAATCTTTCTTTTCTTTTCCTCTTCTGTTTTTGCTTTTGATTACATAAAATTTGAAAATTCCACTTGAGATATAGCTTTGATAATTTCAAACTATCAAATCCAAGATGGTCATTTTACTTTTTTGATCAGACCAAAATCAAAAGGCTATGGACCATGTGGGACCTCCATAAGAAACCAGAAAAAGATCCACCCAGTACTTCTCAAGAAGGAGTAGAACATATTTCCATTGTCAAAATCCAAGATGGCTCCATGTCAGCCATTTTGTGACCTTAATGAGAAATTTGAGAGAGATACATCTAGCACTTCTCAAGAAATAGGGATAAATGAATTGCTTGTGATGACAAAGGGACAACATACACAGAGTGATTTAAACAGTCCATCCACTAATGATGGTGGGCTAATAAATAACCCAACTGCATTAAGACACCTCTGTGTAACTGGAGATGCCATATAAGTTTAACCTATAAATATGAACCAGTCAGGCACAAGACATGTCTTATAGATTTACCCTCCAGACATGAACCAGTCCAACACTTTAGATTTACCCTAAAGTCATGAACCAGTCAGACACTATAGATTTACAGACATGAACAAGTCAGACACTATCGATTTACCCTACAGACATGAACAAGTCAGACACTATAGATTTACCCTACAGACATGCACCAGTCAGACTATAGATTTACCCTACAGACATGCACCAGTCAGACACTATAGATTTACACTACAGACATGAACCAGTCAGACACTGTAGATTTACCCTACAGACATGCACCAGTCAGACACTATAGATTTACCCTACAGACATGCACCAGTCAGACACTATAGATTTACCCTACAGACATGCACCAGTCAGACACTATAGATTTACCCTACAGACATGCACCAGTCAGACACTATAGATTTACCCTACAGACATGCACCAGTCAGACACTATAGATTTACCCTACAGACATGCACCAGTCAGACACTGTAGATTTACCCTACAGACATGCACCAGTCAGACACTGTAGATTTACCCTACAGACATGAACCAGTCAGACACTGTAGATTTACCCTACAGACATGAACCAGTCAGACACTATAGATTTACCCTACAGACATGCACCAGTCAGACACTATAGATTTACCCTACAGACATGCACCAGTCAGACACTATAGATTTACCCTACAGACATGCACCAATCAGATATTTACCCTACAGACATGCACCAGTCAGACACTATAGATTTACAGACATGAACAAGTCAGACACTATCGATTTACCCTACAGACATGAACAAGTCAGACACTATAGATTTACCCTACAGACATGCACCAGTCAGACTATAGATTTACCCTACAGACATGCACCAGTCAGACACTATAGATTTACACTACAGACATGAACCAGTCAGACACTGTAGATTTACCCTACAGACATGCACCAGTCAGACACTATAGATTTACCCTACAGACATGCACCAGTCAGACACTATAGATTTACCCTACAGACATGCACCAGTCAGACACTATAGATTTACCCTACAGACATGCACCAGTCAGACACTATAGATTTACCCTACAGACATGCACCAGTCAGACACTATAGATTTACCCTACAGACATGCACCAGTCAGACACTGTAGATTTACCCTACAGACATGCACCAGTCAGACACTGTAGATTTACCCTACAGACATGAACCAGTCAGACACTGTAGATTTACCCTACAGACATGAACCAGTCAGACACTATAGATTTACCCTACAGACATGCACCAGTCAGACACTATAGATTTACCCTACAGACATGCACCAGTCAGACACTATAGATTTACCCTACAGACATGCACCAATCAGATATTTACCCTACAGACATGCACCAGTCAGACACTATAGATTTACCCTACAGACATGAACCAGTTAGAGATTTACCCTACAGACATGCACCAGTCAGACACTATAGATTTACCCTACAGACATGAACCAGTTAGAGATTTACACTACAGACATGCACCAGTCAGACACAAGACATGTCAAAACTGGCAGCAACAGCCTTTTCTCAGTACCAGCTTAAAACTGTGGGTCGTTCACATTGTCACAGTGATTGTGCATGTGATACAGAAAACCAATTTCCTTCCACTCCCTTTCGAATCAATAATATGGAAATGTATATTTAGAAAACAACAATAGAGGACAGGCAAGGAGCCCATTAGGTTTACTACAAATATGATCACATCGAGTTGTTAGACATGTTTAAAAAGATGACAATTTTCTGCACAACAGAAATAAAACCAGCTCAATTGGAAACTAATTTTTAAAATTCAGAAGCAATTTTCTTATATGAAAAAATGCTCCATCTCTAGAAACACTTGTTTTTTATGTAGGGATGGATAATGTCTTTGGAATAAGATAATATTACTGGTTCTAGAGAATCATGATTGCTTTGACAAAACCAATTCTAACCTCTTAAAATAAAATCCTGATTTACTTAAAAAGCTTCCATCTCATTTTACTTTCCAATCAAAACTGTTACTTTGCCTATTTTTACAGTCTACTAAAACACTGATATTCCACCTTTAATTTCCAATTGGGACATGTCCCCGTTCCTGATTTTAACACTAACAATTTTATACAGGCCAATGAAATATTGTCTTTCTAGGTCTGTTATCCAATCCGAACCAGTCACAATTTATTTTTCTATCCAATCAAAATCAAAGATTATTTCTGTACAGAATCATCTAATCAAAATCATAAAAACACTGCTTGTCTCTTGTTTGAAGCTCCAACCAAAACTCTTTCTAAATTATTTCACCATCCAATCAAAATGAGCAGCTCATTCTGCCTGTTAAACCAATCAAAACCCGTCGTTTGTCCCAGAGTTGTGTGTCTAACAAATCCCTGTTTTCGGGGTTTCTTCAGTCCCATAAAGACCAAATTCATTTTGATTTTGATATTCCAAACAGGAGAAGGGAGATGAGTTTGACATATCAATACATCTCTCTGATGTATATCAGTTATACCAAAATGCTTCCCTCCATCGCATCTGGCGGTCATTTCCACCTGTGACCATATTGGGGCACACATCCACACTGTGTGATCATAAACTAAATGAGGACGTTGAGACAGACATGACACATTCCAACTCTGCCTCGTTCACATACTGACCTTTGTATCCAGACTGTCCAGACAGTGCACGGTTGTCGTGACAACTGGGTATTTATCACTGCAACATGTCACTACCAGTTAAGACACTCAATAGTACAGAACAAATCTGTAACCATTTATATCCTAACGTGGAGTGGGAGAAAAGCAAATTATGACAGGCAAGTGGCTGCTGGGAAGACATGCCTTGCAGTGTAATAACGCAATTACATCTCACAATGATATTCTGATCAACTTCCTGTCGCAGACCAATACATAATGTTGTCTAGACGATAGAATTTCACATTCTCAAAGATATCTCTTTCTCCTCTAACAAGTCCTTAAGACGTCTTTTATTTACATGATGGCTACTATTACTATATTTAGATGGAAAATGTCATATCCGTGCTGCAGATGTTTTCAAATCCTAGACGGTTTCAGAGAGTATATTTATAGGTTCAATTCACTATGGACAGTGTCAGGTTATAGGTATATGATTCAATTCATTAAAGTTTCTCCAGTCCTAATGCAAAGGGCAATAGCACATCAATTCTTTAGGATAAGGTTTCCACCCAGACAATTCAACCTGCCAAAAACGCAGACTTATTTTCCGAGACATTTGACCAGAATTGTCCATTATATCTCTTTCCCAGTAGCCATTATGGACCAAAATCCAATGGGGCTGAAGTGTATTTGTTGTGATATACAGTCACTCAGTGATGGTCTATAAATTCTTGTCTGTGAAAACTCTCTTTATATCAGATTCCTAATAAAGTTAGCCAACAGCAATTGAGTTTCACTTGCTTGTCCATCCTTAACAGTCAACTGAAAATTTTTGATCTAACAAAATTACGGATTATCATTAGAGCATGTTCTTGAATTGTATTTGGGTATTTGTTGCAGGCTAGAACTATTATCAATTTTGTAATGTATATTCTAATCATGATGTAAAGCTGATCTAAAATTAGCAGCAACTTTTAAGGAGCAGGGGCGTGGATTTAAACCAGAAAATGTCTGTATGTATGGGTATCAGGTGTAAACATGATGCTGTGGTGTTATGATACTATAGAGCGAAGGAGAATGATATCTGTTTAGAAGTTCTATAAATAAGACATTGATTTGGAAGATAACATGACAACACAGTTGGACATGGGTAATATCATTTGCTTACTCAATAAGATAGACATCAAAATTTCAATTGGCCATCTTGATGTAAGGAAGAAGTTGAAAATGTCTGTTAGATAATCATAAAGTAAATTAAGACATTTCAATCCAGGACTATTTAAATCACCCTTCATCTGTAGTCCATCCTCAATCCATCAGTTCTTCTACAATTTCTGTTTTTGCTGTTTTTTGATAAGCACAGGATAGATGGATCATTTTCATGATTCATATGTGGTCCCCTTTGGACCCCAGGTGTGCATTGTCCCATTCTGAAGCTGAATTTAGAAACGAAAAGGCTGACAGGTGGCCATCTTTGATTTTTATAGTAATACTTTGTTAGTGCTATTTCCAGAAAAGTGCTGGATGGATCATTCTCAAATTCTATATGCAGGTTCCTTTTGATCCCCAGTTATGAAATGTCAGATTTTGAGATCCCTTGTTATGAAATGTCAGATTTTGAGATCCCCAGTTATCAAATGTCAGATTTTGAGACTGAATCAAAAGAACTAAGTAGCTGAAATGGCCAATTTGGATTTTGACAGCAATAGTATGTTATTGCTATTTCAGGAGAAGTACTAGATTGATCATTCTCAACTTTCACATATAGGATCCCCTCGTTCCCTATTTGTGAATGTTTCTATTTTGGGACTAATTAAAAACAAAATGGCCAGAAAGTGGCCATCATGTATTTTGACAATTAGTGTTTGCTATTGCTATTTCTGAAGAAGTGCAGTGCCGACTATTCTCTAACTCTATATGTTGGTTCCCTTTGCTCAATTATTGTGGAATTTTCCAATTTCAGACTGATTCCGAAATCAAAATGGTCAAAAGGCACCTATCTGGATTGATCATTTTCAGACTGGATTCCGTTGAATCCTAGTTGTGCAGTATGCCATGTTGTGACTGATTTGAAAACCAAGATGGCAGATAGGTGGACATATCCTGCACTTTGACAATTAATTTTTGTTATTACTGTATTTAGGGAAGTGCTGGGTGGATTTTTCACAAAGTGTAGGTTTTCTTTGGTCCCTCCTTATATCCATTGGATTTTTGGACTGATCAGAAAACAAAATGGTTGACAGACAGCCATCTTGGATTTCGACAATAAAAATTTGTTACCGATTCCCTGGGAGAGTATTAGATATATCCTACATGTAAGTTCCATGGTCTCTGCTTGAGCTCTTTTGAAACTGATCAGAAAAAATGGTTGACGGACAGCTATCTGGGATTTTGGTAATGAAAATTTGTATCACTATTTCACAAAAAAATTGGCTGGATTTCCCCCAAATTTCAAATCTAGGGTGCCTGTGGTTCCTGTTGTGTCAATTGGTTCAATCAAACGAAAAACTTTCTGATTGAAAAATCTTCATGATAAACCAAAAGTTTTCATGATTAATAAAGTACAGAGATAACATGACAAAACTTAAGGAGTGGGATTACTTCCCCTTAACATTGAATACTTTTTCCAAGTTCAGTGAGCACAAGCTAGATTTCCTGGCAGCAATGTCAAAAGGTAAACTATTTGTCACACGGCCAGACGACAACAGAATGATCGCTGGTGTCAAGTGAGACACGAAGGTATAGACTTTATAAACGACAACTGTTAAATCACTTACTAAGCCCTTCAATGCATGTCTAACAAAAGTTCGATTTTCCTGTGTAATATGCAAATAAAACAGAACCAAGTGGCTCTCGGGTTATTCCTTAGAGTCGTCTGTCTACTGTTGATGAACTCACATTTCACCCGATGCACTGAGGACGAAAGCTTAAGGGTTCATTTGCATACCGGTGTTTCCCGGAGATGGGGAATTGTCTGGCAGGGCCATCATACTACACAGGAAATGAAAGAAACTCATTCAAAGGAAAAGACATATAAAAAAAGTAAGATGGATCACCACTGCGTTTGCTTTTAATAGCCCTCACTACAACAGGGGAATGTACTGCTCACACAGGCATGGTACAGTCTCATAACATATTCAGACTAATTTGTGTAGGTGTAACTACCCGAACAACAGTTACTGTCATCAGATCCATATAAATAGATATCATTAATGGGTGGATCTGGATGTCATATATACTCTTTTTCTACTTTTACTCTCAGAATTTTTTACTGAATTTGACAAAGAAGTGACATTTCTGAAAACATTTCCAATTTTTTTCTTATTTGAAATACATTGTTCATTGCAAATGACAATACTATTTCCTCTTGTTTTGCTTATTTCTGTTTCAAAGCGTTAATTGAAATGACAACACAACATGTTGCGGCATTTAAAAATTTCTCTTTTTCAATGACCACAGCAGGAAGTATAATTGTAAGCCAGACTCAATCAGCCTTGTTCTGTATAAATCTATTGTAAAATCAATGTCCAGGTTATTGAATAAGTCACTCAACTGTACTAGCCTTTAATGTCCAGGAATAATCAACAGTTAAGAAATTCTCCATCATTTGCATATATATGCATTCTAAAGCCAACTACAGCAGTAATGGTACAAAATGACCAGCCATTACATTGAGTCCAGGTTGTATGAACTCTCAAACAATGTTCTAACTAGTAATTCATCTTGTTATCAGATGATTAAGAAAACCTTTCTTTTACAATATCAAATTAATCAATAATTTGTAAAATCTGCATGGCTATTGAACTGTTTAAATAGCATCAGATAGAGGTGTTGTGTTTACACATTTTCTGTATACTTTCCTATGTGATCCCTTTAGGTACAGATAGAAATACTTTCCTAACTCTTTACACAGGAGAGTTCAACAGATGTGCATAATTCTTCAACATGCAGTCTGGGGTTTTTTGTCGACTGATTGGGTACCGCTGTTCTGACGAGCAGGTATTTGAAATATATTGACAAGGGAAATCAGGGTATCTTGAGATCAAATATTCACACATCTTATCAGATTTGGGAGATTTTCCTGTAAACTTAATCAGATAGTGTAATTAAACAAAAATTGTGTGTACTATAATCCTGAAGCTCAAGTCGGGTTCAATACAGCAAGGGAAAATATCATCATAGTTTGGATACAGGTAAATATGGAACTCCACCCATGGCATTGGATGTGCAACACAATTATTTCTATTACAACTGTTAATATGTTTAAAACACACAATATTCCATCAACTTACACCAGCTCACAAACAATAACCATAAATAACAAAATTATACCAACACAAAAATAAAATCATACAGACCAGAATTATACCAACTCACAAATAAAATCATACAGACCAGAATTATACCAACTCACAAATAAAATCATACAGACCTGACTTATACCAACTCACAAATAAAATCATACAGACCTGGCTTATACCAACTGACTAATAAAATTATACAGACCAGAATTATACCAACTCACAAATAAAATCATACAAACCAGACTTATACCAACTCACAAATAAAATCATACAGACCTGACTTATACCAACTGACTAATAAAATTATACAGACCAGAATTATACCAACTCACAAATAAAATCATACAGACCAGAATTATACCAACTCACAAATCAAATCATACAGACCAGAATTATACCAACTCACAAACAAAATCATACAGACCAGAATTATACCAACTCACAAATAAAATCATACAGACCAGAATTATACCAACTCACAAATAAAATCATACAGACCAGAATAATACTAACTCACAAACAAAATCATACAGACCAGACTTATACCAACTCACAAATCAAATCATACAGACCAGAATTATACCAACTCACAAATCAAATCATACAGACCAGAATTATACCAACTCACAAATGAAATCATACAGACCAGAATTATACTAACTCACAAACAAAATCATACAGACCAGACTTATACCAACTCACAAATAATACCATAGATACCAGACAACTAACAAACAAAACCATAGATACCAGACAACTAACAAACAAAACCATAGATACCAGACAACTAACAAACAAAACCATAGATACCAGACAACTTTCAAATAAAACCATAGATACCAGACAAGTAACAAACAAAACCATAGATACCAGACAAGTAACAAACAAAACCACAGATATCAGACAACTTTCAAATAAAACCATAGATACCAGACAAGTAACAAATAAAACCATAGATATCAGACAACTTTCAAATAAAACCATAGATACCAGACAAGTAACAAACAAAACCATAGATACCAGACAAGTAACAAACAAAACCATAGATACCAGACAACTAACAAACAAAACCATAGATACCAGACAACTTACAAATAAAACCATAGATACCAGACAAGTAACAAACAAAACCATAGATACCAGACAAGTAACAAACAAAACCATAGATACCAGACAACTTTCAAATAAAACCATAGATACCAGACAAGTAACAAACAAAACCATAGATACCAGAAAAGTAACAAACAAAACCATAGATATCAGACAACTTTCAAATAAAACCATAGATACCAGACAACTAACAAACAAAACCATAGATACCAGACAACTTACAAATAAAACCATTGATACCAGACAACTAACAAACAAAACCATAGATACCAGACAAGTAACAAATAAAACCATAGATACCAGACAACTAACAAATAAAACCATTGATACCAGACAACTAACAAACAAAACCTTAGATACCAGACAAGTAACAAATAAAACCATAGATACCAGACAACTAACAAATAAAACCATTGATACCAGACAACTAACAAACAAAACCATAGATACCAGACAAGTAACAAATAAAACCATAGATACCAGACAACTAACAAATAAAACCATTGATACCAGACAACTAACAAATAAAACCATAGATACCAGACAACTAACAAATAAAACCATTGATACCAGACAACTAACAAACAAAACCATAGATACCAGACAAGTAACAAATAAAACCATAGATATCAGACAACTTACAAATAAAACCATTGATACCAGACAACTAACAAACAAAACCATAGATACCAGACAAGTAACAAATAAAACCATAGATATCAGACAACTTACAAATAAAACCATTGATACCAGACAACTAACAAATAAAACCATAGATACCAGACAACTAACAAATAAAACCATAGATACCAGACAACTAACAAACAAAACCATAGATACCAGACAACTAACAAACAAAACCATAGATACCAGACAAGTAACAAATAAAACCATTGATACCAGACAACTAACAAACAAAACCATAAATACCAGACTAGTAACAAATAAAACCATAGATACCAGACAACTTACAACTAAAAAACCATAGATACCAGACAACTAACAAACAAAACCATAGATACCAGACAACTAACAAATAAAACCATAGATACCAGACAAGTAACAAATAAAACCATAGATACCAGACAACGTACAACTAAAAAACCATAGATACCAGACAACAAACAAATGAAACCATAGATACCAGACAACTAACAAACAAAACCATAGATACCAGACAACTTACAAATAAAACCATAGATACCAGACAACTTACAAACAAAACCATAGATATCAGACAACTTACAAATAAAACCATAGATACCAGACAAGTAACAAATAAAACCATAGATACCAGACAACTAACAAACAAAACCATATATACCAGACAACTTTCAAATAAAACCATAGATACAAGTAACAAACAAAACCATAGATACCAGACAAGTAACAAACAAAACCATAGATACCAGACAACTAACAAACAAAACCATAGATACCAGACAACTTACAAATAAAACCATAGATACCAGACAAGTAACAAACAAAACCATAGATACCAGACAACTAACAAACAAAGACATATATACCAGACAAGTAACAAACAAAACCATAGATACCAGACAACTTACAAACAAAACCATAGATACCAGACAACTTACAAACAAAACCATAGATACCAGACAACTAACAAATAAAACCATAGATACCAGACAACAAACAAACAAAGACATATATACCAGACAACTAACAAACAAAACCATAGATACTAGACAACTAACAAGCAAAACCATAGATACCAGACAACTAACAAATAAAACCATAGATACCAGACAAGTAACAAATAAAACCATAGATACCAGACAACAAACAAATGAAAACATAGATACCAGACAACTAACAAACAAAACCATAGATACTAGACAACTAACAAACAAAACCATAGATACCAGACAACTAACAAATAAAACCATAGATACCAGACAAGTAACAAATAAAACCATAGATACCAGACAACTAACAAATAAAACCATAGATACCAGACAACTAACAAATAAAACCATAGATACCAGACAACTAACAAATAAAACCATAGATACCAGACAAGTAACAAATAAAACCATAGATACCAGACAACTTACAAATAAAACCATAGATACCAGACAACTAACAAACAAAACCATAGATACCAGACAACTTACAAACAAAACCATAGATACCAGACAACTTACAAACAAAACCATAGATACCAGACAACTAACAAATAAAACCATAGATACCAGACAAGTAACAAATAAAACCATAGATACCAGACTAGTAACAAACAAAAGCATATCAAACAAGTAACAAGCAATACCATTCTTAACTTAAAATAATTTGTAAATCACAGATGTATTTACTGATACTTTTGATGGCATATATTTTCAGAAGGAGATATTATCTTGATCAGATATGTATAATTATTGGAATCAACATTTTTCATTATAATGATATTTTATTTTCACATGTTCTAGTATGTTTCATTTGGCACAGACTAGATGTGAGCCATGTTGATTTTTTTCACAGAGATTTGCTTGTTACATGGAAATTTTGTTGACAAGTATACATGTATGTATATAACTTCATTAATTATGACAACAATTGACAACAATATTTCAGTTTGGTATATTAATCACTGTTACACATATAATTACTTATTACTTAAAAGATCTCATGTTTATATCAGTTCCAAGATAAATTAGGAGTAGAACTTATTCTCTTTTTAAAATGTGAGTTTGTGTTATAAAAACAATACCTTTTTGTCCATGACGCACATTTGTTTAAATATATTTTAAATGACAACTGTATAAAAAAAACAAAACAGAAAAACAAACTCCTACTTGAAAAGAATTATTTCTTGAAAATAGACTTGTTGAATTCCAGCTTAAACATTCATGACTGACCTATTATGTATTCATTTATGCATTAATAATTATCAAAGTAAAGCATCTCATTGGGTTATTGAAATTAGTGGTTTTTCCATTTGTGTAATACTTTTACATGATCATCTGTCACAACTTGATTGTGTGGTATTGACAAGTTAAAACAAGGGATATAATTAAGTGATGGCTGGCGTGCAGAGTTTAAAAAATTCCTTCAAAGCAAGCTATATTATCTTGGTTATATTCAATACCAAGGGGAAATAACTCCCACTGATACAGGCCAGCAGTATGAATCATCTGATTGAGGTATCAAAATGAAAGAGTAATAACAGTCCTGATGTTGTCAGATTACCAACAACTTCATTACACCCAAGTCAATTAAGATTTCTCTTCATAATTAATCCAACAATTTTTGGCAACAGATGTACATGTTCATATATATATTTTCTATAAAAAATGTCTGGTATAAGACTTTTGAATAGTGTAATATATAGACTACACAGTATAAACCTGAACCTACCAATCATATGTGATCTTAGATTTTTAAAACTGAATCTAAACAGATCAATTTGCACCAAATCTTAATTGACTTTAGTGTCACATTTGGCTACTGGCCTTTGATGATATTGTTGGTGACCTTCAGAGTATTGACCTTGACCTGTCATACAGGTGACATTTGAACTATTCACCTTGACCCAAGTTATAGGTAACTGTTTAAACTGTAAAACCTTGTCGCACTTAAAACATGTGATAGGTTGCCTGCTTGATGTTTGGAGAGTAAGATAGTTACCAGATACTAACATGAAACTTCATTTCAAACAGATTCTAACTGTTCATTGGTGACATACAAGCTATTAACCTTGAGCAGTTACCTCATAAATAAACATGATCACCTCTAGATGCCTTATCACCATTTTTTTTCAATCTTAGGCAGGCTTGGGAACATACAAAGAAGATAAGTTCAACGCTTTTTCTTTTAGATAATACTGGTAGCTCATACTAGGGATTGATTTCCCACAGGGTTAAGTAAAACAATATCACCATCCTTACATATCTCTGTGTTACCTACGGCAAATTTAAATGTATAAATTACTACAAGTTTTCTTGTAATGTTAATTAACTGAGAAAAAATCAGTTAATTAGAAGTTTTTTTTATTTTAGATGTAGATGCAGTGGATATGAACAAGGTTCTCAGTAATAACTTACATATTTCAGGTGTTTATTTCAGAAGCATTACTTTCATCAAATTTAGGTATAACACTTTTATGAATCTGATATTACTCAATCTTTCCCTTGTGAAATTTGCAATAGAATTAAATAGTTCTATTTTTTAACTCGTATTATATGAAAATGGAAATGAATCATGTAATCGTTCGTAATTTTCGACAGAAGAACGAAAAAATTGGCTAATTTATACATTGATATTGCGAATTTAATATATTAGACATTAAAATTTCAATAAATTAACACAGATTTTACTGTATCAAGTAAATTAAGTATAGATGACCAGACAAGGAAGATTTTCACCAAGATTTAAAGCTGACATGTTTCAGCATACTAGGTATGTCATCCTCAGAATAGTGCTACAATTCAAACTACAGGACTTATATAGTACCTCTGTCGAGCAACTACACATGTTGTTAAATGTTGATGTCATATATAGTACACAGGATACAATGATGTGATCTTTGGGTGACATTATAATATAAATACATATGGTGGAACTAGACTAGATACTGTACTGCGACTATATGTTGTTCATTATAGATTAAACGGTAACAAATGTAAAAAATGTAAATAGTAAATATAATATAGATGTATCCCTGAGGTATATAGGTACAAATATATATATAACAGTATAAACAGGTAAGTCATAGATGTACATTCTTTACTATTTATAAAAAGTATGTAGTGGACACAGAATTCTATAACAAGTATGTACAGTATTGCTAGCTATGTGAAGAAAATCACAGGTTTGATAGACACATGCAGTGTCTGTTAAGTACATTATACAAATATAAAATTAAGCAGATATTCAATACAAATAATAAAGATAGCAGTTTTTGTTTAATTATCAAATGTCCTGACAAGTGACCGTAAAGAGAATATCGAAATGTTCTTTATAGGATTATCTGTGTCTGATACCGAGTCCTTCTGGTTCTGTGGTTTTAAAGAAAACGAAATGAAAACCTTTTCCATGCATAGGCGTGTATTTAAGTTTTTTACCGCAGTTTTAAGCCCGATAGTTTTCACATGGCTTGCAGCATGTCCTTTGAATGTGAAGTGACCTGAAACTGGCGTGTGTTTACTGAAGTTTTGGATAGCCGTGAAATGGCCCTGAAAGTGTTCGCATATAGTGTTTTCAGTTTGTCCAAAGTATTGGATTCTGCATTTTAAACATTGTATCATGAAGATAGCGTTGGTAGAGTTACAGTTTAAAACTTGCCTAATGATGATAGTTTGTTGGTTTGATCTGCTCACAATAGTAGAAGGTGTCCATGTATGGACACAAACAGCAAGGTCAATGACAAGGTTGACTTCCCAGAGTGCACCTGGGTGGGTAAGTCCTGTTGTAAGAACGCCATACCTAGCATGTTAACATTAAAGCCTGGTGGAGATCTTCCTCGGATGTGTTCTGGTTATCTATACTTATTGTTTATACAGTACTCTAGTACCAGACTTATATATTATTTAGGAATCCATCCTAGAAAGATAACTGCAAATTAACAGAACTGCCCACATGGATGTTGCATCTTAATTGTTTTGTACTTTCCTCATATTAAGTTAAGTAAATGGTAAACACATCCTTAACACTTAATGCCTTTCCAGGGAATAGTTGCCATGGGTTCAGCTGAATTTTTTATGCTAGTGTTGATCTTAACTGGTATTTTGACAATTAACTCCGTGATGTTCCCTCTTGTATACAAATACATTATATATATAAAAAAAAAACACAAAATCTTACAGCATTTCCATTGGTTTGCTCTAAATTTGAAATTTCTTACAGCATTTTCATTGGTTTGCTCTAAATTTGAAATTTCTTACAGCATTTTCATTGGTTTGCTCTAAATTTTGAAATTTCTTACAGCATTTTCATTGGTTTGCTCTAAATTTGAAATTTCTTACAGCGTTTTCATTGGTTTGCTCTAAATTTTGAAATTTCTTACAGCATTTCCATTGGTTTGCTCTAAATTTGAAATTTCTTACAGCGTTTTCATTGGTTTGCTCTAAATTTTGAAATTTCTTACAGCATTTTCATTGGTTTGCTCTAAAGTTCATATTGATATCAAACTTAGAAAACACATCACCATTTTACTGAAAAACAATATGCTGTTTAAAAAAAATATTAAAAACCTCCAGAAAACAATTTAGTATTCTATCTAATATCAAACGGTTACGCAACCTTATAACATTGGTAACAGGAAACTTGTCTCCATAATCAAACTACTTGCAGACCAACAAAGCACGTCTTGAACCAATTTAGCACCACCTGTGCTGTTGAAACTTCCCAATGTGTATTTAAACCAGGGATGTCATGACAGAGAGGAAAAATAAACAAAACAAAAGAGCAATATTCTTGATATCACCTGACAGATATGTTTGTTGTTGGACATTCCTTGACATTCTTGGCAGCTGTTTCTACATATACATACTTTTCAATAATACCAATTTGGATTTTCTCAGTTGCATTGCATGTGTAAATAAATGAACTCAATGTCTGTTGTAAAAAATAGAAAACCAAGCAAAAGCCAAAATAGCACTGGTGTATAATATAGTGGATTGTGAATGCTGGTATGTGCTTCTGACCTGTGTTCATGGGATTTGGAGTAAGATGAGGAAGCGATAGAGAGGTGGGAAAAAATGGGACCACAGACATTAATGTAACATAGCATCCAGATTAACATCTTGTCATTATGTCAATTTTTTATTGGGTGGAATGGTATATTATACACAGACTGTGTTACCTAAGTCTGGGGTGGAATGGTAGATTATACACAGACTGTATTACCTAAGTCTGGGGTGGAATGGTAGATTATACACAGACTGTGTTACCTAAGTCTGGGGTGGAATGGTAGATTATACACAGACTGTATTACCTAAGTCTGGGGTGGAATGGTAGATTATACACAGACTGTATTACCTAAGTCTGGGGTGGAATGGGAGATTATACACAGACTGTATTACCTAAGTCTGGGGTGGAATGGTAGATTATACACAGACTGTGTTACCTAAGTCTGGGGTGGAATGGTAGTCTGGGGTGGAATGGTAGATTATACACAGACTGTGTTACCTAAGTCTGGGGTGGAATGGTAGATTATACACAGACTGTGTTACCTAAGTCTGGGGTGGAATGGTAGATTATACACAGACTGTGTTACCTAAGTCTGGGGTGGAATGGTAGATTATACACAGACTGTGTTACCTAAGTCTGGGGTGGAATGGTAGATTATACGGGGTGGAATGGTAGATTATACACAGACTGTATTACCTAAGTCTGGGGTGGAATGGTAGATTATACACAGACTGTATTACCTAAGTCTGGGGTGGAATGGGAGATTATACACAGACTGTATTACCTTAAGTCTGGGGTGGAATGGTGTATTATTATACACAGACTGTGTTACCTAAGTCTGGGGTGGAGGTAGTTTATACACAGACTGTATTACCTAAGTCTGGGGTGGAATGGTAGATTATACACAGACTGTATTACCTAAGTCTGGGGTGGAATGGTATATTATACACAGACTGTATTACCTAAGTCTGGGGTGGAATGGTAGATTATACACAGACTGTATTACCTAAGTCTGGGGTGGAATGGTAGATTATACACAGACTGTGTTACCTAAGTCTGGGGTGGAATGGTAGATTATACACAGACTGTGTTAATCTGGGGTGGAATGGTATTATACACACAGACTGTGTTACCTAAGTCTGGGGTGGAATGGTAGATTATACACAGACTGTGTTACCTAAGTCTGGGGTGGAATGGTAGATTATACACAGACTGTATTACCTAAGTCTGGGGTGGAATGGTAGATTATACACAGACTGTGTTACCTAAGTCTGGGGTGGAATGGTAGATTATACACAGACTGTGTTACCTAAGTCTGGGGTGGAATGGTAGATTATACACAGACTGTGTTACCTAAGTCTGGGGTGGAATGGTAGATTATACACAGACTGTATTACCTAAGTCTGGGGTGGAATGGTAGACTATACACCAACTATATGACTTGATTCTGGGTCTAAAGGAGATGGTGATTGAATTTTCAGACAACTTATCCCCTAAGGCCCATCACCTTGGACCTTTGTAAGTTGGGGACAATGTAATGTACAGTCTTGGTTCACCTTTGGTCATGGAAAAGTACCACAGAATTTCATCCAAATTTCTTTTTAGGTATTTTTGATAAGTATTACAATGTCAATAGTTAATGGAAGACACACAAAAGGCTTCACAACACGTGACTTGAGATTTCATCTTAGGTGGCAACAATAGCGAAAAACATCAACTAGGGTACTTCCATGTAGAAACTCTCAATATTTCTTAAATCATTGAAGGCCACAATGGTTCTGAAGTTACCCAGAGAAAACATGCTGATCCTGACCTGCGGTGTTTTGTGACCATGTTAGCTGGTTTACAGAGTAGATGGTGACTGACAGTTAGTACATACAGACTACACTACATATCTCCAGATCAACTCTAACACACTACACCAAGGAAATACAAAACCCTGATAAGTACATCTCCCAAACATCGGACTTACTGACAAGTCTAACTTGTCAATCCTGCCATCCATTGTGATATTTGTGGCCCTCTGTCTTCCCACTTTGCGTCACACTCATAGTTTATGGTCGATGTCTGTCTATCCACAATAATTGTTTGTTTTACTACATCTCCAATTTCAAAAGTGTACTAGTGATAAACGTTCAATTTTTTCTTCCTGAATCATTTAAATTAATTGTTTTACGCTTTCTCCGATATCAAACACATTCCAATACGTTTGATTGTTTACTTTGTTGTCCGTAATAATCCTCCAATGACTAATAGTGAACTGATTTGTTCCAATTCCACATCTAAAAATATCGGAACATGTTTCTCCAACTCTACACATTTTATATAGCTTTTTTACATCCAATGATGGTATCGTATCAACAGATGATAGGCATTTGACTGAAACAAACTTAATCAACTGCATTATTCTCAAGTAATGGAGTGCAAAATTCACATTATTTCAATAGTTATACATTAGATTGAAATATTTGTTAAAAGGATATTGAATTTTGACAACAGACTAAATATTTATAAGAAAAGTCATTACAATATGAATATTATAGGATAAAGTGCTGATTTTTCTAGTAATTAATGCCATATAGAAAATGTTCTCCTGTAAATATTACTGAAGTAAATCAATCTTAACACTGTCTTACAAGAAACAATGTTTAGTGTTAATTTATTATAAAAACTCACATCACCTGCTTTCTGATCACTTGTCAGTTCATGATTTTATCATTATCCTTCAATAAGCATATGGAATCAAGAGATGATAGTGGTGATGGATGTTCTCAGTCAAAAGGTTGACATATCACAGGATTGTGAAACAAGATTGGATCACAATTTAATGAATTACTATATATATCAGTGGGTTCACTGCCGTACACAGGCTACAACTGATAGCAATTTAAAACTCTAAACATAATCAAAATCAAAGTAAACAAAAGGCCCATACGGCCTGTATCACTCATCTATTTTTGGGGAAAGTGTTTAAAAGACTTGTATCTATTTACCCTTGAAGCTTTCAAGGCGGTAAAATGCACAGTTTATACAAAATTAAGTTCTTCTCACCTCAGAATGCTTCTGATCAAATTTAGGCAAACTGAAATATTCTAATAGAAGAAGGATTCAGAATTTGCTCCGTTCCCTGTTCCTGCCTCTCTGACCAACAGTTGATACAAAATTAATTCCCCTTCATCCAAGAATGATTCAGACAATATTGTGGCTACATCTAATCATTCCTAAAGAGGAGTCAGATTTCAAATATCTACCCTATTTCCCCAATAGGACCTGTCTTCTTTGGCCCCTGGGTGAGGGGGGGGGGGGGGGGCAAGACCCAACAGTTATACAAAATTGACATCCTTTCATCCAAGAATGCTTCTGACCAAATTTTGGGCAAAATCCAATCAGTCTTACAGCCATAGTAGAATTTTGAAGAATTTGCTCTATTTCCCCTAGTGGACATTGCCCTTCTGGTCATTGGAGGCCAAGACCTATCATTTATACAAAATTGATTCCCTTCTACCAAAAAATGCTTCAAACCAAATTTGGGTGTCTACAGGCAGAGCAGGGTTTTACAGATTGTGCTTGATTTCCCCTAATTGGCCTCACCCCTCTGGCCCTTTGGACCAGGTGAGCTTATAAAGATAGAGAGTGAGAGCATTGTCATGTTGCAGAGGTTATTTTCATGTACTATAATCCATTATGTGACAGACAGAATTTTACATTCATTATCAAATAATATGAGACTTAAAAAATTGTCAGAGGCATAGGTGAAGTGAATCTCTTGTGAGTTTCTTGTGAAAATTCTGAAACTCATTTAAGAAGTCTCATATGTAATGGAAACTCATGTAATATATTTCATTAAGTTTCCTGTATCTTTTGAGAAAGGTCAAGGTTTGGCACCCTTGGTTTAATTCTGTAACACAATGAAGCCCCACACAGGAGACAATGTATTTATAACTCTTTTGTTTCTCCTCTCACAATCATTCATTCTTTCATTCTAATATAATGAAAAGGTAGTGTTGACAACAAAATGTATTGATCATGACATATGAATTTCATTGAAATAGATCTTAACTCTTGTATTTTTTAACCTGAAGTTTATGTGACAGATTTTTCTTTCTGTCTGATTGGTGAGTCAGTCTTGTTAAGATTGAAACCAAATGTAATTCTGCGTCAATTCTACCATTGTAACTGTCAACATTTCAGACGAATGATTAAAAAAAGCTGTCCTTGAAACATAGCATGTGTTAGATTTTCCTTCTGGCATCAGCATCGATACATAAAAGACTACTATTACAGGCTTGCTGTAGCTGTTATTCTTAATTTAGATAAAATCTTGTTTACAACTTGCTGAAGGCATTATTTGGTGTCTAGACAATAGAAAACATATACCAAGTGGTACCTGCAACCTTAAAAGGATCATTCACAACAAAGTCAGAAAAATTCTCTACAAAATCAAATACATGTAGATGGCTTCCTTCATGTACTTAATGTTCACATTAAGGAAAAATTTTTAAAAAAAAAAAAAGAAAAAACAGAATCTTGGTGCCAACCATTGTTCGATCTTTATTTTTTTCTTTAATTTGACAATTGGATCTTTTCCCTGTTCTACTCTTCTTTCACTTTAAATTATATATGAAAATTGAACATTTCTCTGAAGAAATAGCGACAACATACTTTTGTTGTAGAAATCCAAGATAGCCACCTCTCATAGAAAGAGTCAATTTCTGTAAATTTCAAAGCTTTGTCCACACATGTTTACTGATCAAATAATATTGAAACTGGGCCTTTTGGATATTAAAGAAGATATTTGAAGGCTTTAACACATTTGGCTAATGTGACCTTAAACGTGAGTGGTCATCCTTGGGACAAATCATGCATGCATGATCCTCAATCTCTTCACTCACATTTTTCTTTTTTCATGGGAAAGCTTCAGGAATTCTAGGTAAATCTTTTTTGTAGATAACTCTCGTCATTATAAACCGGTTTTGAACTATTAAGTAGAGATTCTATATCTTAACGCATAATCTGTTTTTAGTTTGGGCCTAAAAAAATACAGTTTAACTACCAAATGAATGTTGTTTGTTCTGTAGCATAGATGCCATCTCTGTGAGGGCCAATCACCCTGTAAAGGAGACAGGTGCAGTGGTGCACCGATCAATAGAATATGTCGCACACCACAGTTGATGATGCAGCCATGGTGCACTACCGGTGCAGAGCATATTAATTTTTATGGGATGTATAACTATAGGGTAATTTTCCTTGTACCTGTCTCAGCCTGGGGGAATCATTGAAATACAAAGGAATGCATCTGGTTGGATGGTTATCTAATGTACACAGCTTATCAAAGGCAAATCACACACAACCTAATGGTTATGCAGTCAAATCACCTTAGTTCATCAGGTATAGGTGCACATTGGCCAATACTTAATTATAATTTCTCATTAATCCTGCTTCAGTTGACAACACATTCCAGACAAGATCAAAGAAGAAATATGCCACAATGAACAACTCACCTTAAAAAATTTCTTCCATTTTCTTTTTCCAATAAAAATTCCTTTCTTTTTTCATAGTACCTGATAGGAGAAAACCTAATTCAATGCACAATTGTGAAACTGTGATGAAAAAGTCTTTATCTACAAGAAATATCTATAAACATCAATTCAGCAATCACTATTACTCTCATACTTCTTAATGTTTTCAAACTTTGAAAACATCAATTTAAAAATCTTAATTTTTTAACCTTGCCTGAACACAATTACCCAAAACATTTTCCTTAAATGAACTTTAATTTTCTATATAATGATTGATTCATTGTTTTCTAATTGTTTTACCATATATGATGAAATATTTGACCTTTGCTGACCTAGGATAAAAAAGAGATATCTAACTTGCTCAGTGATAATTTTCATTATACCTAGGGGATAAGAAGACTTTGGAAGTTGAACCACTAGAGAAATTTAATCTCTTTATCATCAATATCAAATGTAACAGCTACCAAACCAATTGCTAAGTTTCTACTTTCATTTTGTTAAATAAATACTAGATAAATAAACTTAAGATTTATTTACAACTATTGCAAAACAAGTATTTCCATCTACTATGAATCACTCTTGTTGGCACAGACAGAAGCATGTGAGGGGTGTCAGTATAGAAGGAAATAAAGGAATCCATGGAAAGCCCAGGCAGTCGGGCAGATGACCCCATACCTTGTCCCTTTGGGAATCAAATCCCCAATATCATGGTGAAATGGGAGTGCTTACCCACACATTCAGGAACTAATGGACTTCTCAACTCTCTGGTTAACCATCAAATGTTTGAAAGCATGGTACAGGTGAGGGCCAATCATTCTCTTCATGTAGAAGTCCAAATATTAATCAACTTGTTTCCTGGTTAGACATTTCAGAACATCATCAACATAAACAAATTTGATGACAAATAGTGATATATTGTCAATGTATAAATGGCACAATTTTCCAAGATGGTGGACACTTATTGATATGAAGGAAACTAGCAGATAACTAGAACACTGACAGGTCAGAAAGGGCCCAGCTATGTGGTTAGTTTGAGCAAAGCAAACACAAGTTGTCACACAGAGCCTTATTTTATGTTATAGTTACAGTGACCTTTCATCTTTGGACCTGAATGGCTATAGGGCTACAACAAACTCAAATCATTCCAAAAAAATGTATTTTCCATCATAGCAACAATAACCTCTACCTTTGACTTCTGGGTCTGAAAGTAATCCCTACCTACCAAGCACTTTCAGTATGAAAGCATTGTATGAAATTTGAGTTTGATGGGCTAAAAGCTAACTTGCGTTATAGCAGGGTAACTGATTTTTTTTCTATTCATAGTAACAGTGACCCTGACCTTTAACCTTGGGAAATGATAAGCTATATACCCCAAGCAAGCACTTCCTTCAAGGAGGCTTGGCATAAAGTATGAGTGCCATTAGCCCTACAGAATTTGAGATACTGTAAAGAAACTAAAAAATGGACAGACAGATGGACAGACAGACGGACAAGCTAATAACTACAGGGCATCACATCTTGAAATGAGGTGCTAATTAAGACTACTCTTGTACATGGATGTACATGTGCATGTATGTGTATGTGCGTGCATATGTATGTGTGTTGCATACATGTATATGAGGGTGCATGCATGCATCCAATTTTTATCTATATATTCCTGCAAATATGTATCTTGCCTGTGTGAGTGTGTAAGGATGTGTCAATACATGTTTGTAATATGTAAAAACAAGACCACTCATAACTGTTAATCAGATTTCATTTTTATTCTCTTGTCAAAGCAAAGCAGAAGTTAAAATAAAACTGATATAAATGCTTTCCTTTATGAAGCATATAAATAACCAACCTTAATCTAAGATTTATTTCTCAAGATCAACAAATAAGAATGAATATGAATAATTTATACCAGTTCCCTGTTATATAGTCACATCACATGGGGATGACATCTGGGGAGGAGAATAAGCAGTGCAAAATGACTGTGAAAACCATAACAATATTCTGTTTGATAAATACTTGCATGTTTTTAAAATCAAATGTTTTTTTTTTTTGTCTAAAATGACAGGGAAATAAATATCTGCGACCTATTGATGATTGGTATCATCAGTGAGATAAGGAACAATCAGGGACACCTGTCAGTATAACTGATGTATAGCCCAGAAATATTGTACTTGTTTTTTATTCCTGTCATCATTTGTATGACTAAAGTAAACAACAGACTTCTGACTCACCACATGTATCACAAAAGACCACAGACCTAAATATTAAATCACTCCAAACCTGACAATAAGTTTGATCCCAAATGACTTCAAACCTGACAATGACTTAGATTCTAAATCATTCCAAACCTTACAGTGACTTAGATTCTAAATCATTCCAAACCTTACAGTGACTTAGATTCCAAATCAATCCAAACCTTACAGTGACTTAGATTCCAAATCATTCCAAATCTTACAATGACTTAGATTCCAAATCACTCCAAACCTTACAATGACTTAGATTCCAAATCAATCCAAACCTTACAGTGACTTAGATTCCAAATCATTCCAAATCTTACAATGACTTAAATTCCAAATCACTCAAAACCTTACAGTGACTTAGATTCCAAATCAATCCAAACCTTATAATGACTTAGATTCTAAATCATTCCAAACCTTACAGTGACTTAGATTCCAAATCAATCCAAACCTTACAGTGACTTAGATTCTAAATCATTCCAAACCTTACAGTGACTTAGATTCAAACCTTAAACCTTAAGTGACTTAGATTCCAAATCAATCCAAACCTTACAGTGACTTAGATTCCAAATCATTCCAAACCTTACAGTGACTTAGATTCTAAATCATTCCAAACCTTACAGTGACTTAGATTCCAAATCAATCCAAACCTTACAGTGACTTAGATTCTAAATCATTCCAAACCTTACAGTGACTTAGATTCTAAATCATTCCAAACCTTACAGTGACTTAGATTCCAAATCAATCCAAACCTTACAGTGACTTAGATTCTAAATCATTCCAAACCTTACAGTGACTTAGATTCTAAATCATTCCAAACCTTACAATGACTTAGATTCCAAATCAATCCAAACCTTACAGTGACTTAGATTCTAAATCATTCCAAACCTTACAGTGACTTAGATTCTAAATCATTCCAAACCTTACAGTGACTTAGATTCTAAATCATTCCAAACCTTACAATGACTTAGATTCCAAATGACTCTGATTCCAACAAGAGACTATGAATACCAATAGTTAGAAAGTGCTTTGAAGCTATTAATCCTGTTCAACACACACTTAACTCTCAATATTAATAACAGAAAGTCATAAATATTCAATTAAATTTACAAAGTAAATATTTCTTTGTGAAACGTGAAAAAATAAAGAAAAATTGTAAAAGCTTTTAGTAGACTTGTGCTTAAATATGTATTTTGTTTATAGAAATAGAAATAAGGTATTTGATTTTTATCAATGGGGATTTCAAACCAGTCACAGCTGACAAAATAATACTAAGTGATATAGTAAATATGCTAATTATTCCTGTAATCACAAGCCAAAAATTGTGTCACTGACGATCTAACCATAACATAGCTACTACTGCAGTATTCCGTACAACATACACTGGAATAATTCAAAATTATTTCATTAAGTATGCCAGTTCAGGACATATCATTTTCATGAAATGGTACAAAAACAGTCATGAACATATTGTATGTGATGTTTTAAAGTTGGATGATTAGACCTAACTTAAAACTAAAATTAAAAAATGAACTCACCATCACATTGGGAAAGTTCCAAAACGTCAGAAGTCTGGAAAAAAATTCTCTATAATGTTGGTGGTTTTATCTTTAATTTTTTTTCATCTTCATGCATCTTTTTCCCTGATAAAAAAAGTTCCTAAACATACCTTCCTTGATGAAGTAAAACAAATTATTTTCTTACCATAGCCTTCGAGCAGTCATCTCAATATTTGACCGACTTTCTGTTAGGCATAAATAGCTCAGTCAACCTGCTCAGAACAACAACCTATTTAGCCACACAGGAACTGAATATTAAAGCTAGACTAACAGCAGATAAGGACTCGATTTATTGGCTGTAAAATTCTAAGAAATATAGTAAATGTCGCTTTTTCCTCACTTAATCATGCTTTAAGGTCTACAATCCCCATTCCTTTCTTTAGTTACAGAAAAAATGAAGCATCCAATTTTCACTGTGGCTGTTTCTTAGGAATTCTATTTCACATTTCTTTGACACATCACACATAGATGAACTGTCATAATGGTTAGTTTATGCTTTGAAGATTTCTAACCAAATTAAATCAGATTTACTATAGCTTTCCCCTGAAATTTATTCATTAAAAACTCTTTTTGCAATGAATTGATTAATTTTCGTTCCTTTTTGACTATGACGGAATTATGAATAATTGAAATCTGCTCAAAACCTCTGTGTAATGCTCAACTTTGACTGGCCCGAAACAGAAACAGTTCAGCTAATATCTGATTGGTGTACAGATCACCATTGTATATAGCGCGTCATTACCATGAATAACCTGCCAATCACATTAATTTGAAAGATTATTGTTTTTCTGCAGTTAGAGCTCCACAACTGAGCTATCAGAATTGGACATCTTGGATACTGTAACTATGGTAATGACCTTTGTGAACCAACATACAGTTGGATATCTCTGTCTATATCACACAACCATACAAAGGTCATCCCAACCTCTTCGTTTAATGACAGATTTCACGATCAATTTACACAAAATTATTTCCTTTGTTATCCTACAATAAACATTTTGAAAATTTCAAGAATTAATTCAATTTCATCTAATAACCATATTTTTAACTTTTTTTTTCTCTTTCCCACTAAAACTTCCCAATAAATGTCAGTTAAAATTCCCCAATATTGAACAAAACACAACTATGGATCACAACCATAGGTTGGAATGCCAGTTAAAATAAAGTTCATTCAGATTTAAGTAATAAGGATTTTTTTACATAAACCTCTTTACATTAATTCCTTTATTCTCTCGTTTTGGGAAACTTTCTTTTCAAAGAAAGACAAATGGCGGCACAAATATATGGTAGTGAACTATACCAGAGAATATTTCTGAAAAGTTCATTTCAACCAAGATAAATTACTGAGGATGAAAACATGTGATCAATTGAATTTCTGTTTGACTACTAGGTATCCTGATGTGATTGCGGTGGTAAGATTTTTATATCATTAACATTAGTATACACAGGAGAACTACTGCTACAACCGTCTCTTGACTCAACTTGGTTTTGTTTTCAGGCCTGGCTGAATTTATCAAAGAGTTTACCAAAACAGGTCACAAAGTCCTTTAAAAGTGTATTTTATATAACGTAATCAAATTATAACCCATTTTCACTTTTTTGACAAATCAACACAGTGATGAATGCGTCCATCAGTAATAGCTGCTAAACTTCACAGAAACAACAATCGGCAGAATCATATTTCAGAATAATAATTTCTATGTGAAAAGTGCTAAAATAAGATTACTGAGCAAAATATATATCTTATATCTTTATAAGATATTAAGGAAGTCTTCAAAAAACAATAAAGAGACTATTTTGTCTAAAAGTACACAGCTGTACCTACCAGGGCTAGAAATCACGGATCAGATAGACTCTATATACATAAAACGCCGACAGGGACAGCTCTTCACCTGGCTATACGATAAATATGTTGATTATTATTTTTAGTTTTGTTGTTTTTTTAAAACCCAGCATTTCTTGAGATCACACTGATGAAGATGATGGGTAAGTTTTATGGTCTCCTACCTGATCTAATTAGAAAATATTTTACTTCCTTGTAAAATATAAAGTTTAATTTGTTCAAAGCTCGATGTTTTCATTGTAATAAATCTGGTTCTAGTATAGAACGTGACACTATACTGTATCATTGACCAGACTTTATAAGGTGGGTGGCTTTCTTATACTGTTATCCTACTTGCTATATATATTTCACTCTATATCAATTACCTGGATCTTTGTCCCCCAATGCTGTACATTTGTCCAAAAGACAATAACCATTTATCTTTCTCCTTTTTTCAACACCACAATGCTGTATCTGTGCCTCTTAGACAACGACTATATCTCTCTCCCTAAATTTCCCCATAACTAAATACTGTACATTTGTCCCTCAGACAATGACCCTATCTCTCTCCCTAAATTTCCCCAGAACTCAATACTCTACCTGTGTCCCTCAGACAATGACCCTATCTCTCTCCCTAAATTTCCCCAGAACTCAATACTGCACATTTGTCCCTCAGACAACAACCATATCTCTCTCCCTAAATTTCCCCAGAACTCAATGTTGTTTCTATAACTCTCAGACAATGATCCTATCTCTCTCCCTAAATTTCCCCAGAACTCAATGCTGTACCTGTGTCCCTCAGACAATGATCCTATCTCTCTCCCTAAATTTCCCCAGAACTCAATGCTGTACATTTGTCCCTCAGGCAACCACCATATCTCTCTCCCTAAATTTCCCCAGAACTCAATGCTGTACCTGTGTCCCTCAGACAATGATCCTATCTCTCTCCCTAAATTTCCCCAGAACTCAATGCTGTACATTTGTCCCTCAGGCAACCACCATATCTCTCTCCCTAAATTTCCCCATAACTCAATGTTGTTTCTATAACTCTCAGATGATGACCATATCTCTCTCCCTAAATTTCCCCAGAACTCAATGCTGTTTCTATAACTCTCAGATGATGACCATATCTCTCTCCCTAAATTTCCCCAGAACTCAATGCTGTTTCTATAACTCTCAGATGATGACCATATCTCTCTCCCTAAATTTCCCAGAACTGAATGTTGTTTCTATAACTCTCAGATGATGACCATATCTCTCTCCCTAGATTTCCCAGAACTTAATGCTGTTTCTATAACTCTCAGATGATGACCATATCTCTCTCCCTAAATTTCCCCAGAACTCAATGCTGTTTCTATAACTCTCAGATGATGATCATATCTCTCTCCCTAGATTTCCCAGAACTTAATGCTGTTTCTATAACTCTCAGATGATGACCATATCTCTCTCCCTAGATTTCCCAGAACTTAATGCTGTTTCTATAACTCTCAGATGATGACCATATCTCTCTCCCTAAATTTCCCCAGAACTCAATGCTGTTTCTATAACTCTCAGATGATGACCATATCTCTCTCCCTAAATTTCCCCAGAACTCAATGCTGTTTCTATAACTCTCAGATGATGACCATATCTCTCTCCCTAAATTTCCCCAGAACTCAATGCTGTTTCTATAACTCTCAGATGATGACCATATCTCTCTCCCTAAATTTCCCAGAACTGAATGTTGTTTCTATAACTCTCAGATGATGACCATATCTATCTCCCTAAATTTCCCCAGAACTTAATGCTGTACATTTGCCCGTCATCAGAAGCACTTGATCAATATAACCTATGTCATTGGAATGAGATAAGCTAGTTTTGTGGCTCTATACACAATAGTTTTATTTTACAGATGGCTAGCATGGATGGAGATCTGAACGTCACACATGTCAAAAACACAGACTGATCCCCATTAGCAAATGGACAATTTCTTGTGATCTGGGTTTCGGACATGCTTGCTTGATCTTACAATGTGGTATGCGACAGATTACCGTGACCTGTCATAAAAAGTATCACATTCTTTATAACATCTGTAGATTCAAAGTCAACAGATGAACCTTGGCTAATGTAAAAAGGCAGTTTCGACACAGTCGGTCACAGTTTACAAACTTTACAGATGGTTTTATGCACCAAGTTTTCTGATATTTCTTGAAAAAACAATTGAGATCTGCGACTGTTTTTTCGAAAATAGAATCACTTTCATCAATACATGAATTATATTTTACTTTTACATATTACAGCGGTACCTGTTACATTACATCTGAAATAACAGTAAATGGTATACAATAAACTATGTATAACAATACATGTTACAGTACTGTTACAGGAAATGTAGGGATTTCTTGTTATGGATGGTAGTGCCTTATTTTATCAGAAATATGTTTTCAAAATACGGTTTGACATATTCAACTTTTCATTTTAGTAATAATTACCATAACTTTAATATACGATTACAGTTCCTGCAACCATAAAGGAAAGCTATGGTAAGTATTACATTATGAAAATTGGTTTTATTTGAAAAATTCCTCAAATCACATGGATCCTACTGATTATATTATTTTGTTGAACTTGTCAATAATGAAGTTTCAGTTGAGTACAGTACCGTCTAGTTATTATAGTTATAACACGTAAAAAAAAATTTTATAGAAAAGTATTGCAGTACAGCAATTTTGTGGTATAATAGCATTTCATGGTCATGATTCATAGCTTGTGTAGGTTTTAAGCACTTCGCATTAGAGCAGCATTTCTGTCCCTATGTGAAACAATTTCAAAATGAAATTAATGAATTGAAATCAATTTACAAAGCTGGAGATGCTTTTGTTTAAATGTCAATAATTCTGTCTCATGGGAAGTTGGGCAAAGCTACAGAAAGGAATTAACTCCATTTTTAGTATAAGATTCTAAACAAGAAACACATGATTAAACTTATATTGATATCAACTGTTAAGGTAAGCAAATGGATCTGGTAATACTTTGACAAATTTACTTATATCAGATTCTCAATCTAATCAATTACTGGCTGCTAAGAGCTTTGGGGTTCAATATAAAAGACAATAGAAATAAGGTTAAATGAATGCTATAAGGACAGTTTATACAATACAGAAATAATTGTCAGATGTGATAAACCCAACAAACCAAATTTATCTAATAAATAAAGGTCAATATCCAGGCCTGAACACAGCTATCAGTCACTTTATTCTTATAGGTACACAGACCTGGTACAACATGGCCAGGCCTGGACACGGCTATCAGTCACTTTATTCTTATAGGGACACAGACCTGGTACAACATGGCCAGGCCTGGACACAGCTATCAGTCACTTTACTCTTATAGGTACACAGACCTGGTACAACATGGCCAGGCCTGGACACAGCTATCAGTCACTTTACACAGACCTGGTATAGGCCTGGACACAGCTATCAGTCACTACACAGACCTGGTACAACATGGCCAGGCCTGGACACAGCTATCAGTCAGCTGACTCTTATAGATACACAGACCTGGTACAACATGGCCAGGCCTGGACACAGCTATCAGTCAGCTGACTCTTATAGGTACACAGACCTGGTACAACATGGCCAGGCCTGGACACAGCTATCAGTCACTTTACTCTTATAGATACACAGACCTGGTACAACATGGCCAGGCCTGGACACAGCTATCAGTCACTTTACTCTTATAGGTACACAGACCTGGTACAACATGGCCAGGCCTGGACACAGCTATCTGTCACTTTACTCTTATAGGGACACAGACCTGGTACAACATGGCCAGGCCTGGACACAGCTATCAGTCAGCTGACTCTTATAGGGACACAGACCTGGTACAACATGGCCAGGCCTGGACACAGCTATCAGTCACTTTACTCTTATAGATACACAGACCTGGTACAACATGGCCAGGCCTGGACACAGCTATCAGTCACTTTACTCTTATAGATACACAGACCTGGTACAACATGGCCAGGCCTGGACACAGCTATCAGTCACTTTACTCTTATAGATACACAGACCTGGTACAACATGGCCAGGCCTGGACACAGCTATCAGTCACTTTACTCTTATAGATACACAGACCTGGTACAACATGGCCAGGCCTGGACACAGTTATCAGTCACTTTACTCTTATAGATACACAGACCTGGTACAACATGGCCACATGGCTTTACTCTTAGGCACAGACCTGGACACACAGTCACTTTACTCTTATAGGTACACAGACCTGGTACAACATGGCCAGGCCTGGACACAGCTATCAGTCACTTTACTCTTATAGATACACAGACCTGGTACAACATGGCCAGGCCTGGACACAGCTATCAGTCACTTTACTCTTATAGATACACAGACCTGGTACAACATGGCCAGGCCTGGACACAGCTATCAGTCACTTTACTCTTATAGGACCTGGTACAACATGGCCAGGCCTGGACACAGCTATCAGTCACTTTACTCTTATAGGCCAGGCCTGGACACAGCTATCAGTCACTTTACTCTATAGGACCTGGTACACAGACCTGGTACAACATGGCCAGGCCTGGACACACAGCATCAGTCACTATCTTATAGTACACAGACCTTTAGGCCTGGACACAGCTATCATCAGGGACACAGACCTGGTACAACATGGCCAGGCCTGGACACAGACCTGGTACAACATGGCCAGGCCTGGACACAGCTATCAGTCAGCTGACTCTTATAGGTACACAGACCTGGTACAACATGGCCAGGCCTGGACACAGCTATCTGTCACTTTACTCTTATAGGTACACAGACCTGGTACAACATGGCCAGGCCTGGACACAGCTATCAGTCACTTTACTCTTATAGATACACAGACCTGGTACAACATGGCCAGGCCTGGACACAGCTATCAGTCACTTTACTCTTATAGGGACACAGACCTGGTACAACATGGCCAGGCCTGAACACAGCTATCAGTCAGCTGACTCTTATAGGGACACAGACCTGGTACAAAAGGCCTGGACAACGGGCCTCAATGGTGATTTGAGTATAAAATTTACATTTCACATTCCAGTTTCTCAAACTTTCCACAAAATTTCAACTCAATGGCACTGATGGATGGAACAAGTGAATATGTTTTTCAAAATGGTGGCCATATTAGATTTTGGACCAACATGAAAAATAACACATAGTCAGGACCATAACAGGATCATTTCTGGCAATATTTATGTGAATCCCACTAGTGGAACATGAAAAGAAATTTGATATGTAAAAAAGTTTAAGTATGGCAGACAGTGCACAACGACAGATGAAACAGTGGTTATAGGTCATCCTGACCCTTCATGTCAGCTAAGTTATATAAACAACCCGTGATAATTGTTAATCACTAATATATGAAAAATGATTTTGAATATTTATATACTTTATTTTAAAATGTACACAAGTCATCAATTTGGAATTAGTGATAATGATTCTTCAACAATTCTAACAATTTCATCAATATGCTCAAGGTCTTGCCATGTTAAATAGTTTTTTTTAAGGTTAGGACTTTGCGAAGTGACTTTATCACATTAAATTTTGTTTAAGATATGGACCAAATTTCAGACAAGATTTCTTTGTTTTCAGAATATTTAAACCTCAGAGGTTATATTCCTGTGATTCTGTTTGATACCTAAATGTTTTAACTTAAATTGTAACATCAACATACTTCACACAATCAAAACTGTAAAAAAAAAAAAAATAATCATTTTTATGTATCAGCACACAAATGGAAAGAAATTGGTATTGAGAGAAAACAATGGCCTCTACAGACAGCTTTTTGGTGGTATGTGATATCTAAAATCAAATTGCTACATACTGGAATGGCTTTCCAGATTGTAGATATTGGGCCCAGGTTCTACATACACATCACTCAGGTCCTTGTGATCGTTATGGTGATGTTCTAATGGTACATTGGCTTTTTGCACCCTTCAGCAGCTCCAGTGTTAACACCATGCAAACACAGCTCTGAACAGATCAATCTGGGGCAGACAGACCAATCAAAAACCTGTTGAGATGATCTGATACTTTAGATATAGCTTTACAGCTCCCTCTCAGGCAGGTCCTCAAAACCCTGACAGCTTTTTCTTCCCTTGTCAGATATCCCTACCAGACATATTGTTTACTGTGCACCAATAGCTGTCTCCTGGGATGCAATTCCACAAAAACTCATTTAGGAACATTCAGACATTTTTATGAATTTAAACATAAAACAGAGACCATCTAGCCTTAACTGATACCTAGGGATTGCATGGTTCTCATAATGACATGGCAACAGGGTAAAATAAAAGAAGATCAAATCACACATAACAGCAAAGACAATTTCATACATAGAGCATACACTGTTGTCAGTAAGGACACTGTCATACTGGTGTCACACACTGTTGTCAGTAAGGACACTGTCATACTGGTGTCACACACTGTTGTCAGTAAGGACACTGTCATACTGGTGTCACACACTGTTGTCAGTAAGGACACTGTCATACTGGTGTCACACACTGTTCTCTGTAAGATCGCTGTCATACTGGTGTCACACACTGTTGTCAGTAAGGACACTGTCATACTGGTGACACACACTGTTGTCAGTAAGGACACTGTCATACTGGTGACACACACTGTTGTCAGTAAGGACACTGTCATACTGGTGTCACACACTGTTGTCTGTAAGGACACTGTCATACTGGTGTCACAAACTGTTGTCAGTAAGGACACTGTCATACTGGTGTCACACACTGTTGTCAGTAAGGACACTGTCATACTGGTGTCACACACTGTTCTCTGTAAGATCGCTGTCATACTGGTGTCACACACTGTTGTCAGTAAGGACACTGTCATACTGGTGACACACACTGTTGTCAGTAAGGACACTGTCATACTGGTGACACACACTGTTCTCTGTAAGGATACTGTCATACTGGTGTCACACACATTTTTGTCTGTAAGGACACTGTCATACTGGTATCACACACTGTCATACAAGTGTCACACACTGTTGTCAGTAAGGACACTGTCATACTGGTGACACACACTGTTCTCTGTAAGGACACTGTCATACAAGTGTCACACACTGTTCTCTGTAAGGACACTGTCATACAAGTGTCACACACTGTTCTCTGTAAGGTCACTGTCATACTGGTGTCATACACTGTTCTCTGTAAGGACACTGTCATACTGGTGTCACTTACTGTTCTCTGTAAGGTCACTGTCATACTGGTGTCACTTACTGTTCTCTGTAAGGACATTGTCATACAAGTGTCACTTACTGTTCTCTGTAAGGACATTGTCATACTGGTGTCACACACTGTTGTCTGTACGGACACTGTCATAAAAGTATCACACATAGTTGTCTGTAAGGACACTGTCATACTGGTGTCACACACTGTTCTCTGTAAGGTCACTGTCATACAAGTGTCACACACTGTTCTCTGTAAGGACATTGTCATACTGGTGTCACACACTGTTGTCTGTACGGACACTGTCATACTGGTGTCACACTGTTCTCTGTAAGATCGCTGTCATACAAGTGTCACACACTGTTCTCTGTATGTTCACTGTCATACAAGTGTCACACACTGTTCTCTGTATGTTCACTGTCATACTTGTGTCACACTGTTCTCTGTAAGATCACTGTCATACAAGTGTCACACACTTTTCTCTGTAAGGACACTGCCATACAAGTGTCACACACAGTTCTCTGTAAGGATACTGTCATACTGGTGTCACACACTGTTCTCTGTAAGGACACTGTCATACTGGTGTCACTTACTGTTCTCTGTAAGGACATTGTCATACTGGTGTCACACACTGTTCTCTGTGAGGTCACTGTCATACAAGTGTCACACACTGTTCTCTGTAAGGTCACTGTCATACTGGTGTCACACACTGTTCTCTGTAAGGACACTGTCATACAAGTGTCACACACTGTTCTCTGTATGTTCACTGTCATACAAGTGTCACACACTTTTCTCTGTAAGGACACTGCCATACAAGTGTCACACACTGTTCTCTGTATGTTCACTGTCATACTGGTGTCACACGCTGTTCTCTGTAAGATCGCTGTCATACAAGTGTCACACACTGTTCTCTGTAAGGACACTGTCATAATGGTGTCACACGCTGTTCTCTGTAAAATCGCTGTCATACAAGTGTCACAAGCTGTTCTCTGTAAGTTCGCTGTCATAAGAGTGAAGAAATGTCTTGCTTTTACAAAAAGTGAAATAAAATCAGCTGAACGTTTCAAGAAAAACTGTCATTTGGCTTGAAGTTTACCGCTTTTACAGGAAACACCTGATTTCTGTCAGACATTGTTAAGTTGCCTCCATATCTCAATCTTCGTAAATAAAACTCGGTAGATAGCATATCAACCCAAAATATTCAAGTGAAATTCCCCACATTTTCAAAGTATTTGAAATATTTCTTGGAAGGTTGCCACGTCAGATAAGAGACATAAACGTTAAGTCCTCATTGCCATGTTCTAATTCTGGATCATCAAGACGCTTGAAGTGTGACAAGTGAAATTGTAAAAGATATGGATTTGAGTGTTTGTGCATACCATGATGCACAGGAATAATTTCTATGTGGTCACATATTTTTTTGTACACTTAAGATAATTCTTGGTTTAAAAATTTACAATCCGTTCCAAAACTTCTCTCAAAAGAATGAAACAAAAACACAAACTGTATTAAAATGAGTTTGAATCTAAAATGAACAGCCAAAACTTAAACATATATACTGATGAAGTACTTCAGGTTGATTGGCATAAAGGCATGGAGTAGCTGGAAGTAGTACAGTGTTACATTTGTCATTGAATAAAGTTAACATATGTTTTGATAGGGCTTACATGCATAGCAGTAGTCAACAAAGAGAGGAACTTCGATTGAGGAGTATTAAGGGGAGGACCTAGGTTGAGGGGGTATTAAAGGAAGGACTTAGATTGAGGGGTATTCAGGGAGGGACTTAGATTGAGGGGTGTTATGAGGGACTTAGATTGAGGGGTATTATGAAGGACTTAGATTGAGGAGTATTAAGGGAGGGACTTAGATTGAGGAGTGTCAATACGGACATAGGTTGAGGGATATTATGGGAGAGACTTAGATTACGGGGTGTTACGAGAGAGACCTAGATTTAGGAGTATTAAGGTAGGGAATTAGATTGAGGGGTGTTACGAGAGGGACTCAGATTGAGGAGTATTAACGGAAGGACTTAGATTGAGGAGTATTAAGGAAGGGACTTAGATTGAGGAGTATTAAGGGAGGGACTTAGTTTGAGGAGTATTATGAGAGGGACTTAGTTTGAGGAGTATTAAGGGAGGGACTTATATTGAGGAGTATTAAGGGAGGGACTTAGAATGAGGAGTATTAAGGGAGGGACTTAGATTGAGGGGTATTACAAGAGGGACTTAGATTGAGAAGTATTAAGGGAGGGACTTAGATTGAGAGGTATTATGAGAGGGACTTAGACTGAGGAGTATTAAGGGAGGGACTTATATTGAGGAGTATTAAGGGAAGGACTTAGATTGAGGGGTGTTATGAGAGGGACTTATATTGAGGAGTATTAAGGGAGGGACTTAGATTGAGGGGTTTTATGAGAAGGACTTAGATTGAGGAGTATTAAGGGAGGGACTTGGATTGAGGGGTTTTATGAGAAGGACTTAGATTGAGGAGTATTAAGGGAGGGACTTGGATTGAGGGGTATTAAAGGAGGGACTTAGATTGAGGGGTATTAAGGGAGGGACTGAGAATGAGGAGTATTAAGAGAGGGACTTAGATTGAGGGGTATTAAGGGAGGGACTTAGATTGAGGGGTATTATGAGAGGGACTTAGATTGAGGAGTATTAAGGGAAGGACTTAGAATGAAGGGTATTAAAGCAGGGACGTAGATTAAGGAGTATTAAGGGAGGGACTTAGATTGAGGGGTATTATGAGAGGGACTTAGATTGAGGGGTATTATGAGAGGGACTTAAATTGAGGAGTATCATGAGAGATTATGGACTTAGATTAAGGAATATTAAGGGAGACTGTAGAAAGGGTGGGTCAGAATTTGATTTAGACACTTTAAACCCTATAACTAAACCCATATATAACTATTTGTATAAATGTTTGTGTTGTGGAACCTCAGAAATCTAAAGTTTCAACAATGTACTATATATCATAAAGTAGACTGTCCCTTTATTACAATTAAATCGGCATCCTAAAATTATACAAACATGGATTCAATGGAGACTGTTTATGATCTCAAGGATTCCGATTTTAATATCCACCAGATCAGTGTTATTTTCATAATCACCGGTTACTGTGACAACCAACAGTTACCATCCCAGTCGATAATGTTTGGGGTATTTTGATTGACATTTTATCGGCATCTCTGACTCGGACAAGGTGGAGTGTGACTATCTGCAGTGTAACATATCATCTAGAATCATTTATAGCCAATGTTTTGCCCATTTTAATAAATACAAATTTTACACGTGAGCAGAGAGTAATTCTGTCAAACTTGAACATGACCTTACTTCAAAAGCCTGAAACATCGTAAGTCTTGTTCAGTAGGACAGTTCTTGATTGGATATTGAGAGGAACACATATTACTTCTAATAATGTAATTAAATATTGCGTAATTGCAGTAAACCCTGCATCATAGTGAGCCGATTTTCCAAGGTTATTTCATATAGTCAACATGTCTCCCAACCTTGTTCCAAAGTGACCTTTAATCTCAACTCATCATATTCAAACGGTCCCATTAAAAAATATTCAATACTCTTTCTGAATGTGAAAAAACCTTGATAAATAGTTAATAACTAAATGGCTGAAAGGTCATACTAAAATGTTCCTGTGCATTTGGTTTAGTAAAGGTCATCTCCTATAGTACATTTTATTTAAGTGTTCAAATGATACATTCCAAATTTAGAAACTTACAATTCTTTTTTTTTTAATTCCAAAATGTTCAGTTTCAAATTAAAGCAAAAAATCAATTTCTATAAAAGGATGTTTAACTTTATCACATGTTACATAAGAAAGGTTATATCATGATAAGGTCATCATTCTGATTAAAGTATGCATGATATCTGAATATAAGGATTGATATAAAAAGGTCACTATTTCAACATGAAACTTGCTGGGGATTGAAACGGGCTTGCTACATTCTGGTTCTTTACAACAGTTATTGACTTAAAAACAAATCTTTGGTAGTAGGTGGCATTTACTTACAGCAAACAGCACAAAGTGGACTTTTCAGAGATTTTAAAACATTTTACAGTGATTTTAGATTTTTCTTATCAAAAAATGTTAGATTGTCCTTAACGTGCCATAAACAAAACATAAATAAGGAAACTAATTACATCTACAACAATAAGACATTTTAATCTGTGTTTACATAATCACAGTACTATTATAATTATTACACTTTGTCTACAATCTGTGTATACATAATCACAGTACTATTATAATTCTTACACTTTGTCTACAATCTGTTTACATAATCACAGTACTATTATAATTATTACACTGTCTACAATCTGTGTTTACATAATCACAGTACTATTATAATTATTACACTTTGTCTACAATCTGTGTTTACATAATCACAGTACTATTATAATTATTATACTTTGTCTACAATCTGTGTTTACATAATCACAGTACTATTATAATTATTACACTGTCTACAATCTCTGTTTACATAATCACAGTACTATTATAATTATTACACTTTGTCTACAATCTGTGTTTACATAATTACAGTACTATTATAATTATTATACTTTGCCTACAATCTCTGTTTACATAATCACAGTACTATTATAATTATTACACTTTGTCTACAATCTGTGTTTACATAATCACAGTACTATTATAATTATTACACTTTGTCTACAATCTGTGTTTACATAATTACAGTACTATTATAATTATTATACTTTGTCTACAATCTGTGTTTACATAATCACAGTACTATTATAATTATTATACTTTGTCTACAATCTGTGTTTACATAATCACAGTACTATTATAATTATTACACTTTGTCTACAATCTGTGTATACATAATCACAGTACTATTATAATTATTACACTGTCTACAATCTGTGTATACATAATCACAGTACTATTATAAATATTACACTGTCTACAATCTGTGTTTACATAATCAGTACTATTATAATTATTATACTTTGTCTACAATCTGTGTTTACATAATCACAGTACTATTATAATTATTACACTTTGTCTGCAATCTCTGTTTACATAATCACAGTACTATTATAATTATTATACTTTGTCTACAATCTGTGTTTACATAATCACAGTACTATTATAATTATTACACTTTGTCTACAATCTGTGTTTACATAATCACAGTACTATTATAATTATTACACTTTGTCTACAATCTGTGTTTACATAATCACAGTACTATTATAATTATTATACTTTGTCTACAATCTGTGTTTACATAATCACAGTACTATTATAATTATTACACTTTGTCTACAATCTGTGTTTACATAATCACAGTACTATTATAATTATTACACTTTGTCTGCAATCTCTGTTTACATAATCACAGTACTATTATAATTATTATACTTTGTCTACAATCTGTGTTTACATAATCACAATACTATTATAATTATTATACTTTGTCTACAATCTGTGTTTACATAATCACAGTACTATTATAATTATTACACTTTGTCTACAATCTCTGTTTACATAATCACAGTACTATTATAATTATTACACTTTGTCTGCAATCTCTGTTTACATAATTACAGTACTATTATAATTATTATACTTTGTCTACAATCTCTGTTTACATAATCACAGTACTATTATAATTATTACACTTTGTCTACAATCTGTGTTTACATAATCACAGTACTATTATAATTATAACACTATGTGTACAATCTCTGTTTCTCTAATCACAACTATAACAGCACTATTATTTTTATTATGCTTTGTCGGTTCGTTTAATTTTATCTTTTAAACATCCTGAAACCTATTGGACATGTTACCTGAAAGACATGATCAATGCTGCAACGTTTGAGTCATCTCTGTCATCTGTCGGTATTCACATCACTTGTAATTTATCTATCAGTTTTCTAGCACTATCTAGGGACATGCAGGCTCAAATTCGTTGATTACTTTCCAATCACATGTGATAGAAATGTTTGATACATTTCCAACTGCTTTGTATTCAACTCATCATAGAAAACAGGAACGAAAATTACGCAAAATGAAAATGTAAATCTGTCAAGCAAACAGTATTTCTGATCACACCGTATTTACGGTGGTAGTTTATGGAGCGTTGCTTTTCACTTGAGCTATTTAATAGCTTGCATTATTATGATAAGATTTTAATGTACAGATTTATTCTGTTTGATGAAAATGGTTCTATTTTCTTCCAAACAAAATGAGCTCAGCAGACAGTCGATGATGTTTTTATGGGAGATTTATCTGTGATGTTACTGGGCTTATCAATCTTATATATTTATCTATAAGGTTGCATGTTGGGTAATACTTCTAGCAAACAGAAATGAGGCATGATGGGAAAACATGTATCATTCTTTCTACCATAATGGTAAAATCTACATTGTATCTACTGTAATGGTAAAATCTACATTGTATCTACTGTAATGGTAAAATCTACATTGTATCTACTGTAATGGTAAAATCTACATTGTATCTACTGTAATGGTAAAATCTACATTGTATCTACTGTAATGGTAAAATCTACATTGTATCTACTGTAATGGTAAAGTCTACATTGTATCTACTGTAATGGTAAAGTCTACATTGTATCTACTGTAATGGTAAAATCTACATTGTATCTAATGTGAAATTCCAGGTAAAATTTGAATTTATAAAGTCAGCAAACTACAGCAAATTTATGACATTAAATCCTTGATAAGACAACGCAGATCCAGTGACAGTACATCGTACATAAACAATCCATATTAGAAGCAAGGATTGTACTGATAAACATCACATCAGTGTAAAGCTAAGCTTTACAGATTTTTTTTACTTTACATTTTCCATCTAGAAGTCAGTCTGGAAAAGATCATTGTAACTCGATATGCACAGATTTAAGGAGAAAGATTTGTAAACAAGACAACTCTACAATTTACAGCTCTTCACAGAATGCACAATTATATACCAGGAAAGCATTGTAAGTAAACCCATGCCCCAAGTAAGCATTTCCAGTGATTAGTAGTGTAAGAAATGAGAGCCCAATCAAACTTTCTCTTTGATTTGGGTCAAATGTCACATTGCAGGTCAAAGTGACCTACTTTTGATACATGACACACCACCTCACCCAGATGATGCAATGGTCAAAGTATGAAATTCAAATGAAGGATAGTGCACGAGATAGAGCCCACACAAACTTTTCCTTTGATGTAAATCAGGGGTCATAGTGACCTACTTTTGATACACATATACTACCTCACCCAGGTGAACCCATATACCACAAGTATGAAGTTCCAGTGATTATTAGTAAAGGAGATAGAGTCAGTGGGCAAACTTTCTTTTTTATATATGTCAAAGGTCAAAAGTGGTTAGAGTGACCTACTTTTATACACAACACTGCCTCTCCAAGATAAATCCATCCCCAAAGTATGAAGTTGTGGTAGTGACAAGTAGTGTAGAAGAACCAGACAAGATAGCAGGAAAGTGAACAAAAGGACAGACACAATGCAAAACCATTCCCCTGAACTCGTATCTTACCCTGACTTGTTTCCAGATATCTTCTTTGTACTTTTATTAACTGTAAAGTAATCTAGTGGGTCAGTTTGACAAATCAATATCTGTTATTTGTACAATACAATATCATTTGTACTATATTATTTGTACTATACAATATCATTTGGCCCATAGCTACATAACTGTTTCCAAGCCATACCTTTTTTTCAATTCATTTATTCTCTGAAATTCAAAAACTAAATAAGAATGACAGCCTATGATGTTCCACGTGTGCCTGGATTTTAGTTGGCGAGTCTTTCTACAATATACCAGTAACATTTCCCATATAATGTCGTGAATACTCCATATATTCCCTTTTTTAATCAAAAGATTTACACATGTTTGTTCAGAATCCAGGAGGGTAAATCAGCTCCAAGAGACAAATTACTTTTTTCTTTCTGTTTAAAGGGATTTTTTCTGTCATACAATCATACTAAACCTTTCCCAGTCCTTCAAATCATCTGATTATAAGATAAAAAACATGAGATTTGATGTAACAGAGACTAATAATAGACCAAATGAATCGCTTGTCGCCACCACGACACTCAAGCCACATGGGTATTGGTAGAAATGTGTAGTGTTTGTGTCTATTTAATGGGGTCTGATGGAGCTGGTCACCAGGTATAGAGACTTTATATGGATCTGCTCTTATCTCTGTTAGACGCAATCCTTCATCACAAATTAACACCCGCGACACAAATCCAGAAGCCTAGTAAATTGTCGGATAATATGTCTTGTTTACAGCCCTTACTGGCACCAGCGACCTTGGTCATTAACTTGACCAGACAATATCTTACCCATCAACTATTGTCAATTATGACCCTATCAGCAGGGCATTCTTCTGATTGCAGTATCGTAAATATTCCTTTTGTTTGATGATGGCCTCCATTCACAGATAATAATATCTTGACAAAACCAAAGGTTAGGCTTATGCTGGCGATCTCTTATCATATGTGGTCTGTTGACTGAGTTTACCTCTAAACAGCAGTGGTCTCTTCAGTGAGGTGGTCTCTTCAGTGAGGTGGTCTCTTCAGAGAGGTGGTCTCTTATGTGAGTAGGTCTCCTAATAGAGGTTATTAAATGCAGTTTCATTACTAAATTGATCTCTTCAAAGAGAAAGTCAGTGACTATCTTTAGTCTCTACATGTTGGTCCATGTATTGAATAGAAGAAAAACTTCAGACACTTTAACTGGTGCCTGTCACTATATCACCTTCAGTTAGTAAAACACATTGAAACAAACAATTCGACTAGTGAAATTTATTGTACAGCTTAATTATCAGGACTTTGTACATATATTTTGGGAACAATTCCATGTTCCTAATAAAGATAGATGTCTAGTGTTAATATCGTAAAACTTAATCAACATTTCTGATGAACATCACAAAGGCTAGACACCATACTGTGTACTGATTAACCTGAATTATGATTACTTTTTTTAGTTGGAGTTATCTTGACAGAAAATGAGGCTGTGTCTTATTTTTTTGTTATTTTCATTCTACATAAGAGCTACAAATGGACCTATTTTGACCTCCAAGACATTGTAGCTAAGTTAACTGACAATTTAAATTAATTTCATGATGCTGTATTACATTGTTTGACAGTTTACAGCCTGTCATAATAACAAACTATAATTTTATTTTATTCTCATTGGTTTTGCAATTTTGTAAAAATAAGTAAAGGACTTTCATCTTAACCAATTAGTTACAGTTGTGTTTTTACAAACCTTCATAAGTTATGTGCGTAAGAAATACTGACATGTGTATATAGTTTGTCTATACTTACCAAATATCATATTTTTGGTATGACTGTCACATAATTTCACCTTCTCAATAAGTGTCATACTATGATGTTCATTTTCACTCTAAACCTGATAAACCAGAAACTGAGATTTTATACTTGATACTTTTCTTTCTAACTGATTTACCTAGATATAGCATGCAGAAGCTTGAATGTTATCTGCATAGTTACAAATGTGCTGACAAATTCATCTTGGCTTTTCAGGTAAGCCAATGTTAAACTTTTAAGTGTCACAAAATCATTATAGTTGTAGTGTTTGTTACTATCCATCACTTAGTGCAGACAGCAATTGTCAGGTATATTCTAACCTAAGTAAGGTTTTAAAAAGTATGTTACTACTTTGAATGTTAGACATGGAAGAAAAAAATGACATAACAAGCAACAAAAGTAGACTGTCATGTTTGTTTGTCATGCACTAGGTAGACTGTCATGTCTGTATGTCATACATTAGGTAGACTGTCATGTCTGTATGTCATACACTAGGAAGACTGTCATGTCTGTTTGTCATACACTAGGTAGACTGTCATGTCTGTTTGTCATACACTAGGTAGACTGTCATGTCTGTTTGTCATACACAAGGTAGACTGTTATGTCTGTATGTCATACACTAGGTAGACTGTCATGTCTGTATGTCATACACTAAAGTAGACTGTCATGTCTGTATGTCATACACTAGGCAGACTGTCATGTCTGTATGTCATACATTAGGTAGACTGTCATGTCTGTATGTCATACACTAGGTAGACTGTCATGTCTGTATGTCATACACTAGGTAGACTGTCATGTCTGTATGTCATACATTAGGTAGACTGTCATGTCTGTATGTCATACACTAAAGTAGATTGTCATGTCTGTATGTCATCATGTTTGTATAAAGTAGACTTTTATGTCTGTGTATAGTAGACCATCATGTTTGTATGAAGTAGACTTTTATGTTTGTGTGTAGTAGACTTTTATGTCTGTGTGTAGTAGACCATCATGTTTGTATATAGAACACTAGATATTTAGGGCGTTACATACATGCTTAAGAATGATAATTCCAACAGTGTCACAATTGCCTTTTGAGCATGAACACAACAAAACACACCAATGTTACAAGTAAACCCTTAAACATGTAAATGAAAAGCAAACAAAAATGGGATCATACCAATGATTTTAGAATAAGCAGTTTTTTTTATTAACTGTTCTACTTTTTGATGGTTTTGGAAAATGAATTTCAATCTTTAGGTAATTTTCAGAACTTTTTGACAAGATTTTTAATGATTACTTTCAAAATGTTACTTATTAGAAACAGGTAACAGATCAAAAACAATATTCTACTTTTGAGTGATTTCTTACATTTTCTTTAATAAATGATGCACATTCCTATTTGTCTATTTGTATATCCTATGATAGTGAGTCATTCACAGTGTTACTTGCAGCCAAAGCTGCCAGCTTCAGGAATTATGAAGAAAATTTATAATAAACATGGGAAGAATAAAGAACTGTATATAATTTCCTATATAAAGTGGTTAATTTATTTGTGAACATATTTTATACTGCATGCTTTAGTCAAAAAACAAATATAGAAAGTGTGACGTGATTAAGGCCGTTATGCACATGACCCTTATTTTGACCTTTCACCCTTGTTTCAGCTGGTGATGACATGATATTTCACTCTGAGAGGTTTGTAGTGCTGATTTATGCAAGTGCTGATCCATTCAATTTATCAAAGTTTTAATTAGCTTTTCATTAATTAGCTAAAATAAGGAGATGCCAAAATAAACGCACCTCCATTATTTAAAGTAATTCAAAATTTCGATAGAATTTAATGTGGTATGTAATATGACTACTAGCCTCCAGTATATGTGAGATATTGTAACATGCCCCGGGTCTGTTATCAGCTGATATCAGTCACACTAAGAAATCTACAGCAGCATGTTAATGGAATACATCAGACCAAAACTAACAAACGTCTTCCCTATCTCCGATTCCAATGCATCAACACATTTAGCATTTTAAATCATAGCTGATTGAAATGAAAAGAAGAACTAATTTACAGAATGCAAATCGGGCAGACGACTGTAACAAGGATTCTCACCATGTTTCTGGTAAATCTGGAACTCAATCACGAACCATTTACCATGTAAAGCAGGTTTATTATCACATAACCAGTTAGCATGTTGCACCAACATTTCAGCATTCAGAACCATAGTCATTATAACACTATTTAGATTGTGAAGCTTGGAGACCAAATTTTATTACGAGTTTTTATCAATAAAATTAAAAAGGAATCTTTAATAATAAATGACACAGCGATCACTGAAATCCAAATTCCCCCTATAGTAGTTTGTTATCAGTAAAAGCTAACAAATCTTTCATTTCTTGGATCAAGAAGACGTAAGCCTATAAAGCATACACACCGACAAAAAAATCCACATTTTAAGATGAAAGTCTTCTGCTCTTATAGGCCAACAGCACACAAATTTCTCGTATACAAAATTAATTAAATTCTGGTCATTTGCATATTTGTCTGAAAGTGTGCATTTGTATGTAAATAGGTATGACTCTTTGTGGCAGATGTGATCTGGAGACTGTTCTATTAGACATTACACTAGATCAGAGCCTGACTATCCGTTTTTACCGATCCAAAAAATCTTCAATAACAAGAAAAAAAAATACAGTTCTAATACAAAATGCAGCACAGGGACATTCATATATAACCAGCATTTATTTTTCCTTTTTAAGTCAAATGCAAATAAAATATGTAGCAATTTTTGACATCACTAAGAAACCTTCATGTCTTTTGTATCTAGAACTGTCGAGCATGCCTATTTACTGCTTTCTGCTACATATCACCTGTAAATTCCCGAGTAGTTTCATTAAAATTGGTTCATAAGAAAATGTAACTTATTTCATGTATCAATTCAATCAAAATTCTTACAATAAGGAATTTGCAGACTTGATGGGATGAGAATGTTGATTTCTATATCGATCAAAGCTCTGCATATCTTTCAAAAAAAAAAATATGGTATAAATATACGATTCTGTTACTGTTTTATCATTCCTTCGCAGAATCATGATTTTTTATAATTCTGTGTACGTAATTTTTCAATTTCAGACTTTGTTACATAAGATGTATGATTCTACGCAATGGTGACTGGCAGTATTTGATTGGATAGAAGATCACTATCTTGTGCCAAGAAGTGGAAATTCTAAATCCATGCCAAAATAACTATTCACTAACGAGACAGTGACAGGTGTACTTACTACAGATACCAAGAGAATTTGACAGGAAGATGTTTTTTATCAGGAAGTTGACAAGAGCGGTTCGGACGAACCTAAGTGAACCTTAGCTTTAAGCAATCTCATACTAAAGAAAAAAACATCCGCCCCGAACTTAAAGCTGTACAAATGGGAATACCCTTATACAAAGCCAGCAGTAAAACTTAATTCATTTGTACAAAACCAACAACAAAATGTGACTACACTTGTACAAACCAGCAGTAAAAGGTGACTACACTTGTACAAAACCAGCAGTAAAACGTGACTACACTTGTACAAAACCACCAGTAAAACGTGACTACACTTGTACAAAACCAGCAGTAAAACGTGAATACACTTGTACAAAACCACCAGTAAAACGTGACTACACTTGTACAAAACCACCAGTAAAATGTGACTTCACTTGTACAAAACCACCAGTAAAATGTGACTACACTTGTACAAAACCACCAGTAAAATGTGACTACACTTGTACAAAACCACCAGTAAAATGTGACTACACTTGTACAAAACCACCAGTAAAATGTGACTACACTTGTACAAAACCACCAGTAAAATGTGACTACACTTGTACAAAACCACCAGTAAAATGTGACTACACTTGTACAAAACCACCAGTAAAATGTGACTACACTTGTACAAAACCAGTAAAATGTGACTACACTTGTACAAACCAGCAGTAAAATGTGACTACACTTGTACAAACCAGCAGTAAAATGTGACTACACTTGTACAAACCACCAGTAAAATGTGACTACACTTGTACAAAACCAGCAGTAAAACGTGACTACACTTGTACAAAACCAGCAGTAAAATGTGACTACACTTGTACAAAACCACCAGTAAAACGTGTCGACACTTGTACAAAACCAGCAGTAAAACATCAGCATACTCGTTTAAAACCAGAAGTGAGACATGATTATCTTTGTAAGACAAGAGCATCAGTAGAATCGAAGAATATTCCTAAATAAATGCTAGGTCCAACAGGACTTATTCTGCAAAAGACATTTCTGGTTTGTGTACACAGCACTTCTCCTTATCAAGATCGACCTACCTATGTAGTTTCATGATGATACTTTCTATAGTTTTTGTGATATGCTCCGGACAATATTAAGATGGACAGATGGATGGACAGACAGTGCGGCTCTATCTTCCAGAAGCATAAACAGATTGAAACCGCTAATTGTAAATACATTTGTACAGAAGGAACTGTCAAACGTGAATACATTTGTACAGAAGGAACTGTCAAACGTGAATACATTTGTACAGAAGGAACTGTCAAACGTGAATACATTTGTACAGAAGGAACTGTCAAACGTGAATACATTTGTACAGAATCAGTAAAAGTAAAACCACACTTTGATCATATGTGTCCATATTCTTATTGCTGGACAACACAAATTCATTACTTTTTGAATTTTACCAGATAATTCAGAAAAGTAATTTAAGTTTGAACACAAGTTTTCTAATTCTGATACAAAGTGAATAAGTTACAAGAATTATATCAATCATTTCTTGTTTGGTTGTATAACATACAGTATTTTACTTTTTGAGTTTTCTATTTTGGAGATTTTGAAAATATCATTTGAGTTACAAGAAAGAAGGCCACTTTTAAAAAGCATCTTAATCTTTGCTTCATTTTACTGAGCAGCATTTAAAATTTGATTACTGACATTTTTCTATTCATATAAGCCACGTCTATATGAAATGATAAAACACTTTACAGGTATAATTCTGTCAGTCCATACAATCCAGGTATGACCTCTGTTTGACCTCTAATTGACCTCTACGCATCATATGACAGATGGATTTCTAGGATGGCTAGACACAACAAGCGGATCAGCCAATCGATGCGAGACATGGGCATCTGTTATCTCCGTGATAATACTACAAGATTCCTGCAACAATTTTTTTTTTTTGCATTTATAAATTATATCCCGATGCATGTGCACAGAAAATTAATCATTCCAATTTCACAAACCTTAACTCGATATCAGCCCCTAATCAATATCGCCATCTAATGTCTGTGTTAAAACTATTTTTCCCCCGGTGCATCGGTGATAACGAAGGTTACTTAATTGAAATCTTGCTATCCGTATTAGGCTGACGACTGTTTATGTATGAGGCAACGGTTCAATGTGAAAAAGCCTCAGCATGCCTACTATATCTGATGAAAACATCTTTTGTGTTCAACGGAATGTGTCTGTGGCATGCAATGTTGTGCCGAGCTAACCTGTGGCACTCGCAGTGGTCGGGAGGCGACTAATCAGGGTACAGCTATGTTGGATGATCATGCTTTTGGTCATCATGGAGAATCACCTGGTCACCTGAACCATGCATTAGATACAGGTTTGTCTGTGACCAAAAATTGTTTTAATTACTTCACTGATTAAACGTTTGGTTGTAATTTAGTTTTGAAACCAGCCCGACTTTACTTTCTAGATTAAATTCATTAACAATGAGAATGATAACGGATTATCTGATATATTTATGAATCTTGTTTTCTGTATTAAGTTGACCAGTCAGACAACAGAGTGACTGGAGGGTTTTGTTCTACCTGAGGGAGAAAAGCTGGTATTGGAGTTGTCTTGACATTTAATCAATGGATCAATATCTGAAATACATGTTGATCCAGACAACCTCATGATTCATACATCGTTTAAACCACCCTCTACAGTCCCCCTCTCTCAGCATTTCTCCACACTCCTGTCTTCCATCTCTTCATAATACTGCCTTCTTTCTCTCCTCACCACTCCTGTCTTTTCACAACTGTATCAAATCTCTTTTCCTTACTCATATCCTCTATATCTTCTCCGCACTTCCCTCTCATCTGTTTTCTCCCCACTCTGTCTAATTTTTCCTTTGCACACTTCTGTCTCCCATCTCTCCCCACCTCCTCTTTTCCATCTTTCAATCACTCTCCCATCTCTTCCCCTAACTCATTACATTTATCTTTCCTTCCCATTCCTGACTCCCATCTCTCCACACACTCTTGTCTCCAATGGTTCTTCCACATTAATGTCTCCTATCTCTCCTTCATACTCCTGTTTCCCATCTCTCCTCCGTACTCCTGTTTTCCATCTTTTCTCCCCACTCCTGTTTCCAATCTCTCCACTCATTCCTGTTCCCCACCTCTATTCCCCACTCCTGTTTCCCACCTCTCCTCCCTACTCCTGTTCCCCACCTCTCCTCCCCACTCCTGTTTCCCACCTCTATTCCCCACTCCTGTTTCCCACCTCTCCTCCCAACTCTTGTTTCCCATCTCTCCTCCCCACTCCTTTTTCCCATCTCTCCTCCCCACTCCTGTTTCCCATCTATCCTCCTCACTCTTTTTTCCCATCTCTCCTCCATACTCCTTTTTCCCATCTCTCCTCCCCACTCCTTTTCACCCATCTCTCCTCCCCACTCTTGTTTCCCATCTCTCCTCCCCACTCCTGTTTCCCCAACTCTCCTTCCCACTCCTGTTTCCCATCTCTCCTCCCCACTCCTGTTTCCCACCTCTCCTCCCCACTCCTGTTTCCCATCTCTCCTCCCCACTCCTGTTTCCCATCTCTCCTCCCCACTCCTGTTTCCCACCTCTCCTCCCCACTCCTGTTTCCCATCTCTCCTCCCCACTCCTGTTTCCCACCTCTCCTCCCCACTCCTTTTTCCCATCTCTCCTCCCCACTCCTCTTTCCTATCTCTCCTCCCCATTCCTGTTTCCCATCTCTCCTTCCCACTCCTCTCTCCCATTTTTTCCTCAACTCCTCTTTCCCATCTCTCCTCACCATTCCTGTCTCTCTTTCCCACTCCTGTTTACGACTTCATCTCCTTTCTAAGGTCTCCCATTCTTCGATATTGGTGACATTCACACCTGATATCTAGGAATGAATCCTAAGATTTTATTATATATCCATTGTATAAGTAACCATTCTGACAGTGTACACCTCAAATCTAGTGAATTTTATCATACTCTAGGAACAAGAATCACTCCAATGACCATTTCAGTCACCTCTACACCAATTTTATGCCAGATGTAAACTGAAAACCTTGTTTGCCCTTACAGATCTCAGAATCTGCCTATGATACATAGGTACTCGACTGTAATCACATCTGACCAACAGTTAACCACTTGAATATCAGGAAATCTTAATACATCTGTCTTTTTTCACCTGTATAAAACCAAAAGGTGACTAATAAAGTCAATGACCAAGTAACATCATCGTTATCTTTACTTTTTATTAAACTTTTAATTGAAGGTCAAAAATTATCTGGGTAAAAAAATTCATTTTTGTATGTAATTAGTTACCACTAATTTGATTGGTCAGAATCAGGTTAATTTTGACCAATCACATACGACATGAATCATGCTTTGAAGTTCACATGTCAAGCATCTAAGTCTTTTGTTTATCACGCTAGTTAACTAATTAAGACAGGCTGATGATGTTAAATATAGAAGCAAAGGAAAGCCGTCAAAACAAGCGCCTAATCGGCTGATGATTCAGTGGCGACAGAACTACGTAATTTAAAAACATTGAAGAGAAAAAAATTAAGACGTGATTCTTTGAGAAGAGATTTTTCTAATGAATCATAGGAAAGAACAATGCAAGGTTTCAGCTTCACTGCAGAAAAGCTCTAAACAAATCACAATCTAGTACCAGATTACTGTTGCTTCACCCAATAAAACAGAAATCATTATTTGTTTTTATTCCTGACAAACTAATACACCCACATCCATTGAATGCAGTTAATGGTTAACATCATATATGTTACCTGTGGCAATTAAAATCAAAATCCTAGTGTGCTTAATAACATTTCTGAACACAGACAAAAACAAACTAAAAAGATCAAACTAAATGTACCATATCAGGTTTCTAAAGTTAATCTTCTCTTCTGTAAGTGTAGATGGGGTAAAATTTTGGCACAGTAAGTCAGGTAATGTAAAATTTTGATATATTAAGTGTCAGTGAGGTAAAATTTTGATACAGTAAGTCAGGTAAGGTAAAATTTTGATATATTAAGTGTCAGTGAGGTAAAATTTTGACACAGTAAGTCAGGTAAGGTAAAATTTTGATATATTAAGTGTTAGTAAGATAAAATTCTGACACAGTAAGTCAGATGAGGTAAAATTTTGATATATTAAGTGTCAGTGAGGTAAAGTTTTGACACAGTAAGTCATGTGAAGTGAAATTTTGACACAGTAAGTCAGGTAAGGTAAAATTTTGATGTATTAAGTGTCAGTGAGGTAAAATTTTGACACAGTAAGTCAGGTAAGGTAAAATTTTGATATATCAAGTGTCAGTGAGGTAAAATTTTGATATATTAAGTGTCAGTGAGGTAAAATTTTGACACAGTAAGTCAGGTAAGGTAAAATTTTGATATATTAAGTGTCAGTGAGGTCAAATTTTGACATAGTAAGTCAGGTAAGGTAAAATTTTTATATATTAAGTGTCGGTGAGGTAAAATTTTGACACAGTAAGTCAGGTGAGGTAAAATTTTTATATATTAAGTGTAGGTGAAGTAAAATTTTGATATATTAAGTGAAGGTGAGGTAAAATTTTGATGCAGTAAGTATAGATGACTTAAAAATCTAGTATAGTCAGTGTGAGTCAGGTAAAATTTCAACACATTAAGTGTAGGTGAGAGGAATTTTGAACAAGGCAAGTGTACAGGAGCTAAAATTTTACCCAGGTGATTTAAGTGTTGTAAAATTCCAACACAGTAAGTGCAACGATAAGATAAAATTTTGACGTATTTAGTGCTGGTGAGGTAAACATTGAACAATTTACAAAATGGGTCTCTTTTTACTAATCTATATAACTTTCACAGCAATAGATCATATCTTATGTGAAGACCTAAAATTGTCAGTTTTCATATTACAGCTTTGTATTATTATTGACATAGGTTTTTAACTTTTAGAACAATTCCTATGAATTAATTTCTACATAATATAAGTTCTGTTTTTCCTTCTACCATTAAAACTATGTTTATTTCCCCATAATCCTTCCTATATATATTTCCAGGACAAGGCACTTGTTTCTCTGTACAAATGTAGGTCATATCTGTCCTTCAGGTTTTAATAAGTTATCAGCAGCCATAACAGAAAGCAAAATCTATATTCCTTTTTTTAATTTTAGTAGAACTCTATATTTTGGCGAGTTGTAAAAGGTCTTATGATGAAGATGAAATGAGAAATTGTAATGGAAGTGTTGAATGATAATTTTATGTCAACATCAGAGACAATTTCTAATCCTATACTCCCATTTTAAACACTAGTTTCCAAAGAGGCATTATATAGCAATATAAAAGGAATACTTGAGAAATACTGAAGAAGGATCTAAAAATATTTTTACTATGTGAGATCAAAAGTAAAACAAACAGTATATCACATTTCAGTTTAAGTAATTAAAACATCCAATGGTAACGTACGTTTCAAGGTCATCTAAATTCTGTAACCTTTAAAGTAAGTAAGGTCAAGTTCATTATAATATATTTGGACCTGTATTAGATATTTCATTTAGAATACAAAAATCTGTTAAGATAAGTAATTTTGTTTGTTTATATTGAACAAGTTTCTTTTCTGAAAAAGTAAAATAAAATTGCTTTTATAGCCATTGCAGTTTGAAATATATTTCAGCACAAAGGAATTATATCTGGTATATGTCATCAATTCAATGTTGTATAGATGATTGAATTCTATCTGTATATGTCATCAATTCAATGTTGTATAGATGATTGAATTCTATCGGGTATATGTCATCAATTCAATGTTGTATAGATGATTGAATTCTATCTTGTATGTGTCATCAATTCAATGTTGTATAGATGACTGAATTCTATCTGTATATGTCATCAATTCAATGTTGTATAGATGATTGAATTCTATCGGGTATATGTCATATCGTTGTATAGATGACTGAATTCTATCTGTCATCAATTCAATGTTGTATAGATGATTGAATTCTATCGGGTATATGTCATCAATTCAAAGTTGTATAGATGATTGAATTCTATCTTGTATATGTCATCAATTCAATGTTGTATAGATGATTGAATTCTAATTCAATGTTGTATAGATGATTGAATTCTATCGGGTATATGTCATCAATTCAATGTTGTATAGATGATTGAATTCTATCTTGTATGTGTCATCAATTCAATGTTGTATAGATGACTGAATTCTATCTGTATATGTCATCAATTCAATGTTGTATAGATGATTGAATTCTATCGGGTATATGTCATCAATTCAATGTTGTATAGATGACTGAATTCTATCTGTATATGTCATCAATTCAATGTTGTATAGATGATTGAATTCTATCGGGTATATGTCATCAATTCAATGTTGTATAGATGATTGAATTCTATCTGGTATATGTCATCAATTCAATGTTGTATAGATGATTGAATTATATCTGGTATATGTCATCAATTCAATGTTGTATAGATGATTGAATTCTATCTTGTATATGTCATCAATTCAATGTTGTATAGATGACTGAATTCTATCTGTATATGTCATCAATTCAATGTTGTATAGATGATTGAATTCTATCGGGTATATGTCATCAATTCAATGTTGTATAGATGATTGAATTCTATCTTGTATGTGTCATCAATTCAATGTTGTATAGATGACTGAATTCTATCTGTATATGTCATCAATTCAATGTTGTATAGATGATTGAATTCTATCGGGTATATGTCATCAATTCAATGTTGTATAGATGACTGAATTCTATCTGTATATGTCATCAATTCAATGTTGTATAGATGATTGAATTCTATCGGGTATATGTCATCAATTCAATGTTGTATAGATGATTGAATTCTATCTTGTATGTGTCATCAATTCAATGTTGTATAGATGACTGAATTCTATCTGTATATGTCATCAATTCAATGTTGTATAGATGATTGAATTCTATCGGGTATATGTCATCAATTCAATGTTGTATAGATGATTGAATTATATCTGTATATGTCATCAATTCAATGTTGTATAGATGATTGAATTCTATCGGGTATATGTCATCAATTCAATGTTGTATAGATGATTGAATTCTATCTTGTATGTGTCATCAATTCAATGTTGTATAGATGTCAATGTTGTATAGATGATTGAATTCTATCTGGTATATGTCATCAATTCAATGTTGTATAGATGATTGAATTCTATCTGTATATGTCATCAATTCAATGTTGTATAGATGATTGAATTCTATCTGGTATATGTCATCAATTCAATGTTGTATAGATGATTGAATTCTATCTGGTATATGTCATCAATTCAATGTTGTATAGATGATTGAATTCTATCTGTATATGTCATCAATTCAATGTTGTATAGATGATTGAATTCTATCTGGTATATGTCATCAATTCAATGTTGTATAGATGATTGAATTCTATCTTGTATGTGTCATCAATTCAATGTTGTATAGATGATTGAATTCTATCTGTATATGTCATCAATTCAATGTTGTATAGATGATTGAATTCTATCTGGTATATGTCATCAATTAAATGTTGTATAGATGATTGAATTATATCTGTATATGTCATCAATTCAATGTTGTATAGATGATTGAATTCTATCTTGTATGTGTCATCAATTCAATGTTGTATAGATGATTGAATTATATCTGTATATGTCATCAATTCAATGTTGTATAGATGATTGAATTCTATCTGGTATGTGTCATCAATTCAATGTTGTATAGATGATTGAATTCTATCGGGTATATGTCATCAATTCAATGTTGTATAGATGATTGAATTATATCTTGTATATGTCATCAATTCAATGTTGTATAGATGATTGAATTCTATCTGGTATGTGTCATCAATTCAATGTTGTATAGATGATTGAATTCTATCGGGTATATGTCATCAATTCAATGTTGTATAGATGATTGAATTCTATCGGGTATATGTCATCAATTCAATGTTGTATAGATGATTGAATTCTATCTGGTATATGCCATCAATTCAATGTTGTATAGATGATTGAATTCTATCTTGTATGTGTCATCAATTCAATGTTGTATAGATGATTGAATTCTATCTGTATATGCCATCAATTCAATGTTGTATAGATGATTGAATTCTATCTGGTATGTGTCATCAATTCAATGTTGTATAGATGATTGAATTCTATCTGGTATGTGTCATCAATTCAATGTTGTATAGATGATTAAATTATATCTGTATATGTCATCAATTCAATGTTGTATAGATGATTGAACTCTATCGGGTATATGTCATCAATTCAATGTTGTATAGATGATTGAATTCTATCTGGTATATGTCATCAATTCAATGTTGTATAGATGATTGAATTCTATCGGGTATATGTCATCAATTCAATGTTGTATAGATGATTGAATTCTATCGGGTATATGTCATCAATTCAATGTTGTATAGATGATTGAATTCTATCTGTATATGTCATCAATTCAATGTTGTATAGATGATTGAATTATATCTGTATATGTCATCAATTCAATGTTGTATAGATGATTGAATTATATCTGTATATGTCATCAATTCAATGTTGTATAGATGATTGAATTCTATCTTGTATGTGTCATCAATTCAATGTTGTATAGATGATTGAATTATATCTGTATATGTCATCAATTCAATGTTGTATAGATGATTGAATTCTATCTTGTATGTGTCATCAATTCAATGTTGTATAGATGATTGAATTATATCTGTATATGTCATCAATTCAATGTTGTATAGATGATTGAATTATATCTGTATATGTCATCAATTCAATGTTGTATAGATGATTGAATTCTATCTTGTATGTGTCATCAATTCAATGTTGTATAGATGATTGAATTATATCTGTATATGTCATCAATTCAATGTTGTATAGATGATTGAATTCTATCTTGTATATGTCATCAATTCAATGTTGTATAGATGATTGAATTCTATCTTGTATATGTCATCAATTCAATGTTGTATAGATGATTGAATTATATCTGTATATGTCATCAATTCAATGTTGTATAGATGATTGAATTATATCTGTATATGTCATCAATTCAATGTTGTATAGATGATTGAATTGACAGGAAAATAAACACAAGTGAAGCACTTCTATGTTGCAGCTGAAAACCACATGGAAGAATATGCTTTGGTAGAGATGAATGTGTGACGATTAGAATAAAGATTAATATTACACTTGGACACTTTCTGATGTTGAATAGGATTTGTTATTCCATGACACTATCATATTGTATGTGTGTGGATAAAAATTTGGATACACCTATGTAGTATCAACACATGTTAAGATAACTTATTTCTTGTCGCATGCTCACAGAAACATTGTCTTTCCAGACAAATATTCAGTATAATAGTATTAACAAGAAGTTCCTTGAAATTAAACAGAGTAAATTCACAATTTGAATAAATGTCTGTGATATAATTCATCTGACAGCACAAAATACAAATCAAAGCCAATAGTATATTGAAAATTTATTTCATTTATGTGACCTCATGGGTTCGTTTCAGATTTTTTTATTATAACACACAGTTTAAATATACATTTGTAAAGATGGAGTTGTGTGTAGAACTAGACATCTAATTTCTTTTTGTTATTTTGATATTAAATATTTTAGATATATGCATCAATTTCCTTGTTTTGTGTCATACATAAACCAAAAAAAAACTGAGATTCTGGAAATACAAAAACCGAAGAAAAATGAGATGATGGAAATACAAAAACTGAAGAAAAAAGAAATTCTGGAAATAAGGACTGTTTTGATATCTTTTCTAGATTTTTTTACATCTTTACATTTTATTGTTCATGATAGATAAGTTATCTTAACTTAAAGATAGAATATTTGTTAAACGTTATTATATAAAATAGCCAACAATGTATGTTAGTGATATACTGTGTTATTGTGACCTGTTCACTGTAGGTCTATCATATATAGAAATTGTTTAATAAGTTTAAAATCATTAGCAACAAGTTTAACGTAAGCATGCACATCCTGGTGACATCTTACTGCTATTGTATACTAAATGATTGTGTTGAATTATTATTCTGTATCTAACCGCTGATTATCACTTTAAAAGTGTCAATTTATTAATGTATCAAGTTGTGTTCACGATTCATGACACACTTAAATTTAAGCACTCCAAAGTCTCCATTTTTTACTGCCATTACCCATGAATTATGGAAGAAATGTTACGATTGATATTTGAAACAGAAATCATTTTTTCAGAACGCCTTTCCATATAGTCCATAATGGTTCCTTGTCTTTCGGAGTTCCATTTGTTCATGGTATAAATGCTAAGGATTAATCTTGTTGATAATTTTCTATATATGCTGGTAATGTGTATATGTTTTCATAAATTAAATTTAAAACCATCCATAATTACTAAAAATAGTGACCTGTACGAAGCATAGGTATACAAAACGAATATGGGGCCCCTGCACCGAGGTGCTTTCATCCTGAGAAGTTTACAGACGTGGAACTATATTTAGTATAAATTATGGGTTTGTAATTCATTACTTTGTCTTTTCTTTTGATCTTGTCTTATACTTTGATAATGATTTATAAAACTGTATAAATGGTTGAGTAATTAGTTACACAGATGTTATGCTACCATGTCTTAAATCCTAAAGTTTGTCTCATGCCTATGTGTGCTAATAAACATCCTAATTTTACTAACTGCTGTGCTTTTGAATAAATTCAGAATTCTAATTACAAATTCATGAATGTATTTTTCGTGTTTTTTGTCAGTTTGTAGTTCCTTGCTTTTTGTTTTATTTGACCATTCCAATCGTAACTGAAGTTACCTGGTGTGAACTATTTTGGAATACCATACAGACATTATGCAGTGAAAAATGGATATCAATTTCAAGTGAAATATTTATTACATGTGAAAACTTACAAAAAAAGGATATTAGCTAAAATCATGAAAAAACATTATCTAGAGTCAAATGCAATGAAAATCATTCAATGTGTACTTCTTTTCAGGCATTACAATCAACAAGTGTTACATTTCACTTCACCTTGTACTAAAATATACTTAAATTAGAGAAAGAAAATAAGATTAAATTAAAAAAAAACTCCACTCTCTTTCCTATTTTTTCCAAAATTTACCAAGAACCATTTTTCAAATTGGTTTGGCTTTATTGTTCCATTTTCCTGTAACAAATGTAACCTGATGTAAATCAATTTTCATTGTACATGGACAGAAAAGACCAGACTCACCACTCAATTTACCTTTATTTTTATAAATTGACAATGTATACGTTTTGTGGAAATTCTGTTTCCTGATGATCCCAGCCCAATTTTTGAAAATAACACAAAGGAAGAACAAACAAAGTATGTATGTAAATATAAAGTTTTACATTGTGTTTATTAATACACAATTAAAAAAGCAAAACCTTGAAAAATCTCACAGAAAAAACCTTAAAAGCAGAAAAAAACGAGTTATTTCACTCCAAAGGCAGGAAATCCTATTAAATCAATATCTAAACAGAATGTAGATGAAATCTATGGAGTAAAAACCTAGAGAGCTGTAAAGTGACAGACCACCAGAAAGAAGGAAAAGGGGAAGCTAGTGGTGTACTGTGGAAAAGTAAAGTGTTCTATTTTTCTTCTCGTCCATTACCACAAGCATAATCTGAAAATCTACAAGAGGTTGTGTGGAAGAAGGGGGTAGACAGTTATTGTGTTGTTTTTGTGAAATACCTTCTAACTACTAGTGTGGTGACAAAGCCAGCCACATAAACATTAACTATTCATCATCCAGGATGAGATGTATCTCTGTCTTGCCATCTATCATACAGCCAGCCATTTCTTTCCCATTACTGGGGCTGCCATGTTCTATGAGGGTTGCCACCTTTCGGTGCCACCACTGGTAACAAGACAGGACTCCAGTATACATGCTGCAAACATCTCAGGAATGTCAGACATTTTCCTGCCAGAAAAACTGGCTTAATTCACACAAACAGTTCCAGTTACAATCGTATGCTCTTATATAAAGCTGTTGTATTTTTGCCTTTAAATGTGGGACATGAATTCTGAAAGAGATTTTACATAATTCCTGTGAGTTTTCCCACCCAAACTTTTTATATAGACAACTATTGTTTTTCAGTGTTATTTTTGGAGGCTGGTAAATTTCATGCCTTTATGATCGGCATCAGTAACATTCCTGCTACATTCCTATCCACATCCGTGTGCTATTATTCTTTCTATAAATGTCTCCTTCAATAGGGTAACACTTCTACTATATCTCTACACCAGAACTCATAAGCAAAATCGGTAGAAATTATCGGTCAAACCATAATGTATTGACTTTCTATATATGATGTTATTCAATCGTTTTCTGCACGATGACGACACAATAAGATATGAGTCAAGCAACTTTTTTACAAATATGAAAGATTTTATTCTCTTATCAATCTTCAAACTTCATCAATATTACATCACTCACCAACCCTTTTGTCTGATTTGAAGAAATCACCCACAGTAAACATATATATCTCAACTATAATGTTATTTCAATGCTTTTTACATTGTAAGCAATGTGCTGATATATCATTACATTAGTTAGTTTCTGCAAACTGGTTATACAGCAATCATTGTGAATGCATACAAATTTATCTTTCAGTGAATTTGTCAGAATGATGAGCAAACTAAAATTTTATTTGCTAAATTAAGTTGGTTTAAAATTAAAACAGATGTCTAGAAATCATTTTGGACAACCAATATACCATTTGTATTTGTTATCAAACAAAAAAATATATCTCACCTTATCATGAAAGAGAATTGTTTTGCATGGTTTTACGTTTGACCTTAAAGTGAAGGTCATGGTGATCAATTAGTCAAGAAATGATATTGGTGATGAAAGTAAATCAAGAGAATAGATGTTTTACCATGTAGAGACACTGTATTTACCACATAGAGACACTGTACTTTACCACGTAGAGACACTGTACTTTACCACATAGAGACACTGTACTTTACCATGTAGGGACACTATACTTTACCACGTAGAGACACTGTACTTTACCACGTAGAGACACTGTACTTTACCACGTAGAGACACTGTACTTTACCACGTAAAGACACTGTACTTTACAACATAGAGACACTGTACTTTACCACGTAGAGACACTGTACTTTACCACGTAGAGACACTGTACTTAACCACGTAGAGACACTGTACTTTAACACATAGAGACACTGTACTTTACCACATAGAGACACTGTACTTTACCATGTAGACACTGTCCTTTACCATGTAGAGACACTGTCCTTTACCACGTACAGACACTGTACTTTACCACATAGAGACACTGTACTTTACCACGTAGAGACACTGTACTTTACCACATAGAGACACTGTACTTTACCATGTAGACACTGTCCTTTACCATGTAGAGACACTGTCCTTTACCACGTACAGACACTGTACTTTACCACATAGAGACACTGTACTTTACAAATGTAGGGACACTGTACTTTACCATGTAGGGACACTGTACTTTAACATATAGAGACACTGTACTTTACCACATAGAGACATTGTACTTTACCATGTAGGGACACTATACTTTACCACATAGAGACACTGTACTTTACCACATAGAGACACTGTACTTTACCACATAGAGACACTGTACTTTACCATGTAGGGACACTGTACTTTACCATGTACAGACACTGTACTTTACCATGTAGGGACACTGTACTTAACCATGTAGGGACACTGTACTTTACCATGTAGGGACACTGTACTTTACCATGTAGACACACTGTACTTTACCATGTACAGACACTGTACTTTACCATGTAGGGACACCGTACTTTACCATGTAGGGACACTATACTTTACCATGTAGACACTGTACTTTACCATGTAGGGACACTGTACTTTACCATGTAGAGATACTGTACTTTACCATGTAGGGACACTGTACTTTACCATGTAGGGACACTGTACTTTACCATGCAGGGACACTGTACTTTACCATGTACAGACACTGTCCTTTACCATGTACAGACACTGTACTTTACCATGTAGAGACACTGTCCTTTACCATGCAGGGACACTGTACTTTACCATGTAGAGACACTGTCCTTTACCATGTAGAGACACTGTCCTTTACCATGTAGGGACACTGTACTTTACCATGTAGGGACACTGTACTTTACCATGTAGGGACACTATACTTTACCATGTAGACACTGTACTTTACCATGTAGGGACACTGTACTTTACCATGTTCAGACACTGTACTTTACCATGTACAGACACTGTACTTTACCATGTAGGGACACTGTACTTTACCATGCAGGGACACTGTACTTTACCATGTACAGACACTGTACTTTACCATGTACAGACACTGTGCTTTACCATGTAGGGACACTGTACTTTACCATGCAGGGACACTGTACTTTACCATGTAGATACACTGTACTTTACCATGTAGAGACACTGTCCTTTACCATGTAGACTTTGTACTTTACCATGTAGGGACACTGTACTTTACCATGTAGGGACACTGTACTTTACCATGTAGAGACACTGTATTTCACCATGTAGAGACACTGTCCTTTACCATGTAGGGACACTGTACTTTACCATGTAGACACACTGTACTTAACCATGTAGGGACACTGTACTTTACCATGTAGACACTGTACTTTACCATGTAGACTTTGTACTTTACCATGTAGACACACTGTACTTTACCATGTAGACACTGTACTTTACCATGTAGAGACAATGTACTTTACCATGTAGAGACACTGTACTTTACCATGTAGGGACACTGTACTTCACCATGTAGAGACACTGTCCTTTACCATGTAGACTTTGTACTTTACCATGTAGATGCACTGTACTTTACCATGTAGGGACACTGTACTTTACCATGTAGAGACACTGTACTTTACCATGTAGAGACACTGTACTTTAACATGTAGAGACACTGTACTTCACCATGTAGAGACACTGTTCTTTACCATGTAGACTTTGTACTTTACCATGTAGACGCACTGTACTTTACCATGTAGGGACACTGTACTTTACCATGTAGAGACACTGTACTTTACCATGACACTGTACTTTACCATGACACTGTACTTAACCATGTAGACACTGTACTTTACCATGTAGACACTGTACTTTACCATGACACTGTACTTTACCATGACACTGTACTTAACCATGTAGACACTGTACTTAACCATGTATAGACACGGTACTTTACCATGTAGAGACGCTGTACTTTACCATGTAGAGACACTGTACTTTACCATGTAGACACTGTTCTGAAGAACATGTATTGTACTGACAGGGAAACTAACAGAATGACAAAGTACATAATATGCTTACCAAAATGCTTTTAAGATTTGTATCAAAAATATCATATAGATTCACAATATATAAGAGTTTTCATTCAAGCATTCTTTGGAAAAAAACACTTTCATATTACATAACATTTATGAAACTTGTTCTACATCTGTTGCTAGTCAAGATACAGAAGGATGGAGAGGTATTTAATACAGGAAGATAAATGTGAAAACCTAGCAAAACTTTGACACAGAGGCAAATTTATCCTAAACATTTCCCTATCCTATTCCAGATTCAAAAGATAACCACACTTTATGGAAGATAAGTCTACTATCCACTTCACCACCACAGAATTCCTTATTTAGACTTGTATGCAAAAATCTAAGAGACCATTTTTTTGGTTGCTATTTGATGAAAAGTACAAAAGGACTTAATCATTGTGATTGGATGATAATGATGACTTAAAGCCCCTCCCAAAGACATTAGTTATCCTCCTGAATCCAAGTCTATATTACTGAGCTCCATTAGGCTCACAATTTTATGTTGCTGTTTTAACGACAACCTGAGTCGTCCGTAAGTGGGGACGTGCCACAATAATGTGCAGTAAGGACAATATGGCTGCCATTAAATCCGGCCATATACAATACAGAATAACTGGTTGCTATGGTAACTTGTGCTCCATGTTTTGACATATATATACATGGTTTATAGACATGAGAGCAGAGCGTGGAATCAATGGCTTGTTTACAAACCTACTTATCATCTAGATACATACCATAAAAGAAATTGTTTTTCAGCACAGGCTAACCCATTATAAATCTGCTGTTTCATCCACATAATCTCTTGATAACTTTTTTGCAAGTTTCCAGACAGCTGAAAGCCTTGGCATTAGGTTTTAGGGATATTTAGTTTCTTTCAACAAATAACAGCCTCAGCATTGCTGTTCAAAATCCTGGCTTAGCTCATCAACAAGCAAGCATGTATATCCGGTAAAATGTCTTCAAAAATCTCAAAATCAATGCCTCTGAAACAGTCTCAAAATGTTTTTCTCTGAAGAGATTTCAGTTTTTATCCTAATATACTTTGAAACAAGATGTTTTTTTCAGATTTCCTGACCTGAAGACAGTCTCTGTCATATGTGAAATCTGTTGCAATGGGATTAGATGTTAAAGCAACAGTTACTTCCAAAAATGATAACCTCCCTCGAAATATTATTTGTGCACTTAATTAGGTGTGATTTATTGAATGCAGTGAAGAAATCTGACCACATTCTTCTGCCATATCTATAAGGTTTATGAAATATGAATTGAGTCTGTGAAAGGAGACAAATTCACCAGCTTTCCAATACTGAAAAAGGAAAAGGGGCACATCTCCAATAGACAGGAAAAAAGTCTGCACAAAAAACCGAAGAGTACATCCTCATGTCAAAATGATACTTTGTATCAAATTGATTGAAGCGATTCCACATAAAGTTGGATAAAGAGTTCAAGGCATTGGACTTATGGATGGACAGATATTATAAGCTGATTTTGAATCCACTGTATTCTTCCATTTGGTTGGCTGAGGGGGACAGGAAGTGGATGATAGAACCAGGGCATAGCTCTTAGAATATCAAAAGACCTTGCTGAAATAAGTAAACCAGAATCAGAATAGCGTGAAGGAGACTGAATGTAAACAGAGTATCCCAAGACTGCAATAAATATCACATACATATAATACTCAAATACAACGGGGCATATAACTAAACCTCAGGCAGTCTGATTCCAAAACCAGGGAGGCTTGTGTGTTTCTGACAACATGAATTGTCCTACACTACCAAGATTGTTGACCTTGGGCGAGACAATTTAGCCCCAATTGCTGTGGATAATATGTGTTTGGCCTTCTGTGTGTTGTTTAATATGTGGTGGGTCTCCCACTTGTTCTGTGGGGTAGCCTCTAGCTACTACAAGGAGAATCTACCTTAAAATGACAATAGCAATCCACAGGTGATACACCACGGAAACAAACAGAGAAAATAAATATGACCTTTGACCATTTTTATGACCCTGTCATCCAAAAAACTTTTAAACAAGTTATAATATACATCTGACAATTTTCCCCGAGTATGGATTAGTTTCGTTACCAGGGATAAGAAAAGTACAAAGAGCCTAAAATAATTGTAAAATGTCTCTGTATAAAGTTCACAAGTACGACATCGCATACAGTCATCAGAAATAAACATCATCTTACCTTATCTGAGACTGTCACCGATGTCCACTCGTCCTTACTGCAGTTTCATCCTCTACCGCACCCCGTTCAACAGATGAATCAGAAGTGTAGTGTTATCTGAAATTGAAGTGAACGGTAAATCTCCCACAAGTTTATTGGAAATGCATGTGAACACACAGTGTCAAATTACTGCTCCAAATGTCACATAGAAATTGTCTTTACAAGCAAATCTCTATGCCATGTTTACACCCGATAGTCAATGTGAACCCAGCCTGTTAATGTACAAATGGACAGCTAGTTTTTCTAACTTAAGAGTTATTCTGCTGTTATAATCCAACAAAATTATCCCTCATTTATTTTGTAAATGTCACTTCTTCATCAAATATGTTGTAGTGATGTCAATGATGAGGTGATGATGCTGTCCTGATGTCATTATCAAGGTGATGATGCACATATTTGATCAAGCTCAGTAGAAATAAGAGATGTTTTAACTGACAAAAAGCTATATATATCTCTATTTTACCTCTAAATATTTTGTGTACGGGGACAGTTCTGAAATACAATAACAGTACTTATAACCTGTTAATTGTTTACATTTTGCATCTGGTTACTATTCTTCTTTATCAAATAGAGATAAAAGATATCTGGTTTTCACAAAAAGATATAACAGAAGACCAGCTTTATAATTAAATGATGTCAATACTTTATCTATTTCATCTAAATAAATAAGTTTAGTTTCTATTAATCATTAATTGGTTCCTATCTCCAGCACAGCTGCAAAATTATCCTAATTGAAAATCACAAAGTAACCAGCCCTACATTACAAAGTAACCACTCATTTATCAGGTTGACACCAGCCCTACATCACAAAGTAACCATTCATTTATCAGGTTGACACCAGCCCTACATCACAAAGTAACCACTCATTTATCAGGTTGACACCAGCCCTACATCACAAAGTAACCATTCATTTATCAGGTTGACACCAGCCCTACATCACAAAGTAACCACTCATTTATCAGGTTGACACCAGTCCTACATCACAAAGTAACCATCCATTTATCAGGTTGACACCAGTCCTACATCACAAAGTAACCACTCATTTATCAGGTTGACACCAGCCCTACATCACAAAGTAATCATCCATTTATCAGGTTGACACCAGCCCTACATCACAAAGTAACCATCCATTTATCAGGTTGACACATGCCCTACATCACAAAGTAATCATCCATTTATCAGTTTGACACCAGCCCTACATCACAAAGTAACCATCCATTTATCAGGTTGACACATGCCCTACATCACAAAGTAACCATCCATTTATCAAGTTGACACATGCCCTACATCACCAAGTAACCACTCATTTATCAGAATGACACCAGCCCTACATCACAAAGTAACCACTCATTTATCAGGTTGACACCAGTCCTACATCACAAAGTAACCATTCATTTATCAGGTTGACACCAGTCCTACATCACAAAGTAACCAATCATTTATCAGGTTGACACCAGCCCTACATCACAAAGTAACCATTCATTTATCAGGTTGACACCAGCCCTACATTACAAAGTAACCATCCATTTATCAGGTTGACACCAGCCCTACATCACAAAGTAACCATTTGTTTATCAGGTTGACACCAGATCTACATCACAAAGTAACCATTTGTTTATCAGGTTGACACCAGTCCTACATCACAAAGTAACCATTTGTTTATCAGGTTGACACCAGCTCTACATCACAAAGTAACCATTTGTTTATCAGGTTGACACCAGCCCTACATCACAAAGTAACCATTTGTTTATCAGGTTGACACCAGCTCTACATCACAAAGTAACCATTTGTTTATCAGGTTGACACCAGCCCTACATCACAAAGTAACCATTTGTTTATCAGGTTGACACCAGCTCTACATCACAAAGTAACCATTTGTTTATCAGGTTGACACCAGCCCTACATCGCAAAGTAACCATTTGTTTATCAGGTTGACACCAGCTCTACATCACAAAGTAACCATTTGTTTATCAGGTTGACACCAGCTCTACATCACAAAGTAACCATTTGTTTATCAGGTTGACACCAGCCCTACATCACAAAGTAACCATTTGTTTATCAGGTTGACACCAGCCCTACATCACAAAGTAACCATTTGTTTATCAGGTAGACACCAGCTCTACATCACAAAGTAACCACTCGTTTATCAGGTTGACACCAGCCCTACATCACAAAGTAACCATTTGTTTATCAGGTTGACACCAGCCCTACATCACAAAGTAACCATTTGTTTATCAGGTTGACACCAGTCCTACATCACAAAGTAACCATTTGTTTATCAGGTTGACACCAGCCCTACATCACAAAGTAACCATTTGTTTATCAGGTTGACACCAGTCCTACATCACAAAGTAACCATTTGTTTATCAGGTTGACACCAGTCCTACATCACAAAGTAATCATTTGTTTATCAGGTTGACACCAGCTCTACATCACAAAGTAACCATTTGTTTATCAGGTTGACACCAGCCCTACATCACAAAGTAACCATTTGTTTATCAGGTTGACACCAGCTCTACATCACAAAGTAACCATTTGTTTATCAGGTTGACACCAGCCCTACATCACAAAGTAACCATTTGTTTATCAGGTTGACACCAGCTCTACATCACAAAGTAACCATTTGTTTATCAGGTTGACAATGCAGTCCTTTGTTCTTCAGAGATGTTGTTTTATTGATGACAGATGCTCACAGATATAAAAATAGATACCTTGAATCCAGTACACATCATCAATGCCTGTAACTTTATTGACAAATGCTACAAAACAACATCTTAGAATTCAAAGAGAAATTTAAATATAAGACAAAAAATAAAAGCAACTCTGACATCATTCAAATAACTAGACATCTAATAACTTTTTTTATTTCTTTTTTTTTTAATTTTATCCTTTAATTATGATCCAGATCCCATAGAAGTTGTCTCAGAAAATCGAAGCTTACGTAGATTTCCAGCTCATAGGATTTTACATCTTGTCTAAGATGAATGATGTGTCTGGCCTTTTTTTTTTAATTTTCCATTTTCAGATGAGGTGACATGGTTATGGTAGAGTCGCTGTCTGCACCTTATATAACTGTGGGGGATTAGTAAAGAAGAGACGACTAATGAGATTGTAGAGAATGGTGTTGATTCAAAGTAACACAAAAATAAGGTGCCAGAAGCAGACACCATCTAGTTGACAAGAACACAATATTGGCTGTCTGGACACCAAGAATGGATAGATGTAGGGCTGGTGTCACCATGATAAAGCATGGAGACAGCAGGTCTCCTTCAACATTAGGTCAGGACAACAACTGTACAACAATATGGCAATAGGTCATACAAACAATAGGTACACACACAAACAATTTCATACAAACAACAGGTACACACAAACAATTTCATACAAACAACAGGTACACACAAACAATTTCATACAAACAACAGGTACACATACAAACAATTTCATACAAACAACAGGTACACACACAAACAATTTCATACAAACAACAGGTACACACACAAACAATTTCATACAAACAACAGGTACACACACAAACAATTTCATACAAACAATAGGTACACACACAAACAATTTCATACAAACAACAGGTACACACACAAACAATTTCATACAAACAACAGGTACACACACAAACAATTTCATACAAACAACAGGTACACACACAAACAATTTCATACAAACAACAGGTACACACACAAACAATTTCATACAAACAACAGGTACACACAAACAATTTCATACAAACAACAGGTACACACACAAACAATTTCATACAAACAACAGGTACACACACAAACAATTTCATACAAACAACAGGTACACACACAAACAATTTCATACAAACAACAGGTACACATACAAACAATTTCATACAAACAACAGGTACACATACAAACAATTTCATACAAACCACAGGTACACACACAAACAATTTCATACAAACAAAAGGTACACATACAAACAATTCCATACCAACAACAGGTACACTCAAACAGGAATAGTCAATTTTAGGATATGATATCTATCAATAACATGAAAACCTGAATACAGTGACTTATTTCCTAAATATTGCAATACCTCTGATTCATTTTTATATATCCTTGTTTTATTTCTTGGCATAATGCCTCACTATTTCTCCTTCTATTTAACTGACTTATTCAGACAAATGAAAAGTGCTCGACGTATTATTTTTCTTGGGGACATTTTATATTAATGGTTCAGGCATGTTTCAATGTTACCGGAGAATAGCTCCGTGTCACCTTCCATGTCATCATCGACAGATAGCTCTCCATCTTCATTGTGATAGGGAGGAGACAAGAATGACTGGTATTGGATGCAATGTAAAAAGCAAGTCCTCAGGGTATGTGTGTTGAGGGAGGAAGGGAGGGGCAGATTGACATCCTGGCAACACAAATCTATAGATCTATTGAGCAAATTGAAAGATAACAGAAAAAATCATTCATAACCTTGTCGCTGAAATTAATTTTTTAAATTTCAATTTCTAGCTACAGCTATTAGAGAACAGTCAGTTCTAGAACAATTAAGGGAGTTCACATCTCAATTCTGATAGTGTTTTAAATACAATCATACCACCATGACCATCAGTGTAACAGCCTCTGTGACGTCTCGCTTTCATAGTACATTTTTTATAGCAACACACTGTTTTCATGTTCAAAAAATTGAATTATTTTCAAATAATTAAATTTCCAAATACGTAGCAGTTTCAAAACCCATAACTTACACATTTCTTAACTATCATAGAAAAAGCACACATTTTCTCTACACAATAAAAATATCCTGTAGACATATCAGTACACGGCATCCCAACAATCCTGAAAGGCTGTGCTTGTCTTATACATACACAATGTAAGATTTGTATATCTTAGAGGTGAAATATAATCAAGTACACTCATACAGTGACATAAAAGTACAATTCATCAACAGTTTTATTTTTAAAAATTGAACTGAAGAAGAAAAGGTTGTCTTTAATAAAATAAATCTTGATTTACTTCTCAGCAAGACATTGATAGTTTAATTTAAAAGGTGATGGTAAGCTGACAGAGTTGTGCAGCGGTTTTGATGTAGTGGTATATCTATATATATTTATTTAAGAATGAAACTGTTCTAAGAGGTTTTAATATATTTCAATAACAAATATTTCAATAAGATAAGTGGGTAATTAAATACAATTAAATAAAAATAAATTAAATAATTAAATAAAATATTTAAATAAATAATGGTATACATTCTAAATGAAGTAACACCATACAATCTAGAATCTTAGAATCTACCATATTTTCCAGGTTATAAGTCTCTGCTTGTTTTACTCGGTGGTTGGGAGTGTAGCTTACATACTGCTGCGGCTTTTATGTGGACGAAAAAATCAGCAGAATGAAAAAAAATATATACATATATCGCCTGGACATCGGTTCTTTACCATTATGTATTATAGGTGACCATTTTGTCAAGGCATATCATATGCACTGTTGATCTGCATGACCACACACACTGACAATTTTTGTTGTGTAACATGTCACGCTTCCAGAAAGAATAAAAAATTGTTATTTAAACCAAGGATACCAGTACACCAGTACGAGACGTCTGTACCAAGATTTTTACAAGTATCTGTCCATCACCTGTTTGTGACTGAAACAGATTGTCTAGAACCATGATTTGCAACCATATACAGAATGATTTTAAGATTGAAATGAAAATAACATTCTTGTGGATTAAATTAATCATACATTTTAATATGAATCACAATAATATTTTCGGAACTTTTATTGTTGCTTCGGAATCTACAGTGAAAGTTTACAATAGCCTTTGCGTCCTGGGATTGTTTATGATAAGACTGGCTTTGTGTAACTTACATGAAATAATGCGGGACAACAAGAATTTTGTCAGCATGCATGGGCCTTCGCTAACATCTAACAGTACAGACACTGATGGAGATATTGTTAAATAAATCAAACATAATGCCAGACCCTATATCTTTGTGCAGACAATCTTTGAAAGCTCCCAAGTCAAAAGAGTTCTGTAATTGCTATTTTACGTTTTTCAAACACGTCAATAAAATAAAGGATTGACTGTGTATAATTCATCGGCAAACTTAAGTTGAATGTTTCACTGACAATCTTAATAAATTGCCTTCCGTTGTCTGTTATATCATCAAACTTTGGTCAACATAATGATTACCACATCGTAAGTAAGGGTGCAGCTTATATCCCAGTGTGACTTATATGTGGATCAAATAAAAAAATTGCTAGAAACAAGCCCTGCAGTTTATACTCGGGTGCAGTTTATAGCCCAGAAAATATGGTACAGGCCACACTCTATGTATATTGCTGTACTTCTCACCAGGGTGTCCTTAGCAAATCCTTAGATATTTTAGAACACAATGTATTAAAATCTTCGAACGAATAAAGTCGACCTCAGGAAATTTTTTGCACATGACAGATACCGTACTCTTGGCTTTTGGCTTTATGGTTTTGTTGAGGAAGAAGAGGGTACAACTGAGCTCTGTAGCCTTAGAATAATGGTATTTGTCAGATATAGGTGTAAGATCAATAGTAGAAAGCACACCTGGACAAGTCTTTTTTTTTAATGCTTGTGAATGATACTATTTATAGAAAAAAAACTATTTGGTTTTGGTCTGATATCTAGACACGCTTTCAGTATCCTAGAACTAACAACATAAATACCAGATATTTTTATGCATCAAAAGTTCTTGATTTTTCTTTTAGATTGATCAATTTATATTTTAGCTAATTCCAATTTTGGGATGTGAATGTAAAAGGACAAAGTTTCTTATACACATGAGTCTAATTATTTCACAGAATAAAATTTTACAATCATGTTATGTACCGCAAAACAGCACAAATATCATCCCTTCGAAAATAAATGGCAGTGGTAATTTGCTGAAAACTGCGGGAAGATTAGACTTGATAGAAAAAAAGATGGTGTTGTTCTATTTCTAGTTATGGTCACATAGATATTGAGGTGATGACCTTGAAAAAACAAAATCATTTTAGATATCTTCATTACATGTACAATTAGATTATCTCTTAATCAAATACTCTTCTCAGAACAGAATAATTTGGTCAATTAAAAATTTTCAGGAATATAGAACCTGGGACTAACCTTATTGGTTAGGATAGAAAAAATTCCTTATTAGAGAGAGGTAGAGAGATTTCACTGTATATCATTTGGAAAAGAATGTATTGTTACAGGGAGGACAAGGATTGTTTGTGATTTTTTCCAGTGAAGACAACATTAATTATGAAGTGACATCTTTGTGTACTCTTGTTTGAGGTATTACAGTACTGATGATGTGTAGTTTGCTGACAACAGATAATAACACTAAGTAAGACCCGCTGACAGATCATCAACTCAGAATTCTTTCACTATCTGTACACGTAAACTACCTCACAGACAAACAGTGATCCCTAAACACAGGTGCTCTTTTTCTACAGGTTTACCTAAAAACCATTCAAAGAGGTCTTTTCATACAATGCAAAATCATATACTTTGGTGGGGCACAATTTTCATGGTTTCTTTTTTCAAAAACTCATTTCATAGGCACTTGATTTCATGAATAGATACAGCATGATACACATCTACTGGTCCTTATTTTAACAGTTCATGGACATATGAATTTTTGGATTAAGAGTCAGAATAAATGAAAAATTAATCCACCACAAAAAATGACTGATTTTACAGTAATTCTTAAAACCTGGAATTGGATAGTCTTCATGTATATAAATGTCTGGTCAAAATTCTGTATTTTAACTTCTTTAAATAACTGAATTCTGTCTTTGTCAAAGATTATTTGCATAAGAGCAACAACATACAGGTCTGGAAATAGGGTACATGGAGAACATCTGTCCTGATACTCTGGTATGGATTAGTAAAACACAAATATATATACCACGTTCTTAGGACATTGATGCTTTTAATGTGGTTCCGATACTGTGAGCCAGAGAGCTGATCTTGTGATCGTGAGACAATGTCCTCAGACTTCAAACAAATCACCGAGACGTTTCCAGCGATATGGCATATTGATTCCACAATTACAGGCGGTTGTCAAACAATTGACCATTTTGGCATAATTGTCCTGCCTCCTGCCAGATTAGGTATATACAGAAGACCAGTTCTATATATACATGTACGGTGTTATAAATGACATTCTTGTCTGGCATAGCAAGCATTGCCTCGAGACGGAGGTCACCATTACGGCAGTAATAGTCAAATTGAAGGATGCTTTCTACAAAATGGTTTGCAGAGGCGATTCATATTTCACTGACATATTTAGTCTTTTTCTCTCTGAATGTTGCCAATTTAGTATTTGTAAAGCTTTTGAATGCATCAGTTATATGCACTGTACACAATAATTACTGACCTTCGGTTAAAATCTCAAGGTCATATCACATTGGCAGATCAAAGAACATTACTGTATGTAATAAGGTTATTTTTGTATGACTATAACCAATCTTGTTGAGTAAGACTTTTACAGTCTCACCTGCCTGACAGACAGCATGCTTTGTTTGATCTAACCAACATCAAAGCATTCAGAAACCTTCTGTTTCAAATAAATCATATATATGTTGTGTAAATACAATCCCGAAGAACAAATCTGTCACAATTTGTTGTCTATAAAAAGTCTTTTTTCAAATGAACAAATAGTATATAGTTCAGAAACTGTTTATAATCACAATAAATGTTCTTTGTTTGTTTAAATCATCCATGAGACTCAGACATTTTGGCTTACCATGATAAACAAAATGTTTTTCACAGACAATCACTGTGAATTGAAGGAGACAATATTACAAACATATGTTTTGTATTATCATCTGTAGAATATGTTCTCGTATCTAATAACTTGTAAAACAAGAAATCGGTAAAGAAAAGCTACATGTTTAAGTGACAAGACCTACCACCCATCAACTATACAACAAACATCACATCACTTAAATGTCAAATCAACAAAACAGGTTTTTTGAAGGCATAAAAGCAGAAGAATATGGTTGGATACCATTTTTTATATGAATGATGTTTATAATTCCTGAAATGAAAGCAGCATTCTTTCAGTGATTGTTATAAACACACAAAGGAAAATGGAAATGGCATTTGGTATAAAAAATATGTACAGTTTTTAAAATATAAAATCTAGAAATGTATATTAAACTAGGCTGATTGCTTTGTGGTCAACTTGTTTTCTGCTCAATTTACTATGACAATTATATTCAAAATGAATGTAAATATTCTATACATATTATCCAGAGAACATAATTTTACCATGAAATTGAAATGTTTATTCTGGTTGATGAGAAAAATAGATTCTCATTACATTTCATTTTTGCCTGTAAACATTCCTGGGTACACAGGACTGTGACTACACACATATAGGTCACACTTTAGTGTACACAGGAATGTCAGACAACCCATATCTGGGATACAGGACTGTGACTACACACATAAAGGTCACATGAATGTGTAAAATCACACTTTAGTGTACACAGGAATGTCAGACAACCCATATCTGGGATACAGGACTGTGACTACACACATACAGGTCACATGAATGTGTAAAATCACACTTTAGTGTACACAGGAATGTCAGACAACCCATATCTGGGATACAGGACTGTGACTACACACATACAGGTCACATGAATGTGTAAAATCACACTTTAGTGTACACAGGAATGTCAGACAACCCATATCTGGGATACAGGACTGTGACTACACACATACAGGTCACATGAATGTGTAAAATCACACTGTAGTGTACACAGGAATGTCAGACAACCCATATCTGGGATACAGGACTGTGAGTACACACATAAAGGTCACATGAATGTGTAAAATCACACCTTAGTGTACACAGGAATGTCAGACAACCCATATCTGGGATACAGGACTGTGACTACACACATACAGGTCACATGAATGTGTAAAATCACACTTTAGTGTACACAGGAATGTCAGACAACCCATATCTGGGATACAGGACTGTGACTACACACATAAAGGTCACATGAATGTGTAAAATCACACTTTAGTGTACACAGGAATGTCAGACAACCCATATCTGGGATACAGGACTGTGACTACACACATACAGGTCACATGAATGTGTAAAATCACACTTTAGTGTACACAGGAATGTCAGACAACCCATATCTGGGATACAGGACTGTGACTACACACATACAGGTCACATGAATGTGTAAAATCACACTTTAGTGTACACAGGAATGTCAGACAACCCATATCTGGGATACAGGACTGTGACTACACACATACAGGTCACATGAATGTGTAAAATCACACGTTAGTGTACACAGGAATATCAGACAACCCATATCTGGGATACAGGACTTTGTGACAACACACATATTGGTCACATGAATGTGTAAAATCACACTTTTGAGTACAATAGAATGTAGGACTACCCATTACTGGGTACAAGAAATGTGTGATGACACATGTTTGGGTACATATGCATGTGTGACAACACACCTCTGGGTATACAAGCATGTGTGACAACACACTTCTGGTTATACAAGCATGTGTGACAACACACTTCTGGGTATACAAGCATTTGTGACAACACACCTCGGGGTATACAAGCATGTGTGACAACACACTTCTGGGTATACAAGCATTTGTGACACATCTCGAGGTATACAAGCATGTGTGACAACACACTTCTGGGTATACAAGCATTTGTGACAACACACCTTGGGGTATACAAGCATGTGTGACAACACACTTCTGGTTATACAAGCATGTGTGACAACACACTTCTGATTATACAAGCATGTGTGACAACACACTTCTGGGTATACAAGCATGTGTGACAACACACTTCTGGTTATACAAGCATGTGTGACAACACACTTCTGGGTATACAAGCATGTGCGACAACACACTTCTGGGTACACAAGCATGTACGACAACACACTTCTGGGTATGCAAGCATGTGTGACAACACACTTCTGGGTATGCAAGCATGTGTGACAACACACTTCTGGGTATGCAAGCATGTGCGACTACACACCTCTGGGTATGCAAGCATGTGCGACAACACACTTCTGGGTATACAAGCATTTGCGACAACACACTTCTGGGTACACATGCATGTGCGACAACACACATCTGGGTACACATGCATGTGCGACAACACACTTCTGGGTATACAAGCATATGTGACAACACACTTCTGGGTATACAAGCATGTGTGACAACACACTTCTGGGTATACAAGCATGTGTGACAACACACTTCTGGGAATACAAGCATATGTGACAACACACTTCTGGGTATGCAAGCATGTGTGACAACACACCTCTGGGTATGCAAGCATGTGCGACTACACACCTCTGGGTATGCAAGCATGTGCGACAACACACTTCTGGGTATACAAGCATTTGCGACAACACACTTCTGGGTACACATGCATGTGTGACAACACACTTCTGGGTACACAAGCATGTGTGACAACACACTTCTGGTTATACAAGCATGTGTGACAACACACTTCTGGTTATACAAGCATGTGTGACAACACACTTCTGGTTATACAAGCATGTGTGACAACACACTTCTGGGTATACAAGCATGTGTGACAACACACTTCTAGTTATACAAGCATGTGTGACAACACACTTCTGGTTATACAAGCATGTGTGACAACACACTTCTGGTTATACAAGCATGTGTGACAACACACTTCTGGTTATACAAGCATGTGTGACAACACACTTCTGGGTATACAAGCATGTGTGACAACACACTTCTGGTTATACAAGCATATGTGACAACACACTTCTGGGAATACAAGCATATGTGACAACACACTTCTGGTTATACAAGCATTTGTGACAACACACTTCTGGGTATACAAGCATGTGTGACAACACACTTCTGGTTACACAAGCATGTGTGACAACACACTTCTGGTTATACAAGCATGTGTGACAACACACTTCTGGTTATACAAGCATGTGTGACAACACACTTCTGGGTATACAAGCATGTGTGACAACACACTTCTGGGTATACAAGCATGTGTGACAACACACTTCTAGTTACACAAGCATGTGTGACAACACACTTCTGGGTATACAAGCATGTGTGACAACAAACTTCTGGTTATACAAGCATGTGTGACAACACACTTCTGGGTACACATGCATGTGTGACAACACACTTCTGGTTATACAAGCATGTGGGACAACACACTTCTGGGTATACAAGCATGTGTGACAACACACTTCTGGGTATACAAGCATGTGTGACAACACACTTCTGGGTATACAGGCATGTGCGACAACACACTTCTGGGTACACATGCATGTGTGACAACACACTTCTGGGTATACAAGCATGTGTGACAACACACTTCTGGGTATACAAGCATGTGTGACAACACACCTCTGGGTATACAAGCATGTGTGACAACACACTTCTGGGTATACAAGCATGTGCGACAACACACTTCTGGGTATACAAGCATGTGTGACAACACACTTCTGGGTATACAAGCATTTGTGACAACACACTTCTGGGTATACAAGCATGTGTGACAACACACTTCTGGGTATACAAGCATTTGTGACAACACACTTCTGGTTATACAAGGATGTGTGACAACACACTTCTGGTTATACAAGCATGTGTGACAACACACTTCTGGGTATACAAGCATGTGTGACAACGCACTTCTGGGCATACAAGCATGTGTGACAACACACTTCTGGGTATACAAGCATGTGCGAAAACACAGCTCTTGTTGCATGTAGCTGTTGATATCCTCTGTGCTTAAGACTGTTCAAGAGTGCATCTCTTGTAAATTGCATGATAAATATGCAACATGTTCTGTCTGACATTAATGAGTGGATGTTTCTCTTTTGAGAAGTCGGTTAGCGACATTTATAATCTCACTCTAGTGTACAGCATGTATAAGAGATGTCTCAGGGTTCACTTCGAGTTCCTGCAGTACAAAAACTGTGTGATCTCTCAGACAGATTCCATGCTGTATGTTGCACTTGACATATAAATTTTGAAGTGAAAAGTTACCCATTTCAGCTATTTTAAGTTATTTGACCTTCCAAACATAAAATACAATATTATCAATTACTATTCCCACGTAGTCCTTCCCTTGTTCATTATATATAAAGGCTATATTTTCCACTGAATCATTTTCATGTCACTAAATCATGTTTTTCCGAATTTTACAAACTTTCAAAGATTAAACATACCAGTGCTTACATCCTAAGTCTTAACCAAGTACAAAAACCTTGTTTATACAGAATATTAAAACAAACTATTTTCCAGTGCTATGATTGGGATGTGGCAGCATCAACAAAGAAGTTTATTAATATTTGATGTGTAAAATGAAAGAAACCTTATTTCTTCTTCCTAAATTGTAGAGAATTAAAAAGTTTGATAAATGAACTTTTACCCACCTATTGTGACAGAAACCCTAACTGTTGTACAGTGATATATATCAAACAGTCTGTGAATGTCTGTCAGTGTTTGATATAAGGATGAATAGACACTACAACACTATTGTGTAGAATATAAAACAAAAGGACAGACATGTAAATAATGAGGCACCTTGCTATCTGATGTAGCCTTAAGGAACTATAATCATCTTACCTAATTGGACCAAGAATACAAAACACTTGTCTTATCTATTAAGTCTATGTTCTTGTTAGATCTCAAATTTACACAAACATTTCTACTGTCTACGATGGATCTTGAATAATAATAAAAAACATTGGACTAGACACTGTTGGTTATAGATGAAGATGTAGAAGATTCATTGATAACAGTTTCAATAGTCAGATCTCAGGCCTGTTAGTAGAATCCTGATAGAAAAGAACAAAAAGGAACATGTTATCTGGATTTATTACTCAATTTGCCAAAGCTATTCCACAAAAGTGGATATAGTTCCAGGACCACAAAATCTAAACTTTAAAGACATACATCTTTCAATTTAAAATAACATAAGTAAATTAGCATTTATCTTAATTACTATTACTTTCACCTGAAAATATACAATGAAAGAGTAAGAAAAGTGAAGTATATTGGATTTTGTTTTTGTAAGTTGAAATCCTATTAATGACAACAATGCCATGTTCCAATTTATACTAATCACTCTTGTTGGCGTGGACGTAAGAGCACAAGGAGTCTTATTGTGGGTATCCAGAGTACCCGGGGAAAACCCATGTGGTTGGGCAGGTGACCCTTTACTTTTTCATATTCGCTCACGGAATCAAACGCAGGACATCTAGGTGAAAGACCAGTGCTTTACCACTGCACCACTTGACCATCAATTGCCATTGACCTTTGACCTCCGAGTGGACATCCCAAGCAAGCACTTTCAAGTTAATGCAGAGAATATTTTTGTGTGGATGATGTAAATAAGTTACCAACAAAGTGATCCCTGACAAGCAAGAAGAAAAAATAGAAACTGATACCACATTTGATTTTATTAAAAAGAGGCCCATAGGGCTTGTTTCAATCACCTGGTTTTGTTTGTTGTCTACCATACCTTATAGTGTTACATTTGGTGTTTCTGTCACCTACCATACACTACAGTAAGTGTTACATTTGGTGTTTCTGTCACCTACCATACACTACAGTAAGTGTCACATTTGGTGTTTCTGTCACCTACCATACACTACAGTAAGTGTCACATTTGGTGTTTCTGTCACCTACCATACACTATAGTGTTACATTTGGTGTTCCTGTCACCTACCATACACTATAGTAAGTGTCACATTTGGTGTTTCTGTCACCTACCATACACTTTAGTAAGTGTTACATTTGGTGTTTCTGTCACCTACCACACACTATAGTAAGTGTTACATTTGGTGTTTCTGTCACCTACCATACACTATAGTAAGTGTCACATTTGGTGTTTCTGTCACCTACCATACACTACAGTAAGTGTCACATTTGGTGTTTCTGTCACCTACCATACACTACAGTAAGTGTCACACTTGGTGTTTCTGTCATCTACCATATGTTATATTAAGTGTTACATTTGGTGTTTCTGTCACCTACCATACACTATAGTAAGTGTTACATTTGGTGTTTCTGTCACCTACCATACACTATAGTAAGTGTCACATTTGGTGTTTCTGTCACCTACCATACACTATAGTGTTACATTTGGTGTTCCTGTCACCTACCATACACTATAGTAAGTGTCACATTTGGTGTTTCTGTCACCTACCATACACTATAGTAAGTGTCACATTTGGTGTTTCTGTCACCTACCACACACTATAGTAAGTGTCACATTTGGTGTTTCTGTCACCTACCACACACTATTGTAAGTGTCACATTTGGTGTTTCTGTCACCTACCATACACTATAGTAAGTGTCACATTTGGTGTTTTTGTCACCTACCACACACTATAGTAAGTGTCACATTTGGTGTTTCTGTCACCTACCATGCCCTATAGTAAGTGTCACATTTGGTGTTTCTGTCACCTACCATGCCCTATAGTAAGTGTCACATTTGGTGTTTCTGTCACCTACCATGCCCTATAGTAAGTGTCACATTTGGTGTTTCTGGCACCTGGCACCCCTATTATGGGTTCTGCTCCTACATCCCCCTCCCCATCCCAAGGTGCAGAAATCCACTGTATATACAATCGATTTGAATCACTGAATCCCTGTAATGAACTAAAATCCATCACGAATTTGTATTTTAATGGCGGAAAAAATGTAGAAATTACTGACAGACAAAAAAGATAAAGCTGTTCTTGTATTACAGTACATGAGAAATAATAACTTGAACCTGTTTCAGTCTTGAAAAACAAATACATCATATCTTCTGAGAACTCATTGTCTGATCACTGAAGGCCAATTTGTCAGGCTGCTGTCTGTCTTGTTTCTATAACTATAAACTCTGATGTATGTTACAGACGTGTCAGACAGACACCTTCACTTCAGGACAGATAACTTATGGTCAATTTTATTTGTCTCTGGCAAACTGAAACATTAATAGAACATTAAAACCATGACACAGAGTCAGACGGGGCTG